>NW_023494807.1:32261177-32706177 GCF_904425465.1 Colossoma macropomum
TTTGCAATCTGTGTACACCTTCATTCTTTGCTGGTGGTGAGACACCTTGTGGCGTGAGGAACGGTGATGGCGTATTTGTTCTTCCAGAAAAGTAGCAAAGGCAGCTGATGCAAACTGAACGCCGTTGTCAGTGACGATACTCAGAGGGTTGCCGTGTCTACTGAAAATGTTTGACAAGAATGTTACTACATTGGAGGTAGTCACAGTGGGAGTAAAGGCCATCTCAGGCCACTTACTGTAATTGTCTGTTAAGGTCATTGCATATCGACAGTCCCAAGCACCAGTCTCAAATGGATCTACGATGTCCATAGCCACTTTTTTGCCATGAGCCCTCTGGAAGTGGCACAGGCTGAAGAGGAGCAGGGTGTGGCTTAGCTGTTTTGTCATTCAGCTGGCATGTTTGACAAGAACTGATTGCAATTTTGGGCCACCAGTAGAGTTCATGGAGCCGCTGTTTGGTGCGTACAACACCTTGGTGACTCTCGTGTGCAATGGAAACAATGGAGGAACGAAGGGCAATAGGCACAATCAAGTGAGAGCCACGGAACACGAAGTTGTCCTTGACAGCAAGTTCCAGTCAAAGCCTGTAGTAAGGCAACAAATCAGAGTCCAGACCTTTGGGTGAAGGAGGTCAACCCTGTGCTAATTGTACCCGCAGCTTGCTCAGCTCAGAGCATTCAGCCGAAGCAAAATCCAAGTCAGCAGCTGACAGGGACCTGGACACAGTGGAGAGAAGAGCAACCACTTCTGGTTCCACATCATCCGCAGATGTAGGAATGTCAGGCAAGGGCAGACGAGATAAGCAGTCAGCTGGAACATTCTGGGAGCCTGGACGATGAACCACATCATAATTAAACGACATGAGATGAGCAGACCATCTAGCAATGCGCATACCAGCACGGCCAATACCCTTAGTTGTCAGTGCTTGGTGGTCAGTTCTTAAGGTGAAGCGACACCCCCACAGGTAAGTACGCCACCTCTCTACTGCCCACACGCAGGAAAGGGCTTCTTTTTCTACTACAGAGTATTTTCGCTCAGCAGCAGAGAGTGTTCGAGAGGCAAAAGCCACAGTCCTTTCAACATTGTCTGAGTCAATTTGTGAAAGTATGGCTCCAAGGCCGTAGTCTGAGGCATCCGTGGAGACAATAGTATGCAGCGTGGGATCAAACAGCGCCAGTGAAGGACTATTGACAATCAACTTTTTCACCTGCCCGAAGCTTTCCTGTGCAGCAGTCATCCACTTGTAGGCACTGTCAGGTTGTCTTAAGCATGAACGCATAGGCTCAACCATTGTAGTATGGTTGGGTAGGAATTTTGAGTACCAGGACAGTAGCCCCAGAAAAGAACGGAGCATTGCAGCATCCATAGGTGTCGGTGCATTTGTGATGGCTTGTATATGTGTGTCATCCGGCAAAAGGCCAATTGCAGACACTGTGTGTCCCAGAAAAGGCAAGCTGGATTGACGAAACTGGCACTTATCATGATTCAGTTGCAGGCCAGCAGATTCGAACTGGTAAAGCACAGCTTGCAAGGTCTTGTCATGGGCAGACATGTCCGTTCCATGGATGATGACATCATCTATGTAATGCTCTACCCCTGGCAGATCAGCAAGGATGATGGACATCATTTTCTGGAAGGCAGCAGGAGCGGATGCTAGACCGCAAGGTACCCGACAGAACCTGAATAAACCCTCATGGGTGATGAAGGCTGTTAGATCATGACTGTCCTCATGTAAGGGTACTTGGTAATAGGCACTGGCCAGGTCAATTGTTGAAAACACAGTAGCACCCCTCAGTGAAGAAAGCAGTTCATCCATATGGGGCAAAGGAAAAGAGTCCACAATTACAGCCTTGTTGGGCTCGCGCAGGTCTACACACAGACAGATTCTGCCCGATTTCCTCTGTGTGACAACAATAGGAGACACCCAGGCAGAGGCATCGATCCATTCTATGACACCAGCAGCCAACAGATGGTTCAGCTCCTCTGTGACAGCATTCCTAACAGAGAAGGGTAGTCGCCGCAGTTTTTGCCGTACAGGATTTACCGTCTCATCAATTTTAATGCGGTGAACAAAGTTCTTAACACAACCAATTGGAGAAGACACAGCAGTACACTCCAACACTGGTTCAGGGGCAGGTGGAGCATGACATTTGTCAGGAGGCAGCACTCTATTGCCTGCTATTTGCACCTGTAGTAGTGACATCAGATCTCTGCCCATGAGCGGAGCTCCATCGTCCACAATAAAGGACTCGGGTGGAGCCGTGAGGCCATGTAGAGACACATTTGCAGACACATTTCCACCCCAGTACAGGAATTTGAGATTTGGAGTACGTCACAAGCCTGGCTGTGGGTTGTGTCAGCAGAATGTTGTTAAATTGATGCTGGTAGATTCTATTTGGCAGAATTGACACAGATGATCCAGTGTCAACAACCAAGTTGACCAAGCAAGGCGGTGAACCCAATGCTGAGACTTCCATTGTACACGTAATTTTATCTGGTGCCTGTGCAGATTTCTCTGTACAAAGTACTGTAACCTCTGGTAATTCAACTTCACGTACCTCTCGAGTACCTGTTGGTGCAGCACGACACATTTTAGCAAAATGCCCTGTTTTTTTTTACATTGTCTGCAAGTCACTTTTGCAGCAGGACAGTTCACAGCATTGGCCAAATGTGCTTCAGACCCACAACGAAAACATGCTTTCCTCTCTCCTGAGGCAGAAGGGAAACTGGCAGTATTAGCTTGCTTCCGTCTCTGTTTACGTCTGTTCTGTAACTGCACACTTTGCACAGGTGTAACATGCACATCAGAAGAAATGGTTTTAGCCTGGCTTATAGCTGCTTCGATCTGAGTAGCAATGGTCACTGCTTTATCCAGTGTAAGATCAGGTTCTAGTAACAGTCTCTCATGTATCCGAGGGTTATATGCATGCTCCAGCAGCTGATCACAACTCATTTCCTCGGCACAATCACCAAAGTCACAGGTCACCACAAGCTCACGCAGGGTAGCCACATACTGTAACACTTTCTTGTGTTCCCTGAGCCCTTTTACGAAAGGCATGGCGTTCTACTACAACATTAACTTTGGGTGTGAAGTAGGTTTTTAAAGCAGCCACAGCCGTATCATATGTAGTACCTGAGTTAGGCAAGGTGTAGAAAATCCTCTGGCCCTCTGTCCCCAGACAGTGAAGCAGAACCGCTCTCTTCCTTGAGTCAGGCCTGGCATCTCCCGTTGCATTAATGACCAACAAGTAGTTGTCAAACATCTGCAGCCACATTGGAAAAGGCACCGCAGGCTCACCAGGACATGGGAGAAAAAAACTTGGAAAAGGCACATTTGCAACTGCCATCACCAAAAAATAAGTCACCAATCAAGAAAAATGTGCAAAGGGCATCCTCGCCGTCAATTTTGTTATGGCCGATGGCGAGTAATTAAGCAGATGTACGATGGATGACTTCAACTCCTTTTAATGATAAGCAACCACCAGGAAAAGCAGGGTAACAACAACAACTCTACATCACTTCCTGTCTATTTTCTAGCAACCTCTTGACTCACCCTGCTGGCGGTTCTGATGTATTGCACAATATTGAACTGAACACAACACTCTTTAATTTGGCTTTATTTCAGGTCGAACTGTTTCCCACCACAATCGATCCCTTCATAATGACAAATAATGAGCTTCGATGTGTTCCGGAGCTGCACTTGTGCTTTTTATCTCTGCCCATTTCTTGATTCTCGCTGCAACCTCTTTAATTGGGCTATATATCAGGTCAAATTGGTTCCCATTACAATCAAACGCATCACAATGACAAAGAATGAGCTTTGATGTGTTCCGAAGCTGCATGTGCGCTTTTTATTTCTGTCCAATTCTTGGTTCCCGCCACAACCTCTTTAATTTGGCTTCATTTCAGGTTGAACTGTTTCCCACCACAATCGAACGCATCATAATGACAAAGAATGAGCTTCGATGTGATCCGTAGCTGCACTTACGCTTTTTTATCTCTGCCCATTTCTTGGTTCTTGCCCAGTAGGAGATGGATCTCTGCGTGCGGGGTGACGGGCGGAAGTGGACACTCTTGTGGCCGCAGGAAGCAGCCACTGAGCGGCCACAGCGCGGCCAGTTTTATTAGCAGCCGCCACTGAGCGGCCACAACACGGCCAGTTTTATTAGTGGCCACCATTGAGCGGCCACAGCGCGGCCAATTTTATCAGCAGCCACAGCGTGGCCAGTTTTATTAGCAGCCGCCATTAACCGGCCACAGCACGGCCAGTTTTATTAGCAGCCGCCATTGACCGGCCACAGCACGGCCAGTTTTAGTAGTGGCCACCATTGACCGCCCACAGCGTGGCCAGTTTTATTAGCAGCCGCTATTGACCGGCCACTTCACCAGCAGTGTTATTAGGGACTTCAGAGATTTCAATCTGCTCATAATATGCTTGTTTACAGGTACAAGTCAAATGATTGTTTTTGTCTTTTTTTCCCACAGACCTCCACCGCCCCATCTCACAGTAAAATGAAATCCTCTGTGACCAACTGCAAATAACTGTGATCTGCAACTCTCCCCATTTCTGGGGTGTAGCGGTGTACATAGCTCCCAGTGCTAATGCTAACGCCGCACTGAATGAGCTGTACAGCGCTATCAGCGATCTGCAAAACACACACCCAGACGGACTGTTTATTGTTGCTGGAGATTTCAACCATGCAAATCTGAAGTCAGTGCTCCCCAAATTTCACCAGTATGTGGACTTTGCAACCTGGGGGGCTAACGTGCTGGATCTTGTTTACACAAACATCTGAAGCGCGTACAGGGCTGAGCCCCGCCCCCACTACAGCTTCTCAGACCACATCTCTGTAATGCTCATTCCAACATACAAACCGCTCATCAGACGTGCCAAACCAGACCAGAAGCAAGTGAGAACCTGGCCACCAGGGGCTATCTCTGCTCTTCAGGACTGTTTTGAGCAGCCTGACTGGGAGATATTCAGAGAAGCAGCAACCTCCAGTGACTCCATCAGCCTGGAGGCGAATACAGAATCAGTGACTGGCTACATCAGCAAGTGCGTTGATGATGTTACTGTCTCCAAACTCGTCACAACTCACCCCAACCAGAAACCATGGATGACTGCAGAGGTGCGCACACTGCTGAGAACCTGTGACAAGGCTTTCAAGTCAAGGGACAGAGCAAGCCTCAGGATAGCAAGAGCCAAGCTTTCCCAGGCCATCAAAGAGGCTAAGCATGCCTACTCAAAGAAAATCCATGAACATTTGCAAAACGCTGCTGACACACGGCGCATGTGGCAGGGCATCCAGGCCATCACCAATTACAAGTCACCTCCACCTCCACTTCTATGCTTGGTTAGAAGCACAGAATGGCACGACGGCGAGAAAAACCACACCTGCTCCAAGTGAACAGGTACTGTGTCTGTCCACAGCTGATGTGCGGAGAACTCTAGACAGAGTCAACCCACGAAAAAGCTCCAGGATCCGACGGCATACCGGGCAGAGTGCTCAGAGAATGTGCTGAACAGCTGGCTGATGTTCTCACGGACATATTCAACATCTCTCTGAGCACTGCAGTTGTTCCAACATGCTTCAAGTCCACCACCATCATCCCTGTGCCGAAGTCTCCAGTGTCCTGCCTCAATGACTACTGTCCCATTGCACTCACTCCAATCATCATGAAGTGCTTTGAGAGGCTTGTCATGAGGCACATTAAAGACCAGCTTCCTCCTTCACTGAACCCACTCCAATTTGCATATCGCCCCAACCGCTCAATAGATGACGCCATCTCCACCACACTCCACCTGGCTCTCACCCACCTGGACAATAAAGACACTTATGTCAGAATGCTGTTTATAGACTTCAGTTCAGCATTCAACACCATCACTGATGGCCGCTAATAAAAGTGGCCGCTCAACGGTGCCCGCTAATAAAACTGGCTGCGCTGTGGCCGCTCTCATGTTCTCCCCGTGTCTGTGTGGGTTTCCTCTGGGTGCTCTGGTTTCCTCCCACAGTCCAAAGACATGCAGTCAGGCCAACTGGATATGCTAAACTGCCCCTCGGTGTGTGTGTGTGTGTGAATGTCTGTCTGTCTGCCCTGTGATGGACTGGCGGCCTGTCCAGGGTGTTTCCTGCCTTCTGCCCAGTGACCGCTGGGATAGGCTCCAGCTCCCCCCCCGCGACCCAGAAGGATAAGGCTACGTTTACATTACCAGGCTGAAATGGCACAAATCTGATTTTTTGCCCTAATGTGACTCGGATCTGATGTTTTCAGAGCTGTGTGGATACGCAAATCTGATCTTTTCAAATCCGACCTGAGTCACTTTCATATGTGATCCTAGATCTGATACGTATCCGATTCATGGCCTTGGACCTTAATGTGGCGCTCAGATCGGAATTCATGGGCTTTTTTCCACTGCACTGCGCCATCATCCAGCGTTACCATGGCAGCAGCGCCGAACAGAAGTTAAAGCCTGTAAACGGTGGAAAAGCAGCTCATCTCACCTTTTTCTCCCTTGTCTTGCTCTAATAATGAAGCTGAGAGCTGATCAGAGTTAATTATCTTCTCAGCGAAGCTCGTTCTGCTCGTTAGTTTGTGCTGATGATGCAGTGATTCATTCACGTAACGTTACTGAGTAGGATGAGCTCATGAGGGTCATTTCCGGACGTCGGTTCGTCACATTAATGACAGATTTGAATCACTTACTTAAACGAGTGTGAACCGTCATGTCAGAGATCAGATCTGAGCAAAAAATCGGATTTGAGAAATGAGGCTTGTAATGCGTGTGTGCGTATATGAGTATTGGTTTTTGTGACATCACAAAACCAGTAAAACCAAAATGGGCTGTTTTTGCAGATTTGCTTTCGTATATGGAGTGCAGAGTGAACGCTTTTGTTTTTAAGCTTTTACATCGTGCTTATGTTTCAAAAAAGTGGAAAATGGGCCTTTAACGTAAGATACATCTTATATATATAGGACGTAAAAATAGTATAAATAGTTTTCAATCCATTTCAATTTTATTTTTAGACATCTATATACAACAGACATAGAAATGTTGCAGCCACAGTGTCTACAATGTTTTTGTTATAAAACTGAATAATTAGACCTTGTACAATACTTTTTTGTAACATATGAGAAAGAATGGCTATATACAGTTTACCAGTGTGCGGGTATTTGCTCTAATTGCTTGCTGTTTTTTTATTACGCAAGCATGAAACATGTTAAAACCACCAGCAGGCCTCTGAAGCACCAGAGATAAAACAGTTCAGGTGATAAAGCTTCGATTTAGCCGTCATGAGGCCTGCAATGACGTCCGGATACAGCACAATATCACGGTGAAGCAGTGGCTGATTGGATCCATGCAACAAGTGAAAAGAATGATGGCAGCAACAGTTCTGATTCACACTTTTCCCAAAGAAAAATGAAAAATGATCCCAATGTGATGGTCCAACCACGAAACAACACTCAGTAATCTCATCTGGAAACTGTGTCTGTGGATAAGAAGGAGAATGTGTTACCATGCGGTCAAATAAAAGAACTCACTTTTATTGGTTGATATCAATATAAATGTTTTCCTGTTTAAAATCCACGAATGTATGTTTGGTGTATGAAGTTCTTAGTTTTGCACTGGAGCTGCAAAGGCTAATGTGGCTAACTGAAGCTTATCAGAGAAGTCTTATATTAGCCTCGTAGCTCCTGTGCTAAAATGAAAAAGCAGACATCACATTGTAAGGTTGATGTTTTTGGTGAAAAACTCCATTAAGCTTTAAAAATAAAGCTATTAAACTGAAGGCACAGCACTAAATATGAACAGCTAAATGTACCACAGAGCTCAAACTACTCAAACGCTGTACTAATAACATGACATACAACATTGCTCAGCTTTTAAAAAAGAATTGCTTAAAAGAAAAAAGAAAAAAACAGCAGAAATTTTACTTACAGTGCAAATGTGTGTGAAAATATAAGATAAAATTAAGGAATTGTAGTTCTTGTTGTTCTTATGCTAATGTTAGGCTACGTTAGCATAAGAATAAGGCTACTCCTGTGCTCCTGTGCCCTACAAGCAATCCTGTGATATTTTAGGCTAACTTTACTACAGAATTAGATTCTTTATCTATATTCTTCCGATATATAATCCTACATTTTCTGCCCGTATCAGCCTGAATCCGATACGGGGGCTGTATTAACTAGCAAGCTAGCAGCAAATCAAATGTTACAGTTCTGAAACATTAAATATTAAGCATTTTAAAGTAGTTTAATGGCGTGTTTTATAAACATCTGTGTCAGATCACAATGATTTCTGTAATTGCAGCTTCAGTCATAATATATTAAACAATATTAAATCAAAGCAAAGTGCAAATAATGAATAGAATCTCACATGTTTCACTTGGACCTCAGATAACTTTTTTGGTGAAAGGTTTGGCAATAGACTCTATTGACCCTAGACTCTGATCTTTGCTCAGCTTTTTAAATGAGGTAATATAATCATCTTAACTATGACAGGGATGTTGAAACTGCCGTGTTATTTTGGGTTGAGGTGGGTAGATTATGCTAAATTCATACACTAATAAAAGTATTGTTACTTCATTGAAATAAAGACTCAAGTAGAATGAAAAGCAGCAAAAAAAAATCACTCAGTAAAAAAGGTTCAAGGTCCAGAAAGATTTAGTTGCTGTGCTGGCAGCGGCTGGACTAAGGACTGCAGTGGAACTTCTTGTATCCAGCATCCATCAGTGTAGGAGGAAGTTTGTACATCTCTATTCTTCTCTTTTTGGGTGTTTTTGTTCTAAAATAAAATGCTAAAGTGAGAGCTGTTGAGCTCTCAACAATAATCAACACAACACAATGAACTTAAACTAAAAAAAAATAAGTAAGAAATGGTTCAGATGTCTTTACAGTGGTGATGGGAACCAGGGGTTGCCATGGCTACAACACAAATATAGACATTTTATTTACTATCCAGAACCAGCAGTGAACCTACACGAGTCTTCTGAGTTTATATGGAATGATGATGATGGAAAATAGTGGAAAACCTGAAATAATATGTTTTCTTTCGGGACTATTTTGCCTCACTATACCTTGAATGTATCCCTCCACCAGAAATGTTGACTTTAAAAGTATTTTAGATGAGAATCTTCTCAAAACTATCATAAAACTTTGTCTCAGATATCAAGCAGTGAATTGATAACCATTTCATGTAGTAACTTTCTGTGAGGGAGCTTTTAGAGGTGGACGTCTGGTTCCTAAAGACACAAATTGATGTTTTTAAGAACGTGTCACTGAGCAAATGGAGCTACTCACCTTTAGTCACCAAACATATCTTTTGTCACTCTGGTCTTTTCTCACTCTGGTCCTTCAGGAGAATCTTTTCTCACTATGGTCCTATAGGAAGTGAGCAGGATAGTGGATGATGGAGCCTGAAACACAAACACAGGATTTTATAAGCCACACTGTGCAAAAATCATGAAACTGTATCAAGCCTTACTCAGGCTTGTTGAGCTGTAATGAATGTAATGTAAATGGCTTGGAATAAAATCTCTTTGCATTGACTTTTATTGAAAGTAAAGCACATCTTTTCCCTCCCCTGTGAAGTTACTACTTTGGAGATGCTTGTTTTTGTTTGGACAGTGACGATATGCTGTGTATGGACGAGTATATTTGTGAGATTGTGGACACAAGAGTCACAGACCGTGACCAATGATAAGGCTTCACTTTTTTCACTCCATTCTAATTGATTCAGCAGTTACATTGTGTCTCATTCATATAACTGTACAGGTGCTAGAATGTAACTGCTGCACCATTTAAGACACCTCCTACCATGAGCGCTGCAACTGCAAGGCCAGTAGCATTGTGGACGACCCCTCCCAGCCCTCTCACTGACTCTTCACCCTCCTGCCCTCTGGCAGAAGGAACCAGAGAAATCATCCCACCACCTCCAGACTCTGCAACAGCCTTTTCCCCGAGGCGCTCAGATAACTGAACACTGATGGCCCCATCTAATCCACTGGACTAATCTAGACCCTCTCCAACATCCACCTGGACAAATTAGACCCTCTCTATCATCCATCTGGAGTAATCTAGACTCTCTCCAACATCCATCTAGACTAATCTAGACTCTCTCCAACATCCATCTAGACTAATCTAGACTCTCTCCAACATCCACCTAGACTAATTTAGACTCTCTCCAACATCCACCTGGACTAATTGAGACTCTCTCCAACATTCACCTGGACTAATCTAGACCCTCTCCAAAATCCACCTTGACTAATTTAGACCCACTCCAACATTCACCTGGACTAATCTAGACCCTCTCTAACATCCACTTGGGCTAATAAGACCCTCTCCAACATCCACCTGGACTAATCTAGACCCTCTCCAACATCCACCTGGACTAATGTAGACTCTCTCCAACATCCACCTGGGGGTGAGTCAAAGTAAATGGATTTTAGTCTAAAGTCTAAGATCAGTTAAAAGTCTGAAGCGTGTGTCAGCTCTGAGTCTGAACCAGTTCAGTAGAATCATCTATAAGAGGAGCTGCGGCCTTTATTTTTGGATGGACTGTGATAGTTTCTGAATGCAATTTGTGTAGCTATGGAAACACTGATTATTGATTTGTTTAATCAGAAGAGCAATAAAAGGCCACCGAAGTGTAAAATACATTCCTATTCATTTGTTACGTTTGTAATAAAATCTATGATTTTTCGGCTTTGTTAGATCATGTTCTGTACACATCAAAATTAAAGCCCCAACAGCACAGAGAAATCATGTTATTAAAGGAGAAAAGTAGACTAAACATCAGAAATAGACACTTTTAAGTGTTGACCTTAATGGGATAAAATGCAATTTGCACATTCTGTATACAGTATGCATTACATATGCACTGTATTATATTTGCTCAGCCTCCTTCTGTTTTTCAGACATATCCCTACTTCTGTTTTCCTGCTCAACATGTCCCACCTTTATTGCTCCTGATATGGATTTATGGAGGATTTTAAAACAATAAAGTCTTCGCAAAGTGCTTCAACAAAGTCTGTTTCTCCAGCATTGCCAGAGGATTAATATAAACCTACAAACCCTCTTGAAATAAATGAAATAACATATTTTTGTCTAAATCGAAGTTTAATATCTACCCAAATTGAAATGCTTTGTCATTAATACAGGCTGTGCTGTTTGTGTGTGATGTGCTATACCTGAAAATGGAAGTAAACAATGTAACAACAAAAACAGCCTTCTAGTTTAGATGTCAACAGATACCTTGTTCTTTATTTGAGTTTAACTCTGCAACAGTGCAGTATTAACAGTGGTATTAACTTCAGTGCAGTATCAAATACAGTATTAAACACTGTGTTAATTGCATTACAGTAACAAAAGCTTGAAATATAAAATGCAGCACTAAATGCAGAGCAGTATTAAATGATGCATTGCATGCACTGCAGCATTAAACAGTGTTAAATGTAGTTTTAAATGCAGTGAAGTGTTAATGCCAGTTCAGTGTTAAATGTTGAATTAAATGCAGTATTGAATGCATTGCAGCATTAAATGCAGTATTAAAGATATTACGGTATTAACACAGTGTGTTTAGTTAAATGAAGCACAGTGTTAAATGTAACATTAAATGCAGTGCAGTATTAAATGCAGTGTTGAATGCATGCAGTATGCTGTGCAGTTTTAATTTCAGTATTAAATGCAATGCAGTATTAATAGCAGTTCAGTGTTAGATGTTGAAGTAAATGCAGTATTGAATGTACTGCAGTTTTAAATGCAGTATTAAAGGCATTACAGTATTAAAACAGTGCAGTATTAAATGCAGCACAGTATTAAATGCAATATTAAACGCAGTGCAGTATTAAATGCAGTTTTAAAACAGCATTATATTCAGTGTTGAATGCATGCAGAATGCTGTTTCAGTATTAAATGCAGCAGAGTATTAAATGGAGCCCAGCAGTGTGAAGTGTCAGAGCAGTTAACACTGATTGGATGACCGATTGACAAGTTAATCTATAATCTTTTGTCAATTTTTATACCACACTGAAGCTAAAGGATGAGAAAGCTACTGAAAACCTCACTCACCTCCAGTTGCTCCTGTTGTTTCCAGAGAAATGAGTGAATGACACAAAAAGAGAGAGAGAGAGAGAGAGAGAGAGAGAGAGAGAGAGAGAGATAATGAATCAATTATATTTTCAGTGATTGATCAATTCGAACATATCATTATGAATAACATCTGCATGTTTAACTCTCATAAAACCCAGAGAATTATGCACAAATAGGTGCTGGATTTCCAGAAATAAACAGCAAAACATAAATAAGCAGCTAGAAATGATGCACACATTCAAGTTTGAGTGAAATGTCGAATTTTTGAAATTTTACTATGAATTTCAGGATTTCTTAGTATTTGGTGG
Organism: Colossoma macropomum; assembly: GCF_904425465.1. Classification (NCBI taxonomy): domain Eukaryota; kingdom Metazoa; phylum Chordata; class Actinopteri; order Characiformes; family Serrasalmidae; genus Colossoma; species Colossoma macropomum. The sequence continues at coordinate 32,273,576 of NW_023494807.1, forward strand.
TGTGTCCCCCATCTGCTGACAGTGTGCACTCAAGCTACATGAACTCTACAAGTCATTCAGAGTGGTCCAGAGAGGTTCAGAGTGGTTTGGTGTGAAACGCTCTGTTCTAGAGAAACGTACTGAGTCAGAACTGTTCACAGTGGTGGTGATAGGAACCAGACGTCCACCTCTAAAAGCTCCCTCACAGAAAGTTACTACATGAAATGGTTATGAATTCACTGCCTGATGACTGAGACACTGTTTTATGATAGTTTAGAGAACTTAAACTCCATTCATGGTGGAGGGGTACATGTAGGGCGCTGTGAGGCAAAATAGTCCCGAAAGAAAACGTATTATTTCAGATTTTCCACTATTTTCCATCATCAACATTCCATATAAACTCAGAAGACTTGTGTAGGTTCACTGGTGGTTCTGGATAGTAAATAAAATGTCTATATTTGTGCTGTAGTCATGGTGACCCCTGGTTCCTATCACCACCACTGTAAAGACATCTGAACCATTTCACACCAAACCACTCTGAACCTCTCTGTTTACATCTCAAACACTGGATTATGCAAGTAATGTGGTCAGTGTCACAAACTTGTTTAGATTTAAATAGAGACAGAAGTGCAAAGCATTCTTCATTTTCCTCATCATGGCTTTTCTTTGTTTAAAGAAATTCTAAAACTTTCTGTTTATTACTAGGTTATAATAATAATCATAAAAAAATCCCAGATTGTCAAAGTGGCCTCTGGTATTTCTAATCCCTAAACAAAATTCTTGTCTACAATTCTGTAATTTCTCATCATGTGTGCAGAGTGAGTTGATGTGTCATGTGTCTCGACGTTTGTGGTGTGTTTGCCGGTTTAAACAGCAGCACATGTTTCTCAGGCTCTTTATCAGATGCCAAATATTTACCCATATAACATATCATTACTTTTACTTTCGGTACTCAAAGTAGCAACGATGAACGGCTAAAGCAGAGATGTGCTAAATAGTAACAACTAAATAATGAATAAAGCAGAAGTTCTTGTCAGCAGAGTGTTTTCAGTAGCACTGATTTTAATACTGAAACTGCTCTTTAAAATGACCTTTTTTTATATTTGGGTCTAATTGTGGAGTTTTACTTTCAGTTTTTTTGTTTTGTTATTCTCCAAATGAACTGAAAGTTACCTGCCTGGTTGAAACTGAAAGACTTTCAGCACTGCTTTGTAAATAACCTTTAATGACCCTTTGTTCTAATAATGACCCTTTGTCCTAATAATGACTCTTTGTTGTTGTAATGAGTGTTGTTAAAGGGCTTGTGTTTGTGTTTGTGATCGCTGTGCTGTCTCACTGACTCACTGTATCTTTTGGACATCTTGAAGCTCAGAACAGCGAAGCTGATGAAGAATAACACGGCCAACATTATAAACGCCACTCTGCACCAAGACACACCTGAAAAAAGACATTAAAGAACTGAAACCACAGTAATCCGTATAGGAGATTATACTCCACAGTAGCTAACCACACGCCTAAATCATTCCCAATGTAGTGAATCAGCCAAGCCAGGTTTGGCATCTGAAGTTCGCTTCTTTAGTTTTATACTGGAGCCACGAAGCTACAGTCTTAAAAAAGATGGTTCTTCAAGGGTTCTTTAGTATGAAAAAGGTTCTATGAAGAACCATGAACACCCAAAGAACGCTTTGCATGATTAAAGGGCTCTGTGCATGGTGAAATGCTTCTTCAGACTGATGGAGAATGTGTTATATAGGATTCTGTATTGCACCCAAAAGGGTTCTATTGTTACAAGCTTGACATCGTATAAATACAAAAACTCTTTTTGGTGCTTCGTAGAACCCTTTGAGTGTTTCTCAGTTTCTCGCTGCAGATTAAACGTATCAGGAAACCAGCTGGAGTAATTATAAACACAAGTAAGTCCATTCCTCTCCAAATTATCAAAGTTCTTCTTAAATCTTTCTCTTTGCCGTTTTGTTAGCTACTAGCTAGACGAGATTGTTGTCTGTGTTGCTATGGTGACCAGTCTGCGCTGATCTTCAGGGTTAAAGGGTGAATCAGCAGTTTACATTAACTCCAGAGTTTAAGACCATTTATTGTTAAACTGTGTTGAACGATCAGCAGAGCTTTATTTTACTGTAAAGGAGGATTATTTTATTTATACCTAAAAAATAAAATACCTCCATGTTGCTGACCCCTGGTTTAGGGTCTCGCTATTGGGCTACAGTTTCCATGGTAGCTACTGTATGATTTTTTGACACGGTTTACAAAGTTACTTTGTTAATTCTCAGTAATATCAGTCGGCTTTCACCATAGTTTATTACAGTACAGCAGTTATCATGGTCAAAATACAGGAAACTAGAACTGACACCTCTTTTTATTTCACAGATAAAAACATTGGATATTTTAATGATATATTGACCACCGAACTGGAAATGTCCCAGGTTTTCATTTCAGACATCTGGTCACCTTACACTCTTAGCAAAAAGGGTTCTATATAGCACCAAAAAAGGGTTCTTTGGCTTGTAGCAATAGTGGAACCCTTTTGGTGCTATATACATAGAACCTTTTTCAAAAAGGTTCTATATAGAACCATGTGTATCACATTCTAGATCAATCTGAAGAACACTTTCACGATGCAAAGAATCCTTTACTCATGGGTTCTTTGAGTGTTCTTGGTTCTTTCTTAACTAAAGAACCCTTGAAGAACCTTCTTTTTTTGGGATTTTTACTCAATTTACTCCCCAATTTAGTCGTTTCCAATTCCACCCGCTAGTTAGGACTCCCCCAGTCACACGATACCAACGCTAGGAGGGTGAAGGCTAGCACAGGCTTCCTCCGAGACCTGTAAAGCGTCACCGCTTCTTTCAGTGCTGCAAAATTACAGTGAAATTACACTCAGTGACTGTATATTTAACAGTACTTCACAGGCAAATTCACCATATGAAGTGTTGTAGATGTACCTGCTGAATTCTCCATGTGACTGAACTCTTTCTTTAGCTCCTCACATCCCTCCAGGATCTGCAGTGTGTCCAGGTTGGTCAGTGCAGGGTCCTGATGACCATCTGCCAAAAACACTGTCCATTTATGGTTCACTTTATCCAAAACCGGTCAGACAGCAGGACCACCCGATGTCCTTCATAGAGGCACTCACGCACATAAGTGGGGTTTTCTGAAAAGATAAACAAAACAATGCAGGTAGTTTTTACCAAATAATTTCTATAGACACTGAATAATTCATAGTAGATACTGAATAATTCATAGTAGACGCTGAAAAATTTATAGTAGATACTGAATAATTCATAGTAGATACTGAATAATTCATAGTAGACGCTGAAAAATTTATAGTAGATACTGAATAATTCATAGTAGATGCTGAGTAACTCATAGTAGATGCTGAATAATTCATAGTAAATACTGAATAATTCATAGTAAATACTGAATAATTCATAGTAGATGCTGGATAATTCATAGTAGATACTGAATAATTCATAGTAGATGCTGAATAATTCATAGTAGATACTGAATAATTCATAGTAGATGCTGAGTAACTCATAGTAGATACTGTATAATTCATAGTAGATGCTGTATAATTCATAGTAGATACTGAATAATTCATAGTAGATGCTGAATAATTCATAGTAGATACTGAATAACTCATAGTAGATGCTGAGTAATTCATAGTAGATACTGAATAATTCATAGTAGATGCTGGATAATTCATAGTAGATGCTGAATAATTCATAGTAGATACTGAATAATTCATAGTAGATACTGAATAATTCATAGTAAATGCTCAATAATTCATAGTAGATACTGAATAATCCATTATAGTTACTGAACAGCTCATAGTAGTCACAGGAAATCTTAAGATTAATAGGTGAATAACAATGCTGTAGTTTAAGGGAAGTGTTTTTATCCTGAATGTGTCAGTGGGTGTTGCAGTGTGAGCCGTGTTGTATTTGCCACACCCTGACACCTTTACAAATCAATTAAAAACATGTCTGCCTTATGCTAATTGTTTATTTTTACTCATAATAACCAATTTTGGCTCACAGACACTCCAGACTAACAATTTCTGCAAAGGTGCAACAAGATCTCTACATGCAAAAAAATGCAACATTTAGCAGGCGCTACGTAAATCTTTGATCAGAAATGACCCAAATTCATAAAGATATCAAATTTCTGTTAATATTTACATGTCAAATAACAGCATATCTATGCAGGCCAGGGTCTCCTGAAAAATAACAACATATGGCATGTGTGACTGTCTCATGTAAATATTTTATAATTGTAACTGACCCAAAATACCATCCCCAAATTCTAGAGTTCTAAGAGTTAACCAGGTCTAGGAGAAGAACCTGAGATCAATAGAACATCTCATTTAGAATATTTTTTTTCTCTGGCAAGTTGAACAGTTCTAAACTTTGAGTGAAGACTCAGGTGAGGCTGTTTAGTTGAATTATTGAAATTAGGAATGTAACAATGATTCCGGGCAGGATCGGCCACTGTTAACAGCGTGACCAGAAACCGTTTAATGATACTATTTCCTTTTTTATCCACTGAAGTGTGAGAATGGCCTATTATCTGGTTTGTTTTGTTTATGTGGGAATTTGTTATTTTCCTGAATTATGTAGCCAACATAGCTATGTTGTCATATGTAGCTACATTATGTATTAGGCCAGCGCTAATGTTAGCTAAGCTGTAGGTGTAAGCTAACTAGCTATGTTTATCTTGTATGTAATCTGTGTGTTCATGTTTACAGGCCGTGCGCATTCATTTGTTTTCCTCCGGCTTTGGAAGGAGGGCTGAAAGTAGGGGGTGGGATTTTTTTTGGTTGGAATTTTTCAAAAAACAAGCTTCCACTTCCTGGTTTCTACAAAATCATCTACTCCAGCTTTAAGGGAACTCCAGCTGATTAAACTTCTTCATTCGGAATGCCACAGGCGTCACTGCTCCCCAGTGAACTCAGTGTTTTCACTGTGCTTTGGAATCTCCCTTAAAAATCAATATACTTTTTACAGGGAAGTAATAGGGTGATTGGAAGGCACCTGTCGCTGAAAGCTTCCCCACAGACATTTCTCACATGAAATAGTTATGAGTACTGTCGCTGTCTGAGAAAAACCCTCCATGTTTTTGTCTTTTTTCATTTGTTTAAGCTGAAAGCACCAACTCACCAAATCTTTAGTCCATGTGAAAATTTCATGATGAACAGACCAATAGAAACGGCCCAACAATGACTTTGAAACAAAAAATATTTTTCCGTTAACCTTCATTTACACTATTAGAATGTTTCTTCCTTCATGGAAATGTGTGGTTTCATTCCCACAGCGATTATAAGCGGCCTGGTGCCTGAGGCGTTGTTAGTATGATAGTTTTGAGATAAACTTTTGGCCAAAAACTTTTTAAACTCTGTTCATGGCAGAGAGATTCATGCACATTGAAATGCAAAATAGTCCACAAAAAAAAACATTTTGTTTAAATCTTAACTATTAAAGTAGTCTTTAATTTGGCTATGTTCACGCAGAGGGGTCCCTATGTTAGCATTGCACCACATGACACACATAACAATAACAACACAACGTACAGCTTATTAGCAGGCATACATACTAGGGCCCAATCCCATTTCTTACTTTTATCCCTACCCCTTGTTTCTGAGTGTTGCCCCTTGAACTGAGTTACAGGGTAGTGGTTGAAATGTTCCCTCTGAAATGGGACCCTCAAATAAAAAGAGCATCACTTCATTAACAGCTACCAGCGCTGCTCTGTAGGCGACCCTGCCAGTCTGCAGTGACAGCAGAGGAGGGTAAAGTTCAGCTCCTCACTGCTGGGCTTTAGTTACATTTAGGGCATCATATGCCTTCAAAGAGGGGGGCAATTATTTATTATCACCCACCCCTAATTCTTCAGTGATATGAAGTTGAAGTCAGATATTCACCAGATTCTTGTTCTGATTTTCCCATTGGCTAAATTTCCACCTTAAATGGTGCAGCAGTTACATTCTGGAGCCTCAGGCATCAGAACTGCTGCTCCATTTAAGGTGGAAATTTAGCCAGTTTGCTACCGAGAGATCAGCACTACTAGAGATTTTTTATGTTTGTTGTGAAGAAAAGGACCATAATACACTGAAATGACATTAAACTAAGATAATACAAGTTGTTGTAATTTTTTAACAAAGAAAATTCTTACATTTGTGTGTTTCTTTGGTCTCTTGTGCTCCATCTTACCGGTTTTTCTTTTTTTCTCATAACTCTCTGTTTGGAGTCTCTGAAAAATCTCTGTTTGGAGGGTCATGTAGCCCCAACACTTCGCCCTACCCTTCTATCTCAACAAGAATCGGGACACCCTACCCCTAGATGTGAATAAGCAAAACAGAGGGGTAGGGCTAAGTTGTAGGGGAGAGGGGTGCAATGGGATTGGGCCTAAATGTTATGCTTATAATGCTTATAGTCATACATTTACCTCCCATGCAGTGCAGGAACAGTTCAGCTGCTTTACTTCCATCTCATCTATACAGATCACTGAAGCTTAACTGTGAGCTGTAGGCTTTAGACTCAGTCCTGATCCACTAAGCGATATTAGGCTAATGAGAGATCACAGCCAACTCCTTTCTGACAGAAGTATCACTCCAAAAGTTAATAAGTCACTTGTGACTGGCCTAAATGAAGAAGTTAGGAGTAAAAAGTATGATTTTCTGTTGGAATATTGAGTAAAAGTACTGTAGTGTCCTGCTGCTGGCCATGCCATGAGAAAGGCCATGCGAGGATATTCATTTAAGGTGTGTGCCTCCGGAAAAGGCACTGCTGATTGTTGTTTATGTTGGGTTCTGCTAATTTAAAATGTGTGTACGTGTTACACGTGTTACTGTGATTTATACTCTAGTATAAATCTTCCAACATAATACTTAAAGGGGAATTCCATCAAATTTCCAGATTTTCTGCATAAGTGTGTGAGATGTAAACAGAGAGATTCAGAGTGGTTTGGTGTGAAATGGTTCAGATGTCTTTACAGTGGTGGTGATAGGAACCAGGGGTCGCCATGACTACAACACAAATATAGACATTTTATTTACTATCCAGAACCACCAGTGAACCTACACGAGTCTTCTGAGTTTATATGGAATGTTGATGATGGAAAAGTAGTGGAAAATCTGAAAAAATACATATTTTTGGGGACTATTTTGCCTCACAACACCCTGCATGTATCTCTCCATCATGAATACATGAAAAAAAATTGTGTTATTGACCAAAATCTTCTCAAAACTATCATTGATACAGTGTCTCAGACATCAGGCAGTGAATTCAGAACCATTTCATGTAATAACAGCATTTAGAGGCTTTAAACTCTTCAGAAATTCCATTGATTTTTTAAATGTTCTGCCTAATTACTTGGTTAAGTTGTAGACAGACTCATTCAGTGTGGTTAAATGCATTCATAATCATGGAAAACCGAACTTTCACTTTTTTTTAAAAACAAAAGAGTTTGATGTTGTACGCAGACACTTCAAAGCCTATTGTTCGCTCACCAGTCCATGCAGGACCAGCCAATCAGAGCAGGGGCTAATTTACTTATATCAGTCTTAAAGGTTCAGTAACAAAAACAGCCTGTTTAATTATATAGGCTAAAGAGAGGATTAAAAATAGTAACATAGAAATTACTCTGTTGTTGTTACGCAAAACTTATGAAAATTAAATGCAAGAAAAAGAAGGATATGGGCTCTTTAAAAGCTCTCTCACATACACTTATCATGGAAAACGGTTATGAATGTGTTGCCTGCTGTCTGATGCCTGAGACATTGTTTTGCATATCACTCTGGCATGACTTTGTTTACATCTCTACTCTGAATTATGCAGAAATCTTCAAAAAGTGGTGGAATTCCCCTTTAAGGATAATAATTCAGTACAGGTGTTTTTGGTGCCTGATGAGCAGCTGAGTGGAAGGCTGTAGTTTAAAGGGTTTAAAGACTCACCTGTAGGACGAGCAGCGCAGAGACTCCACAGAAAGAGGAGCATTAAACAGCGCAGCAGCGGAGTCATCTCTACTCCTCCACTCTGTCTCCACACTGAGTCCTGCTTTCACTTTCCTTTCTCTCACAATGTGCAGCTCTGCGTGCAGCTCAGATACACAGCGTAAGGCAGAGTGAACTGCAGCCTTTGGTTTGGCACTTTAAACCCTTTAATCACTCCTTCTACAGGAACACACACACACACACACACACAGGACGCACAGTCCACATTACATCACTCACTGTAACACTGCTATCTGCTATCAGCTCAACACACTCAGCTCCAACATTAGCTTTCACTGCTTTACTGTACTTTATATTTTTCTTCTCTCTCTCTCTCTCCCTTTCTGTCTGTTCTTGCTTTTTTCTTTCTGTCTCTGTTTTCTGTCTCTCTTTTCTGTCACTGTCTTCTCTCTCCTTTTTCTTTTTTCTTTTTCTCGTCCCTTTTTCTTTTTTTTCTTTTGTTCTCTTTTCTTTTTTCTGTCTTTCAGTTTCAATTCAGAATACCTTCATCATCATGACCTTGAAGTCCAGTATTGCTAAAGCAACAGTAGCAATGAACAATGAAAACAAAAAAGATAAAAAGAACTACAATGAATAATAACCTTATTATTATACTTAGAATATAACAGTATAATTACTGTAATTGTCATTATGATTATACTACTAAATAAACTAATGATGTATTTATGTTTTTTAACATAAAGAAGTTGTGTGGTGTTGGGGCCAGTAGGGTGGGGGCCAGTAGGATGGGGGTTAGTAGGGTGGTGTTGGGGGTCAGTAGGGTGGGGTATGAAGGGTGGGAGCCAGTGGGTTGGGGTATAGGGGGTGCTGGTCAGTAGGGTGGGGGGTTTGGAGGGTTGGGGTCATCAGGGTGGGGGTACAGAGGATCAGGGTCATTAGGGTGGGGGTATGGAGGGTGGGAGTCAGTAAAGTGGGGGTATGGGGTGGGGATCAGTACAGTGGGAGTATGGAGGGAGTCATTAGGGTGGGGGTTTGGAGGGTGGGGATCAGTATGGTGGGGGTATGGAGGGAGTATGGAGGTATAGGGGTGGGGATCAGTATGGTAGGAGTATGGAGGGAGTCATTAGGGTGGGGATCAGTATGGTAGGAGTATGGAGGGAGTCATTAGGGTAGGTAGGTTCTTTAATATTCTGCCTCAACTTCCTGTAATTGGTCTGAAAGTCGGAACCGAACGAACCAAACCATGGTTCAGCTGTTCCGGTCCTAGACCACCTCTTAGTCAGGCCAAAATTTGGTCCTTTAGTCTGGAAAGTGGTTCAAGGCACCTTTCGCACCTGCTATTTTGGTTTGAACCAAACTGAAAAGTCTAAAGGTCCAAACCAAACAGATGTGAAAGCACCCTGAGTTAGCGAAGCGGTTTTGCCTGCTGGCTACGTCGGCACCAAGTAATGTCTGTAAACAGGAAACCTCTGTTAGTGAGTTTATCTCAGCATCATGAACATTCTTTACCGAAATGTTTCTTCCAGTTTAAAACAGTGAAACATCCTGAACTGCCCAGGGGACATTTATCAACACTGCTGAATAAACTCTCTCTCGATCTCTCTCACACATTCAGCTTCTCTCCCTCTTTCTCAGTCACAGTACCGACTCAGTGGACGCAGCCTGGCTGTACAGACTGGCCACAATAAGAAACGAAACAACAAACCAAACCACACCCTTCATCAGGGAAAACTTCTGATAAGAAAGTCATGGCACAAAAACAATAAACAAAGTCTGGCTAAGAAGATCCCATCTCCAATCTCAGCCATTTAGATTTCGGCGTTCATTTCTTATCACTACGGCAACAAATCAAATAAAATCAAGAGAGTAGACTCAAATATATCAGTTAATACACTTTAAAAATTGTGTATAAAATGAGATTTAAAAAGTGATTTTACTGCCTTTGCTGGATTGGTTATGGATTTGTTATCTCATTGTAAACAGCCACAGCTCTGCTGAGTGAAATTGATGATGCTACCAAAATGGTGGCAGCCTGATTATCATTGGAATACTATCAATAGAAACCAGCCTCACTCTCAGATCAGAAGTAAAGGTACTAATCTCTCACTGGGTCGGTTCCCCTCTTGTCACTGGGGTGGAACCCTCAAGGCTCCATCTCGGTACCTTTAGTCAGGGAACATAACTGAACCATAATCCTCTGAAATGATATGTTCTAAGCTGTACTGACTCCACACACCCCGTCTCGTCTCCAGGCTTTTATTTTACTGTTCTGTTTAAAACATTCGGTTATGAAAAGGTACAAATACGAACTTTTCACCTGGAAAAACTTATTTAAGGTTCACAATCAGACCTTAAAACCCCTGTTGGACGGGGTTTTGAGGGAACATTTACACTGTTTGTACTTTGATGATCTGAACAGAACCTTTATTTCTTACAGTGTAAAGAAATTACAGCAAAGAATCAGTGAACACAATCTGGCTATAGAACAGAGACTCTGCCAGCACTGTTGAGAAGAGCTGCACCTTTTTACAGAGTGTGAAAAATACAATTACGCAAAATATACTTTATAAAATTTCAGAAGATCCACCAACAATTTAACTGTTTCTCTAATAAAAACAAACTGCCCGTCCTGCTCAGAGAAACAAGAGAAAGCAGTGCTGCAGCAGGACTATTTATATCTGACGGACAGTGAGTGACCCACCCAAACACAGCACAGACAAATAAACACACACGCACACACACATGCATGCACACACAAACACACACACACCTACACACATGCATGCACACACACACACACACATATACAAGCGCACACAAATAAACACACCCACACACAAATAAACACACCCACACACAAACAAACACATCTACACACAAACACTCACACACAAACAAATACATGCACACACAAATAAACACACAAACAGACAAAAAAACACACCCACACACAAACACATCCACACACAAACACACACAGAAACAGACATGCACACACACACAAACAAACACACATGTATGCACACAAACACACACACACACACACACACAAACAAGCGCACACACACACACACACAGACAAACTCACAAACACACACCATGATCATGCACATACAAACACACATGCATTCACACACACACACACACATACACACACAGAAAAACTCACACACACCATGATCATGCACACACAAACACACATGCATTCACACACACACAAACACACACACACACACACACACACACAGACAAACTCACACACACCATGAACATGCACATACAAATACACACATACAACAAACAACCCCCCCCCACACACACACACACAAACACGTACACAATCTAACACACACATGCATGCACAAACACACCCACACACACACACACGCATACACGCCCAATTTTTAAATCCCCCTGTTTGTGAACATTATGTATGTATTTAAATATTTATTATTCATTATTTTTCCAGTTATTTTTTCTTAATACCTCAATTCCAACATGTAATTCTTAGTGTTCTTTTATGTGATTCTGATCATAATTATTTTTCTATCAAATGAAATCAAGAGTTTATAATCCTTAATGTTCTAAACGTCCCTTTTTTATACTTCCTCATGATGCTTACTGAACTGAAACTGAACTGATTTGAGAGACAGAGAGAGAGAGAGAGAGAGAGAGAGAGAGAGAGAGAAAGAGAGAGAGAGAGAGAGAGAGAGAGAGAGAGAAAGAGAAAGACAGAGAGAGAGAGAAAGAGAAAGAGAGAAAGACAGAGAGACAGAGAGAGAGAGAGAGAGAGAGAGAGAGAGAGAGAGAGAGAGAGAAAGGTGAGAGGCAGAGGTAGAGAAAGAAAGAAAAGAAAGAGGGAAAGGAATGAGATGGAGAGAAAGACAGACAGAGAGTAAGAGACGGCGGTGACAGAGAAAGGAAAAGAAAGAGAGAGGGCAAGAAAGAATATAAGAGTAAGGAGAGAGAAAGAAAAACAAAAAAAATTAGAGGGGGGAGAAATGAGAAAGACAAATAGAGAGAGAGGGGAAAGTGACAGAGACAGAAAAAAGAAAAGAGGAAGAAAGAAAAGGAAAAAGGACAGTGAGAGAGAGAAAAGACAGAAAAGACAGAGTAAACAGAGAGAGAAGCGAGAGAGTAAAAAGAAAGAAGGAGAGAATGCAGGGCGACTGCGTCCCAGACGAGAACAAACACTCCCTGCTTTATTATTTACTGTCATATGATGCTGAGTTCGTTACAATAAGAGAGACTGAAGAAGATAAAATTTACATCATGAAAGCTGAAGCTGTGAACTGAGACTCATTTAAGGGCCCAAACAGGACAAACCGTTTGCATCACACAGAGAGCAAAGTGGGAGTTTCTGCAGGAGGTCACTGGGGTCAATGCTCCTAAACATACTTACACTGCATTATATTTGTTAGCTACACCGATCAGGCATAACATTATGACCACCTCCTTGTTTCTACGCTCATTGTCCATTTTATCAGCTCCACTTACTATATAGGTGCACTTTGTAGTTCTACAGTTACAGTCTGTAGTCCATCTGTTTCTCTGATACTTTGTTACCCTGTTCTTCAGTGGTCAGGACCCCCAAGGACCCTCACAGAGCAGGTACTATTTGGGTGGTGGATCATTCTCAGCACTGCAGTAACACTGACGTGGTGGTGGTGTGTTAGTGTGTGTTGTGCTGGTCTGAGCGGATCAGACACAGCAGTGCTGCTGGAGTTTTTAAACACCTCAGTGTCACTGCTGGACTGAGAATAGTCCACCAACCAAAAATATCCAGCCAACAGCGTCCTGTGGGCAGCGTCCTCTGACCACTGATGAAGGACTAGAGGATGACCAACACAAACTGTGCAGCAGCAGATGAGCTATCATCTCTGACTTTACATCTACAGGGTGGACCGACAAGGTAGGAGTGTCTAATAGAGTGGACAGTGAGTGGACACAGTGTTTAAAAACAGCACTGCTGTGTCTGATCCACTCAGACCAGCGCAACACACACTAACACACCACCACCACGTCAGTGTTACTGCAGTGCTGAGAATGACCCACCACCCAAATAGTACCTGCTCTGTGAGGGTCCATGGGGGTCCTGACCACTGAAGAACAGGGTAAAAGGGGGCTAACAAAGTATCAGAGAAACAGATGGAAACTACAAAGTGCACCTATACAGTAAGTGGAGCTGATAAAATGGACAATGAGCGTAGAAACAAGCCGATATGTAATTTTCACATCAGTACTGCAGTGTTTGACACTGACAGACTCAAATTAATAACTTTACACAGAAACATTTGAGCTGAAACAAAACCTCACCTGTTCATTCTCTAGCAGCACTCGTCAACGAGTAACTGGTTAAAGCCAAAATCCCATGTATTATCGCACGCCAGCCGTAAAGCAGTGGACATGGATAACTAGCTGTGAGGTTGAATCAGTCTTTAACTTCACTCTGGTTCATTTAGTAATTAATCTACTGTTTCCTGCTCACAGTCACACGCTCTGACTTTAACACATCAGCAGTCACACGCTGTCCGATTCACTCACTACATTATACAGCATGACAAAGTCATCTGATTTTGTCTCACACGTTGCTGTTACAGCTATGGAAACACTTTGTGTTTTCTCTCTTGAGTATTGCTGCATAAGCTATTTCTACAGTATCTATGGGTGAACAATGGCAGTTAGAGCTATGCCTTCAGTTTGAGGCATAAATGTCAAAACTTGAACAAAAATGGCAAAAAAAACACCTCTATGATAATGCTAATTTCTGCTAGCACCTCTTTGGTATTTCTAATAGTATGTTAGCGCTAAGCTAGTGTCTGTGCACATGAACAGTTTTTGGCAGTTCTAGATTAACCTTATCAGGTCAACAATGTCGTATGTGACATCAAATTATATCATACATAAAAAAATAAATATCTCAGTAATGCTGCATGCTAGAGACTTACTTTTAATTTTCCTAGAAGGGTAGTGCTGTGCTGTTCCAGTGAGCACTCCATTGCAAGCGTATCCCTTTCAGAAGGCTTGTAATCCAGCCTTGAACTGCACTGTCTTTTTGGAGACTTTGTAAATTAATTCCATGACGACAGATTCAACACTGAATGTCTTCTGTGATTATTTTTCCGTTTCTCCGTGTTGAAAAGATATATATCTGACGGACAGTGAGTGACCCACCCAAACACCCACAGCACAGACAAATACACATGCATACACACATGCACAAATGCATGCACACACACACAAACACGCACACAAACAAGCACACACACACACACACACACAAACACACACACACACACACAAACAAACAAACACATCCACACACAAACAAACACACCCACACACAAACACACCCACACACAAACACATCCACACACAAACACACACACAAACAAACAAATAAACACATCCACACACAAACACACACACACAAACAAACAAACACATCAACACACAAACACACACACAAACAAACACATCCACACACAAACACACACACACACACAAACAAGCACACACACAAACACACATCATGAACATGCACACACAAATACACACGTTGAAAAGAGTTATTGTTGTTGTTAGCAGGGCTGTTGGCCATCCACTGATGCCTTGGTTTGAGTCTGTCAACCAGTCAAAGGCTGTGTTCCTGGCTTAATGACCAATCAGAGGCTATGTTCTTGACTTGTCGACCAATCAGAGGCTGTGTTCTTGCTTTGTTGACCAATTAGAGGCTGTGTTCCTGACTTGTTGACCAATGAGAGGCTGCGTTCCTGATTGTTGACCAATCAGAGGCTGTGTTCCTGACTTGTTGACCAATCAGAGCATGGTACCGTGATAGGATGCCACCTGTGCAACAAGTCCAGTCGTGAAATTTCCTCGCTACTAAATATTCCACAGTCAACTGTCAGTGGTATTATAACAAAGTGGAAGCAATTGGGAACGACAGCCACGAAGTGGTCGGCCACGTAACATGACCGAGCGGGGTCAGCGGATGCTGAGGCGCATAGTGCGCAGAGGTCGCCAACTTTATGCAGAGTCAATCTCTACAGACCTCCAAACTTCATGTGGCCTTCAGATTAGTTCAAGAACAGCATAGAGAGCTTCACGGAATGGGTTTCCATGGCCGAGCAGCTGCATCCAAGCCTTACATCACCAAGCGCAATGCAAAGCGTCGAATGCAGTGGTGTAAAGCGCCGCCACTGGACTCTAGAGCAGTGGAGACGTGTTCTCTGGAGTGACCAATCACGCTTCTCCGTCTGGAAATCCGATGGACGAGTCTGGGTTTGGCGGTTGCCAGGAGACGGTACTTGTCTGACTGTGTTGTGCCAAGTGTAAAGTTTGGTGGAGGGGGGATTATGGTGTGGGGTTGTTTTTCAGGAGTTCGGGCTCGGCCTCTTAGTTCCAGTGAAAGGAACTCTTAATGCTTCAGCACCAAGAGATTTTGGACAATTTCATGCTCCCAACTTTGTGGGAACAGTTTGGGGAGTTTGGCCTCTTCCTGTGCCAGCATGACTGTGCACCAGTGCACAAAGCAAGGTCCATAAAGACATGGATGAGCGAGTTTGGTGTGGAAGAACTTGACTGGCCTGCACAGAGTTCTGACCTCAACCCGATAGAACACCTTTGGGATGAATTAGAGTGGAGACTGTGAGCCAGGCCTTCTCGTCCAACATCAGTGTCTGACCTCACAAATGCGCTTCTGGATGAATGGTCAAAAATTCCCGTAGACACTCCTAAACCTTGTGGAAAGCCTTCCCAGGAGAGTTGAAGCTGTTATAGCTGCAAAGGGTGGGCTGACATCATATTAAACCCTATGGATTAAGAATGGGATGTCACTCAATTTCATATGCGTGTGAAGGCAGACGAGCGAATACTTTTGGCAACATAGTGTATATCTGAGCTTGCATGTATCAGTGTTACAGTCAATCTTTCAGTGAAGAGTCCTGCACAGAGCTGCCGCCTCTGTTTTCCATTCCTTGCAACTAACCAGAACACTGCTTAGACTACGACTTGTATTCACACTCAGTGATGTATCTAGAACTTCCAGAAGGTTTAGCGTGACGTTTTTAGTTTCATCCATTGTAACTTAAAGCGTGATTGGTTGATTCCTCTGTCACTTTCTCATTGTATTGGTAGTTTGTCTAACGTGTGAGGCCTTCAGTCCAGCTCCTGAGGTCCTAACCAATGGGAGAGCTCGCTCGGCTGTATCTACCTAGATACCAAAGAGAAAACAATCCTGATTGGATAATTTTCAGGTGGCCATGTTTAAGAATTTAAGCCTTTTGTTTCTTACCAAAATTAAAAAAATAAAAGTATTACTACAACACATGCAGAAATACAGCAAGCATGATGATTATATTACATTAAAAAGAAGAACAACAAATGTCTTCAAGTGGCCAATAGAAAATTATCCAATCAGAATAGGTTTTTCTGTGTTTTCTAGGTAGATCCAGAGCCGTGTAGAGAGAAAGTCGCTTCAACGGAAGTTCAAAATGCTTGATGGTCACGTGATTCACGTACACTTCAGATAGTTCCAGGAAGTTCTTTGCAGGCAATTTAAACCCATAAACACTCAGCGACAGAACTGCGTCTTTAGGTACTTTAAAGTTAATAAATGCACTGATTTACAATATTTATATAGAAGTGTGTGAGTGTGTGTGTGTGTGTGTGTGTGTGTGTGTGTGTGTGTAGTTACAACAATATGATATATTTTAAAGTCAAATTCGCTACTATTTGAGGATTAAACAGCTGTCATTACTTGCCTTGTTGACATGTTGGGTTAATGTGAACATGGTGTCAAAGTGTTTTGTCGTTGTTTATTGATTTGTCGTTGTTTATAAGATCAGGCACATCCTAATGTTTATTGATATACTTAGAGGGAGGGGAAGAGAAGGGATGTTTCAGAATTGGGATCAGATTAATTTTATAACATTAACACATCTTTAATTAATGGTTGTTACTGTAAACTCTATGACTTTCAGAAAGGACAGAAGGAAAAGGAGCTAAAGAAATTTGTTTGGCTTGCACAAAAATCTGCTATTAAAAAGGGTACATTAAAACACATCACGTCCAGACAGGACAGGACATGATAAACACATCTATTTATATTTGTTTGTACACATATAAACATATTTTATGTATCTTGTCTTTTTACTATGCACATATTTGCTGCAATGGATTCATTAAATAAAGCTATAACAAACTCAAACATGAATAGCCTGGCAGGCAGTTTGTCTGTGCCCTTTTCTCCATGTTGTCCTTGCATATAGTCCCCACCATGGTTTGCTCTGCTGCATGGAGATGCTTCAGTCGCTCGGAGAAAGGAGTGAAATGTTTGGTTTCTCCTCTGACACAGAAGAAAAAACTGCTGGCTCAGGTCAGCAGGAGCAATTACTAAATAACTGACCATCACTAAAGATTACAACAACAACGTGACATTGCATACGTTTCACAAACAAAAGCCACACCACTGGGAAGCTTAATGTTTTATTTATTAAAAATAAGGAATAGGTAAAGAATTGCAAATCCCAGGGAGCTAAGACTCAGGGTGCAGGGTGGGGGTGCTGTCTTATTGTAGGGAGTCTTTTGGCTGAGTTGAATCCCCCCGTGGTTCTTGCCACTAATCCAAAATCATCTAAACTGCAACATAATGTACAGATAACAGTCAACAGAATGACAAAGCCTGCAAACGCTCAATCCATAAGTCTTATATTTGTTAACTCTTAAAAATCTCCAATATGTGCTCTAAGTCCACATCAATAGTGACGTATCACGGAAATAGCTTTCTTTTTATTGTGTAACCTGCGTTAGCTCATACTCCAAAATGGATAACGATATTCTCACTTTATCTCCTTCACCTCCTCCACTCTACAAGCTCTGCCCCATACTAAATTTAACTAATATTTAACTCCCACCCACCCCGTGAAAAATCATGTTTAGAAGCCTTTTCTAAAATTCAACAACAGTGGATGAAACGACATTAGAGCAGGGAATTTACAGTTACTAGGCTGTTCATGGATCACATTATGGGTTCCTAACTTTACTCAGTACCCCAGCCTGATCTGTTATCTGTTAATGTTCCCTAAATCTACTAATTTAGTCGGGGATAATCTACTAACATGCTTTAATATACATTTTAACTTGATTCAGATGTGCTGATCATATACAAACTGATTCTTTAAATGTTATACCCTCTTAAAGTGAATCACAACCGGTCTGCTCTGCTGCAAATCGGCTGCGCTGCTAGTAATTGCTGCTAACTTCCGGGAACTATTGAGAGGCTCCACGATCCACCATTGCTGGAAGAAAAAAATGGTCCATTGGAGTGAACGGAGATGACACGACTCTCTCTCTATAAGGCTCCGGGTAGATCCAGCCGAGCGAGCTCTCCTATTGGTCAAGACTTCAGGAGCTGGACTGAAGGCCTTACATGTTAGATTAACTGCCAACATAATTAGGAAGTGACAGAGGAATCAACCAATCACGCTTTGATTTAGGACCGATTAATGATAAAAAAAAACATCACTGTAAATCTTCTGGAAACTCTAGATATGTCACTAACTGTGAATATGAGTCATATTCTAAGGAAGTTCTGAAAACAGCCAGGACAATTTGCTGAAAGAGTCACACTAAAACTGATACATACAAGCTCAAATATATATTCATGTCTGTTACAGGCTTCAGATAAAACATATGGAATGAGTTTTACAAGCTTTGTTCCTGACTTTTTGACCAATCAGTGGCTTCAAATATCTGTGTTTAACCTAGAAAGGCCAAAAAATGCACATGAATTAGCACTAACATACTAATAGAATCATATAGGAGCGCTAGCAGAAATTAGCATGATTATGCAGGTGATTTTTGAGTTTCTACATTTTTGGCCCGAACTGAATGCCTAGTTCTAATAGTCACTGTTAGCCAGTGATGTAATTCTAAACCTATAGAATGTGCTTATATGGTGGGTGTTTCTGATAAAATGGCTAATGAGTGTAGACACAAGCTAGCTGGACCAGATAAACTAATAAACAGTGTCAGTCTGTGTGAATTTTTGAAAGACTAAGAGTGACCTTTTCACAGATCAGACTAGTGAGTGTGTTTAGTGTCTGTGCGGTGCGATCAGTGGTGGACAGTAACTAAGTAAATGTAATTCGTTACTGTACTTAAGTAGTGTTTTTCGTGTATCTGTACTTTACGGAAGTATTTCCATTTTGGACAACTTTTTACTTTCACTCCACTACATTTCGAAGTCTAATATCTTGTCAAAGTCAAAACGAAAGAAGGGTGAAGAAGAACACCAATCAGAGCACAGCGCACGTTGTTTTGAGCTTTTTTTGACCTGTTGGTCATACCGACCCAGTGCAGCACACGGCTCAACATCAGTGCAGCAGCGTAAAATTTTGGGAGAGTCTATTCAACATAAATGATGAACTAACCTAACTTTGTGTAAATAGACCACAATATAGAAATATGTATTCATATGCAGTTGTGACTGACGTGTCTTTATTCTGAATTTATACAAACACATTTCATTTTATAGTGAATTAGTTTTGTCTAGTTTATGTTTATGAACAGAGACCTACAGATGCAGTTTAGTAAAGGAAACTCATTTGTGAATCTGAGTTTAAAGTTTTTATTAAACTTAAACTTGGAACTAAGTTCAAATTAATCTTAAACTGAAACTTTGCTTGTTTGTAAAAAGTGATTTCAGAGCCACTCAGTTCTACCTGATGGAAACTGTTTCCCTTCAGTGTTTTGTGCTTATGATAATTTTAATGGACATCAGCGTCACTAATTAATGACAGTCTATTAAAAGACTGGTTTACCAAGAGAGACACTGGAGTATTTTCACCTAAAATGAGTTAATGAAGCGAGTCTTGTTATAAAAATGATAATAGGACATCAGAGCCATAATTGATCTTTTCGTACTTTTACTTTTGATACTTAAGTACATTTGAAGGCAAATACTTTAGTACTTGTACTCAAGTGGAGGTCTAAAGGGAGGAACTTCTACTTTTACTGGAGTAATATTTTACCTTGGGTATTTCTACTCTAACTCAAGTACATGATTTGTGTACTTTGTCCACCACTGCTGTGCTGTACCATCACTGGTCAGCAGAGGGCAGTATGTGTCAGGTCACTTTGTTCTGAGGAGGTTGCGTTCATATCTGAGCTGATGGTTTTACATAACACAGCTCTCTCTCACACTCACACAGGCCATCTGCAGTGACAAATTCATTACCACTGCTCACTGCTCTGCTGGAAACAGACTGAGCAGTTTGCCTTTCTCATCAGCATCATTCTAGAAAATCAACCTCCTCGACCTTTTAACAGCGTCACTGTGATTTTCGTGATGTTTCACCAAAACTGTAGGAACATAAAGCTTTACCATTCACTGATTAAATTTGGGACAATTTTTTAAGAGCCAAGTCCCCAAAACAATACAAAATAAAATGCATCTGTATTATTATGTGCTCTATATTGCATATGCATGGTAATATGTATACTATAGTGCAATATGGATTGTATATGGATGGTAATATGTATTATATGATGCACTATATATTGTATATGCATGGTAATATTTTAAGTTAAGTGACCCTTATTAGTCCCACAATGGGGAAATTTCACCTCCACATTTTAACCCATTCATGCAGTGAAACACCACATACACACTAGTGAACACACACACTAGGGGCCAGTGAGCACACTTGCCCAGGGCGGTGGACAGCCCTGTCCACAGCGCCCGGGGAGCAGTTGGGGGTTAGGTGCTCAAGGGCACTTCAGTCACGTACCGTCGGCTCAGGGGATCAAACCAGCGACCTTACGGTCAAAAGGCTGGTTCCCTAACCTCCAGCCCATGACTGCCCCCTGTATAATATAATGCAATATGTATTGTATATGAATGGTGATATGTATAATATAGTGCACTATGTATTGCATATGCATGGTATTATGTATAATATAATGCACTATGTATTGTATATGCATGGTATTATGTATAATATAATGCAATATGTATTGTATATGAATGGTGATATGTATAATATAGTGCACTATGTATTGTATATGCATGGTAATATGTATAATATGATGCACTATGTACTGTATATGCATGGTAATATGTATAATATAATGCACAATGTATTGTACATGCATGATAATATGTATAATATAATGCATTATGTACTGTATATGCATGGTAATATGTATGATATGATGCACTATGTATTGTATATGCATGGTAATATGTATAATATAATGCACAATGTATTGTACATGCATGATAATATGTATAATATAATGCATTATATATGCATGGTAATATGTATAATATAATGCACTATGTATTGTACATGCATGGTAATATGAATAATATGATGCATTATATATGCATGATAATATGTTTAAATTGATGCATTATGTCTTGTATGCATGGTTGTGCTTATAATATGATGCACTCTGTATGTATGTATAATATAACAGACTCTATGTTTCATGGTGTTTATTTTATGTTTCCTGTTCAGAAGAATGGTTGAGTGGAATATTACCAGAGTCAATAATAAATATATTAATAATAATGGCTAATGTCATGGTAACCATGGTAACCTGAGAGTGGAGCTATGTGTGGGTGACGTGGCCTAATTGGTCTCACAATCAGGACCTTCTGCACATGAAGCAGTGGACGTGAATGAGCTCGGCCCATTCACACTGACACTCACACCCGCAGCAGCACAATAATGATGCTGCTACCAATTACTCAAGCGCACCACAGCGCATCATTCATACTGTCTCTCTCTCTCAGCGCATCATTCATACTGTCTCTCTCTCTCAGCGCATCATTCATACTGTCTCTCTCTCTCAGCGCATCATTCATAGTCTCTCTCTCTCTCAGTCTGAAGAACCATTTCACCAAGCAAAGAATTATTTAAGCATGCAAAATGTTCTTTGAGTGTTCATGGTTCTAAGTAGAGTCACTGTCTTTACCAAAGAACCCTTGAAGGACCACCTTTTTTCAGAGTGTAGATTTACAGGGACAATGCATATTAATCAGCATTTTTGGTCACCAGCTGTGGTTTGTTAGCCTGTGATTGGTTGACCTGTTATTTCACTTAGCTGACAATTTGTTTACCTGTGACTGGTTAGCCTATCATTGATTAGCATATGATTGGAACTGCCTGTGATTTATTAATATGTGATTGCAACCTGTTATTTGTTAGCCTGTGACTGATTAGCCTGTCATTGATTAGCCTATTACCCTGTCATTTGTTAGCTTGTGATTGTTTAGGCTGTAACTGGTTAGCTTACCAATTGTTAGCTTGTGATTGGTTGACTTGTTACTTCTTAGCCTGTGATTTGTTAGTCAGTGATTGGTTAGCCTATCATTGATTAGACTCTTAGCCTGTGATTTGTCAGCTTATGATTTGTTAGCTTGTGACTGATTGGTTAGCCTATGCTAATCATTGATTAGCCTTTGATTGGTTAGCCTGTGATTTGTTAGCTTGTGATTGGCTTCTGAATGGGTAACCCATTATTTGTTAGCCTAGTCTGTGATTTGTTAGCCTGTGACTGGTTAGCCTATCATTGATTAGCCTGTGATTGGATAGCCTGTGATTTATTAGTATGTGATTGCAACCTTTTATTTTTTAGCCTGTGATTTGTTGGCTTCTGAAAGGTTAACCTGTTATTTGTTAGCCTGTGACTGATTGTGCCATTGATTAGCCTATTAGCCTGTGATTTGTTAGCTTGTGATTGTTTAGGCTGTAACCAGTTAGCTTACCATTTGTTAGCTTGTGATTGGTTGACTTGTTACTTCTTAGCCTGTGGTTTGTCAGTCAGTGATTGATTAGCCTATCATTGATTAGACTCTTAGCCTGTGATTTGTTAGCTTATGATTTGTTAGCCTGTGACTGATTGGTTAGTCTGTGATTTGTTGGCTTGTGATTGGCTTCTAAATGGGTAACCTGTTATTTCTTAGCCTAATCTGTGATATGTAAGCCTGTGACTGGTTAGCCTGTCATTAGCTTACCGTTTGTTAGCTGTAATTGGTTAACTTGTTACTTCTTAGCCTGTGATTTGTTAGCTTGTGATTGGTTAGCCTGTAATTGATTAGCCTCTTAGTCTGTGATTTGTTAGCTTGTGATTGGCTTCTAAATGGGTAACCTGTTATTTCTTAGCCTAATCTGTGATATGTAAGCCTGTGATTGGTTAGCCTGTAATTGGTTAGCTTACCATTTGTTAGCTTGTGATTGGTTAACTTGTTACTTGTTAGCCTGTGATTTGTTAGCTTATGATTTGTTAGCTTGTGATTGGTTTCTAAATGGATAACCTGTTATTTCTTAGGTGAGTCTGTGATTTGTTAGACTGTGACTGGTTAACCTATCAATGATTAACTTATGATTGGATAGCCTGTGGGCGGCACGGTGACGCAGTGGGCAGCGCTGTCGCCTCATAGCAAGAAGGCCCTGGGTCCGATTCTCCGGCTGGGCGACCAGGGTCCTTTCTGTGTGGGGTTTGCATGTTCTCCCCGTGTCTGCGTGGGTTTCCTCCCACAGACATGCAGTCAGGCTAATTGGACATACTAAATTGCCCGTAGGTGTGAGTGAATGTGTGTGTATGTCTGTCTGTCTGCCCTGTGATGGACTGGTGACCTGTCGAGGGTGTATCATGCCTTCTGCCCGATGGCAGCTGGGATAGGCTCCAGCGACCCTGAGGGAGAAGCGGCTTAGAAGATGTGTGTGGATAGCCTGTGATTTATTAGTATGTGATTGCAACCTGTTTTTTGTTAGCCTGTGATTTGTTGGCTTTTTTGAATCGACTAAACAATTTTATTGGCTTCTCTGATTTTTACTGCATTTCTATTCGGTAATGGATATAAAATCTTTTTTTTCTGAGATCACAGCTGCACTGTGGTCCATTTTAAAATGAAATACACATACAGAACATCATAAGATGTGAGGTGTGAACACAGGCAGTTATTCGTATCACTGAGTATATTTTCACTGTGCGGACGGATGTTATGCTTTTGTGCCAGTGTGTTAATTATTAATTATACATGCATGCATATATTTGCATATCGCTTGCTGATGAAGGGAAATGTTGCTTTATTAGAACTGAGGCGGCTCTGTATCAGCGTCTGCCCTTCATGAATGTATGAATGAGCTCATTGGCTGAGTGTTGTGAGCTATTTTTATCCCTCTTGTAGGCCACGGTGAGGAGGCTGCAGAACATGTGGGAGAAACTGAGAGAGGAGAACGGATTTGCAGTGTGAACCAAACACGCTTCATCATTTCTCCTCTCTTTCTGCTTTTCTGTTTTCCGTGTGCGCCGGTGAGCACGTTCCACAGCAGGTTAGGGTCCTGCTTCGTGCCGAATGTCGACAAATTTAACCTGACAGCTCCAACAGAGAGCACTGCTAAACCTCTCTCTCTCTCTCTCTCTCTCTCTCTCTCTCTCTCTGTTCTATCTCTATATCTTCATCTCTCGCTCTCCATCTCTCTCTCTCTCTCTCTCTTTCACACACTCACATTTTCTTTCTCTTCCTTTCTCTCCTCTCTCTCACTCTTTCTTCTATTCTCTCCTTTCTATCACTCATCTGTCTTTCTCTCGCTCTCTCTCTTTTCTCTTCCATTATCTCTCTCCACCACCCTATCTCTTTCTCACTCTCTCCCTCCCCCATCTCTGGTTCTGTGTCTCTCTCTCCCTCTTCCCCCTTTTTCACTCTCTCCCTCCCCCATCTCTTGGTCTCTCTCTCTCTCTCTCTCTCTCTCTCTCTCTCCAGCCCTCCACTCCATCTCTTCTTTCTGTCTCTCTCTTCTCTCCCTCTATCTCTCTCTCCCCCTCCCTCTCTTCTTTCTCTCCTCTCTCTCTCTCCCCCTGTCTCTTTCTACTTCTCTCTCTCTTTTCTTTCCCCCGTCCCTCTCGCTCTCTTTCTCTCTCTCTCTCTCTCTCTCTCTCTCTCTCTCTCTCTCTCCCCATCTCTCTGTCTCTCTTTCTCTACTCCTCTCTCTCTTTTCTTTCCCCGTCTCTCTCTCTCTCTCTCTCCCCATCTCTCTGTCTCTCTCTCTACTTCTCTCTCTCCTTTCTTTCCCCGTCTCTCTCTCTCTCGCTTTCTCTTGCCCTGTCTCTTGCTTTCTCTGCTCTCTTTTCTCTCTCTCTCTCTTTCCTCTCCCTCTCTTCTTTCTCTCTCTCTCTTTCTTCTTTCCCTCTGTCTATCTGTCTCTCCTCTCTCTCTGTCCGTCTCTTTTTCTCACTCTCCCCCTCCCCCATCCCTTGGTCTCTCTCTCTCTCTCCCTCTCTCTCTCTCTCTCTCTCTCTCTCTCTCTCTCTCTCTCTCTCTCTCTGCGTGTGGTGTTGTGTAACTCTGAGCTGAGTTCACTGAGGTTCTGTCTCTAATTAAGAGCGCTGCCTCATTAAGCTGCAGTGTTCAGGAATTAGCTGCAGTAAGAGAGCGGGGGGTGGGGGGGGCAGCGGGGAGGGGCTGCTGCTGCATGCTCCCTCATTTTCTTCCCTTCTTTAACTCTGTGAGTGTAAAACACTGGCTGTGTTTACACGCACCCTAATCATCCTCTAATAATCAGACTAATAGCTCAAACGGAATAAAAATAATTCATAGGCACATTTAATCGTCATAGAGACGTCTGATCTGCTAAGCATAATCCCTCAGTCTGATGAGAACTAGTAGCTTAATCAGAATAAAGAGCCTTGACTAAAACTGGAATACAGTAATCTGACTGGCTGCGTTTACACACAGCCTAATAGTCCTAATAAATGAATAAAACTGTAGCTGAGCACACTGGGAGGAGTTTTGGCTATACTGGGAGGAGCGTTGGTTGTACTGGGAGGAATTTCAGTTGTACTGGGAGAGGTTTTAGTTGTTCTGGGCGGGGATTTGGTTGTACTGGGAGGAGTTTCCGTTGTGCTAGGAGGGGCTCCAGTTGTACTGGGAGGGTTTTTTTTGTACTGGGGGGGGTTTAGGTTGTACTGGGAGGGGTTTCTTTCGTGATGGTAGGGGTTTTGGTTGCCATGAGAGGGGTTTTGATTGTACTAGGAGGAGTTTTGGTTGTACTGGGAGGAGCTTTGGTTGTACTGGAAGAGGTTTTGGTTGTTCTGGGAGGGGATTTGGTTGTACTGGGAGGAGTTTCAGCTGTACTGGGAAGAGTTTCTGTTGTGCTAGGATGGGCTCCAGCTGTACTGGGAGGGGTTTCGGTTTGTTCTGGGGGGTTTAGGTTGTACTGGGAGGGGTTTCTGTCGTCATGGAAGAGGTTTTGGTTGCCATGAGAGGGGTTTTGATTGTACTAGGAGGAGTTTTGGTTGTACTGGGAGGGGTTTTGGTTGTAGTGGGAGAAGTTTCTGTTGTACTGGGAGGAGTTTTAGTTGTACTGGAGGGATTTTAGCTGTACTAGGAAGGGTTTTGGTTGTACTGGGAGGGGTTTTGGGTGTCGAATGTGTCTTGGAGAGACAGATGTGTTTACGCTGCTATAATACGTGGCTCAGATGCATCTCGGTCCATCTCCTGAAGTGGTTTGAGTGATCAGTTTTAAATGTGTCTTGGGTGCTTTTACACTTACATTTTTATGTGGCCTCATTCAGATTTAATCGTGATACTCAGGATGCATGAGGTGGCCAGGAGTAAATGGGGTCTTACTCATCTAGGGCAGGGAGAGTCATGGCTGACCGGAGATGACTAAAATCTCTCAGTCACTGGTTTAAAACCCTGGTTGCGTGGTGCCATAATCTTAACACAGGCCAATGTACATGGACTAAAAACTGTGCAGATGATGTAATTACTCATTATACCATGTCTGACTATCTGATATATAAACATACAGGGCTAATATTGCTTGTGTAACAAAATATTTATGATTTAATTAGATGTGCATCCATGCATCACTCCACACATGGACTGGAGCCAGTTACTCACTCACTGTGAGTGTTCTGTAATTTGGCAGCATTTTCAGGCTCAACCCCTTTACTATTGGAGCTGCTTACGTCATCAAGGATTTCCCAGTGTTGCCAGTAGGAGGGGGTGTATAGAGGGTGTGTGCATGCGTGTGTGTGTGATGGGGGTGGGTAGACTACCTAAATCTGTCCTAGCAACTAGCAGCCCAAATCCCAGGGGACAGACATCTTCCAGTACAGAGATTCATCTCAGAAAACGGTGGAAAAACAACAAAACATTACATTGGGCTCATTGTTCTGTAGTCATTGTCTAATCGAGTGGAAGTACTGCACCTGTTTCAGTGAGGCCATTAACGTTACACTGTCAGATAACCCAGCCTCGTAAAAGAGCATTTTTATCATCTAATAACATTTTTATTCACATGTATTTGTACCGAATCGTCGTAATCGATGCTTTTGAGTCATATCATGGTCGTGTACCTCTATATTAACGTACCAGTGTAGGGTTTCATCTTAAAATGGATCATTGAACATGAATCTGGGGGTTAAATGGACGCCCTCCCGCACCCCTTCCCCCCGCGGCCTGATTGGCTGGGGTCGGAGCGACGTCATGGCCACTCTGATTCGTTTGGTTCGAAACACTAGAAAAGGATTCGAATCTTGGTCTCGCTTCTGCTGCGTTCAATTTCATGCACGGACGCGATTCATTGAAACGAATCAGCGAATGGTTTTTATTTTATTTAGCTTATTTATTTATTTAAAAAATGATTTCAAAAACAGCAACCTGCTGAAATAAATCAATGTATAAAAAATGTGAGTAAATAAATCAAGAAATAAATAATTGAGTGGCTGTAAAGCAAAAATAAATAAATGAATGACATTTTAAATATGGGACATAAAATAAATAAAGGCTTAAATAAATAAATAAAGGCTTAAATAAATAAATAAATAAATAAAGGCTTAAATAAATAAATAAAGGCTTAAATAAATAAATAAATAAATTGACAAAACGCGATGCAAAAACAAGGCAAGATTAATCGATCACGATGCTTTCTCTACGATTAACCAATATGAGGTTATTATTATTCTACTTCATTAGAATACTAAAGAATAAATTTCTGAAATTAATACATATATTAATACATAAGTGTGGAGCTGCTTAAATACAAAAATATATTTATTTATTTATTTATTTAGTCATTCATTCATGCTATCATGTCCCACAATCATTTATGCTACTGGTATACTAATCTATTTCCATTTTAATACGTTAATTAATTTTTTCCCTTTAAACGATACTGCTTTGTGATAGGCTAACGTGAAGTGGAACGGTCCGGCCGGCAGCCAGTCAGCGCCGAGTGGGCGGAGTGAGTCGTGTCGCCGAGCGATTCGAAGACTCGTTCAGAAGGGATTCATTTGTGTGATGCTGATGAGCAGCTCATTAAAGCCTGAAGCTCAGAGCGTCTCTGCAGCAGCTCCCTCCATCCGAACCGCAGCCGCCACAAGCCGAACCATGTCGAAAAAGGAGGAAAAACCGGGAGAGGAGAAGGCAGAACCTGAATCTAACTGGAAACACCTCATCTATAATCCAAATACAGGGGAGTTTGTGGGTCGCACTGCCAGCAGCTGGGGTGAGAGAGAGAAAAATCTATTTATAAATCATTACAGTAGCATAATATCATTAATTTCATGCACGCAACCGGGCTTGTTCGCTTGGATTCAGTGTGGAAATGAATGGCTGGGTCGTGCAATGCATGCCATGCACTCATTCAGCATCTTAAATCTATATAAGGTTACATGCTGTCAGAATAAATGATTTTTGATGATCATATTTTCCTGATATCATGAGGAACCTCCGTGTGTAGCTTCCAGTCAAAGACATAACATCCACATTAATGTATTACACGTATCAAATGCAATAATTTATTAAATAACGAGGCTGGAGATGGCTTCTTATCGGAATTTTCCGTTCCACCTTAAATGATGCAGCATTTACATGCATTTAAGGTGGAACGGAAAATTCCAATAAGAAGCCTGCATGTCGTGGAAAGGCTTTAGAAAGGCCCTGCTGTCGAAATCCACTTTGCACTTTTGTCTTCGACAGAAATCAAACCAGTAAGAGGCGGGACAGGCAGATTTTTCGCCCGTCAGTAAGGATTGTTAGTGATGCTGGGTTTTTTCCACAGTCCTTCAGAACGGCCAGGCCACCTCAGACGTGTGAGGAAGGGTCTACTGAGACGTATCAGACATGGCAAAGCCTGTTCACTGTTATTAGCACTACACTGATTCACCAGGGGTGTGAAAATGGGTGCTTTAAGTGTGCAAATTGAATGTGGCGTGGGTTAAAATGCTCCCGTTTGCTCCAAATGGCTCTGTCTGTGGCATTTTCCTGCACAGCTATTATTATTATATGGAGGCTTTCAAGGTCAAATCTGGCTTGTTTTTCCATTATGAAGGCTTAAAAGGGATAGAAAACAGCTGTGTTGTCCAGACATGACAGGAAAATCGTCTTTGGCCGCATAGAAATAGGAATTATACATTACAGTTATGCATTATACAGTCAAGCCTGGACGATATATTGGTTCCAATAAAATCGGCCGATGTGGATTTATTGATATTGGTTAGAAAGGCCGAAGATAAAACACTGATCTTCATAAATGGCCTGCTTTACATAATAATAGCAGACAGTTTACAATCACATCAGTCAGAAAGGCACTGTTTAGAGTGATGTCAGATTAAAGGGCCAATGTCCTAAATTTTTCTTGTTTTTTTCCCCTCTGTGTCTTTGTACCAAAAACAGTGTTATCTTGTTACACGATAATTTTCCAACCTGGCTGTTTTTGTTACTGTGCCTTTAAGATATGGTAGTATTGATATGTAAATTACCTCTGTTCAGATTGGCAGCCCTTATTCAAATGAGTAGCCCAGGCCGAAGCATTCCTTATAGCTTCATTGTAAAGGGGCGGGGCTAAATTGATGTAGGCTGAATGGATGGATAAATGCAGGTACATTGATTGATTTGATTTGGATTTTTACAAGCCACATCAAACTCTTTTATTAAAACAAAATAAATGAGGGAAAATATTTTTTCCGTGATATGGGTCCTTTAAACTTCGTTGGTGAGTATTGTGGGTGAGCAGAATTTTTAGCTCCTTAAGGTTGGTATCAGTATCGGTGCCTGTCGTTCACACTTTAATATACATACAGTATACACCAATCACAGGAGTAACACCTTACTGGGCCTTATAGACACCAGAGCCGTTAATCTCAATTAAATTCCCATTAATGATGATTGAAAGGTGGTCTAGAAGTGAGAAATGGTGATTTTCATTATAGTTGACTTATTTAAGTAAATGAGTTTCTTTAAATTAATTCTAATCCATTTCAATAACTTTGGTTTATTAATACTAATCTTTAGACTATGAATTATTCAGTATCTACTATGAATTATTCAGTAACTACTACTAATTATTTACCATCTACCCTAAGTTATTAAGTAACTGCTCTGAATTATTCAGCATCTACAGTTAATTACCCAGTATCTACTATGAATTATTCAGTAACTACTGTGAAGTTTTATAAATATATAATGTTTGTTCAAGTGTTTATTACAAGTATATATAAAGTGAGTCAGCAGTAACATAGAGAGAGTGTTGAATTAGATTTAAGTGCATATACAGTAATATGGTGTGTTTATACAGTAATGTAATGCGCTTATACAGTAATGTGTTATACAGTAATGCAGTGTGCTTATACAGTAATGCAGTGTGCATATACATTAATATAGTGTGCTTATACAGTAATGCAATGTGCATATAAAGTAATGTAGTGCGCTTATACAGTAATGTGTTATACAGTAAAGCAGCGTGCGTATACAGTAATGTGGTGTGCATATACAGTAATGTGGTGTGCATACACAGTGAAGCAGCGTGCATATACAGTAATGTGGTGTGCATATACAGTAATGTGGTGTGCATACACAGTAATGCAGTGTGCATATACAGTAATGCAGTGTGCTTATACAGTAATGTAGTGTGCATATACATTAATATAGTGTGCTTATACAGTAATGTAGTGTGCTAATACAGTGATGCAGTGTGCATATACAGTAATGTAATGTGTTATACAGTAATGCAGTGTTCTTATACAGTAATGCAGTGTGCATATACGATAATGCGGTATGCGTATACAGTAATGCATTGTGCTTATACAGTAATGCAGTGTGCTAATACAGTAATGAGGTGTGCATACACAGTAATGGAGTGTGGTTATACAGTAATGTGTTATACAGTAATGTAGTGTGCTTATACAGTAATGCAGTGTTCATATACAGTAATGTAGTGTGAATTGTTAGTAATTTATAATGTTTGTTCAAGTGTTCATTCCAATTATATAAGAAGTCAGTCAGCAGTAACACAGAGAAAGTGTGGAATTAGATTAAAGTGCATATACAGGAAGGTAGTGTGCTTATACAGTAATGCAGTGTGCATATACAGTAATGTGTTATACAGTAATGTAGTGTGCATATACAGTATTGCAGTCTGCCTATATCGTAATGCAGTGTGCATATAAAGTAATGCAATGTGCATACACGGTAATGCAGTGTACTTATACAGTAATGCTGGGTGCTTATACAGTAATACAGTGTACTTATACAGTAATACTGGGTACTTATACAGTAATACAGTGTACTTATACAGTAATGCAGTGTTCTTATACAGTTATGCAGTGTGCATGTACAGTAATGCAATGTACATATATGTACATACATGCGGTATGCTTATACAGTAATGCAGTGTGCATATCAGTAATGCAGTGTGCTTTAACTTTACTGGAGAAAAAAAAAACATACTTTACTTTTACAGTAAATCAATGAAGTCATTTTGGTCCATTTATCATGAAATGAACAGTAACATGGAGAAAGTGTAGTATCAGATTAAAGTGCATATACAGTAATGTATATGCCGAGCCAGAGAATGGAGGTGGGTGATCTGTAAAAAAATGTAAAATCACAATATTTCAGGTTTTGTCACTATATATATATATATATATATATATATATATATATATATATATTTGACATTGATAAATTGGAAAAGACAGAATAAATACTATCAAAATCTATGAATTCAATGATTTATGTTCTATATTTCACAAACTATGCTAATGATGCTCTCTTTATAACCAAACATGCAGTGAAGAAGTGATTTTACTTAGGACTTACTTACTTGTACTTAGGATATTCACAATATGCTCAGAAAAGCATACGGTACAGTATGATTGGTAGTTTGTCAGTTTCCTGAGCCACAACAAACCTGAGTTTCTCAGTGTTTACATATAATTATTTTCTCCCTGGGTTAGATAGAGTTAGTGTCGATATCGGTACTCGGTATCAGTACTCACTATTGGACGATACTTAAGGATCAGGTTTGGGTATCGGATGAGAAACAGTAGTATCAGTGCGTCCCTACAAATGAAGGCATTGTTGGGTCATTTTGATGAGGTGAGACGTGTTGGCTGACCAGGTGAGCTCCTCAAGAAAGGATGACATCTGGTGGCCAACAGCAGGAATGACAACAAAAGGGATAAAAACTTAATGGCCAATAAAGAAAGGAGAGAATTAGATCCAGCCAATCAAAAGTGGGTAGATTGTCCTGCTTTAGCCTTTCTCAAGAAACAAACTGCTCAACTTTATGTTAAGTACTTTACTTTTACATCTTGAGCCTTAACAGTATGAAAATGGTGAACAGTGAGCAGCAGAGGCACCGAACAGTAGAACATTCCCTAAAACCGCGACAGCTCACTTCTAATGATCTGTTCAGCAGGTCCATATTCAGTATAACCCGAGTCCTGATTTCTTAGACGTACTGAAGCTCTAAACTCCAGCATTACCAGCACCAGCCTAGCTTTCAGCCTGCTGCCTGTTTGATTCCAAGC
This sequence comes from Colossoma macropomum, assembly GCF_904425465.1. Taxonomy (NCBI): domain Eukaryota; kingdom Metazoa; phylum Chordata; class Actinopteri; order Characiformes; family Serrasalmidae; genus Colossoma; species Colossoma macropomum. The sequence continues at coordinate 32,306,358 of NW_023494807.1, forward strand.
ACAGAAGAATAACAGTGAGACTGTATTGTACCAAACAGGTTGATCACAGATGTGACCAGGTTGGGGTTGTACACTGTCTCACCTGCCGTCCAGGGTTTGCTGCAGTGGCCCTAAATGTGAGGTGGTGCTGGGGGTGTGGTTCTCTCCTCGCTCTCGGCTCCTGTGCTTACATATTTATGAGTGCGGCACGAGTAGGGCGTCATCAGGGGGCGGTAACGCTCGCTGACTGATTTGCATACTGTGACGTGTCATTGTACTTTGGTACGAAGACACATCATCCGTGCCTATAGCAGAGTTGAGCCAGAGGGGGCGCTGCAGAGGCGGAACTGACCACAATAAAAATTGTATTTTTTTACAGTTTGGAAAGATGTGTTCACATTTTAAGCAAGGCTGGTATATTTTGTTATTACAGAGCAGAGCGTTTCGGCTGTTAATGAAAAGGTCTTAGGGTGGAGTTACTCTTTAAGAACCCAGATGAAAGCAGTTCAGTCTGTCCTCCATGGTCCTCTTGATGCTCGGAGGCGTGTGCACTCTGCTCCCCTTCCTGAAATCTACTGTCATCTCTTTGGTTTTGTTTCCACCCTATGTGTCAAACACAAGGCCTGTGGGCCAAGTCAGTATTTCTATTAATGTTAGCCCGGTTCACCATGAGCAGCACTACAATCCCCAGCATGCACTTCAATGTAATGTGCACTCCAACGCCCTCCCCCAAACAACAGTCTCTGGGACAGCAGTTACACCACAAAAAGAAAAGATACCGAGTGTCTCGTTCAAGCAAATAGGCAGGTTTAAAGACATTTAAAGAGGTTTAACGGTTATCTGTAGCTAATGTAGTTTATTGTTTGCTATTTAAAACAATTTGTTTTATTTAAAATTATTTGTGAATGGTCCAAGTGTTCAGTGCTTATTGTACTGTTTGCAGTTTTGCCATATTTCAAATAAACAAAGGCCAGTTGTCGTTTTTGATCTGCAGACTACCGATATGTCTTTAGTGACCTTAGTGATCGTGTTGGAGTTTGTTTGGTGATGCAGTTGTGGGAGTGGGACAATTCCGCAGGTCTTGAGCTTGACCGGTCTGGAGGGAATAATTGTGTTAAATGCTGACCTTAAGTCAGAGAACAGCATTCTTATGTTGATGTTTCAGTGCAGTGTGTTCCATTGTGAGGAAGATGGGATAGATACGCATCTCAAGGTGCAGTAGGAGAAATGAAGAGTTCTGGGGAGGCAGTTCTTCATGTGAGTCAGAGCCAGTATGGGTGTGAGTGCAGTTGGGTGATAGTCAGTGAGGCATGAGATGTTCAGTGTCTTTGGTAAGGGATGATGGAGGTTGGGAACAGTAGACTGTGCCAGGGAGAGGCTGAGGATGCTGTGGAAGTGGCAGCCAGCTGGTTGGCACTCGCTTTCAGGACCTTGGTTGATCTCGAAGCAGGGCTCAATAAAGTGAGCCTGAATTTGAATGCTGGCATCCCTGATGGCAGCTTTCAGATTGTGTCCTGCTGCTTTCATTCAAAGTGTACTACGAATTTTTCAGTATACACTACAAATTATTCAGTATCTACTATAAATTTTTCAGTATCTACTATGAATTATTCTGTCTCCATGATTAATTATTCAGTGTCTAATATGAATTATTCAGTATTTTCAATGAATTAATCAGTATCTAATATTTATTATTCAGTATTTTCTATGAATTATTCAGTATCTAATATGAACTATTCAGTATCTAATATGAATTATTTATTATCTACTATGATGTTTTCAGTATCTGCAAAAAAGTTCTTCAGTATCTGCTATGCATTGTTCAATATCTACTATAAATTATTCAGTATTTACTACGAATTTTTTAGAATCTACTATGAATTATTCAGAATCTTCTATTATTCAATAACTACTATGAATTATTCACTGTCTATGATTAATTATTCAGTATCTGCTATGAATTATTTAGTATCTACTGTGAATTATTCAATAACTACTTTGAATTATTCAATAACTACTATGAATTATTTATTATCTACTATGAATTATTCAGTATTTATTCAGTATTCGTTACACTTGAACACAGACATTTGGAAGCTTGCTTATAAAAGCTTATAACAGACTTTAATATATCGCTGCTGTTGGAACAAACCTCATATCTCCAAAATGGTAACTTTCCAGGAGAAGGAAAAAAATGTACTTTAATGTAAGTCAATGGAACCAGACTTTTTTCCAACTAGTTTTGGGTCCTTTCTTTTGGTCCATTCATCACGAAATGTACACACAATGTAAAGAGCAGCAGCAAAAACTGAACAACGCTGCTCTACATTCCTAACAACTAACCAGAACCTGCTTATACTGCCATATCCACCAAGATACCACAGAGAAAACCATCCTGGTTGAATTCCCTTTTTTTCCTGCAGGTCAGACATGTTCTAAAGCCCTGATTGTGGTTTATTTTTGTCTCACAGGCCTCATCTTGCTCTTTTATTTGGTCTTCTATGGCTTCCTGGCTGGAATGTTCACTCTGACGATGTGGGCCATGCTTCAGACTCTGGATGAGAACGTCCCTAAATATAGCGACCGCGTCGCCTCCCCAGGTGAGTCCCAGCAGAGACATCGAACACATCAGGCACACATGATGCCTTTGTTAGGCATTGATAAACAGTAGTGAGATAATTAGACGTCCTCTTTCACGCCTGCAGCTGGATTAGTAATAGATTTAATAGATGCTTGAAGCAGTGTTGATTTTTCTTGGAGAAAATGTAACTGTAGGTAATGAACATCATGGTTTAAGCAGGGATGCAGTTGCAAAATAAAAAAAAGGTGAAGCCTGAACTCCAGTGAGTGCCCAATTACATGACTAACACATAAGCCAAACACATTAGATCCCTTTATTAATCACTATAGTGTTATTATTTAATGTAAAGTCGACAGTTTTGTGATGAAAGTCGAGTGAATGTCGACTAATCGCTGACGACGTCACAAATAAAACCACAGGAGAACAGGTTGCTTTAAAACAGGGGTCCTCAACCTTTTCCACTCTAAGACCCGCCTGTTTATAACTATATAGCAGAAAAACTAAAATCAACCTTTTTTTAAAATAGTTTTCTAATTTTTTATTGCTCACACTGATTTAGGGCCTGAAAAACGTCAGCTCTTCATTTTACTTCAATCACAAAAAAAAAAAATTGCAATTATGATAAAAAAAAACACGTTTGCAGAGATGTCACAAAAGAGGGAAAAGAAGGGAAATGTAGATGTGGACGGATTTGGAGCTGTAGTGCATCACGGTTTCACTAAAACACTCGTGTGGCTCTCACAGGAGTCAGTGTTTGGTCTGGAGTCTCTATGGTTTTGAGGGTTTTAGCGCCTCATTTGAAATAAACCTCACTAAACTCAGTGGGCTTCTGGATCAGCATCATGATCAGATTCATTTGATATCTGCTTCTCTGCCATTAGTTTATCAATTTGAGTTTGACTACTCTGGTCACTGATACTCGGCCAGAAATCAAACACAGATCTTTGCTATTACTTTATGGCTCATCTGTCGTTTTTATCAGCTGCAGCTCGAGCTGCAGGAACGACATGAGAGTCTGTAAAGATCCAGAAGTTAAAACAGGCAGATTATACTGACAGTAGAGCGCTGACCTGCTGCTGGAAGAAGAGGAAAGCCAGCTCTGTAGATGAATTCCATCGTTTGATCATAAAATGCATTCACACCAGAGGTGAACTGAACAGGGTTTGGTTGGAAGCAGACGGAGACCCGTGGGTTTTGCCAGACTGGTTCAGCTGTTTGATGCAGACCCGAATATGGGTGGAGTGTTCCAACACGTCAGCACAAAGAAAACTAAAGAAAAAAGTTTGATAGGTCCTCACTAAACAAGGCAGGAGAAACACCCTGAGGAACATCTCCATCTCTGGCTAACTGTCTGCGCTGCTTGTCTCAAACTGATGATGTTTAATTAGGCTGCGAATGCAGTGTTTTTATTTATGTGTCTCTACTGGCCCACTATGAACTAATGCCTCCCCCTGAGTACAAGCCCAAGGACCACGAGAGGGTGCTTCCCAGCCCACTGGTGGTCCGTGGCTCACGGGTAGAGACACCCTGCTTTACAGCAAGCGACTATAAAAATCCAACTTTAATAATCCGACTGGTCAGTTGATTGTGACATGCCCTTTCCAAAGAGCCCTGGATCGCATTGCTACCCTTCAGGAAAACGGAGATACGGAATCTACGAAAATTTGTGTCCAACTTAGGCGGACCCCTGACGGCCTTGCCAAGATGCTCGCCTGCGGCGATTGTCTTAAGAGCCAGAGAAATTTAAAGCGCCGTAACTCGGCAAAGAAAAGAGTAACTTACTTCAAACTTTACAGGACTTTTATTGAACTCTTTGGGACATTCAGTATCTGATCTTTGAAGCACTGTAGATGGTGAAACGTTAGAATGAAGCCAGTAGAGCATGACGTGCTCTTTCCAATGATCACCCTGGATCACCTTGCTAGCCTTCAGGAAACCAGAGATACGGACCTGAAATCTCCAGGCTCCTCACCTGCTGTCTTCTCTGAGGCGTCCATGTTGTTAGTGTCATAATCACATGATCAGTGACATCAAGCTTAAAGCGTCATCAGTGAGCAGTAAAGTCAACTAGTCTGTGCAGCCCCTAGTTGCATATGTATGCATGTTAGAGATGCACTGAAATTTCAGCCACCGAAACTTTTTTTCCTTGTTATTCCTCTGCTTGAAAAAAGTTACAATTATAACAGTGTCAATTCCTCAATACCTTATAAACCACCTAGCCCCCCTCCATCTTATGGATCCCTAAACCCCCCCAACTGCCTAACCCACCCTTCCCACCCAACCCTTATACCCCCCACCCCTAAAAGCCCCCACCCACAGTTTCTGCCTGCCTCCCCCAACTTAAAAAATACATGAATAAAATAGAATAAAATAGTAAAATAAATAAATAAAGGATAAACAATGATGGACAAATAAAAAAAAAATAATAAATGCAAATAAATAAAACTGTCCACAAAAACAAAATATAAGTAAATTAAAAAAAGATAAGGACGTTCTATAATCTATATTTAAGTTAGATAAACGTTTAAAATAGGAAATGAATGGTTGCCAGATCCGGTCAAATATGGGCCGCCAAAACATTTTGATCGGTAGCGGCGCTTTCGGGTTTTTGGCCAAAGGAGAAAAAGGCTGAAAATTTTGGATGAAAAAAACCCAAATATTAAATAGGACTACAAGAAAGTGTCACAATCAGCAGTGAAAATATCAGCCATGTGCAACTTTTTCACAGTTTTTTTATTTGGAACAGTAAACACAGTCTGTTCATCCCAAGTATTAAAGGAACAGTTCGGCAAAAAAATCTAATTAACTTGATTTATCTGTTACCTGTCTGAAACCTGTCTTGGCTGATCAGCTGCATCTGATGAAAGTGATAAATCTTTTGAATTTGATTTTCTGCCAAACTATTACTTTTAGCGAACTACAACGCTCACTGCAGGTATGATAGCTGCTCTAGTTTACAGCGGGAGATGTTATCTATCTGAAAAACCATTTCACCAAGCATAAAATGGTTCTATATAGAACTCGTGGTTCTAATTGTCTTTACTAAAGAACCCTTGAAGAGCCATCTTTTTAAGAGTGTACGCCATTTTACTAGATTGTTTTAAAACAGTAATATATATATTACTTGTTTTCGAAAGTTTGATAAGCCCAGTAGATTAAGCCTTGGGCTTGTATTTACAGAGATGAGTTTAGTGACAGTCTGAGCTCAGCAATTGTTAGCAACATTAGCCTAGCAAGAGAAGCAGACATCAGATGTAAAACCTGATTGACTGCATCTGGGGAAAGTGATAAATCAATTGAATTAGGTTTTTCGCCAAACGATTCCTTTTAGCGAGCTACAACGCTCAAGAACATCTCCAGTGCAGGCCTGATGGCACCTGAACATACGTCACAATGTGCAGAATACTGACACACTGACACCGTCTGCACGAATACAGACTGTAGTCTTTTTAATACTTTTATTTTATGTAAACTGTTTTTATTGTCCGAAGAACATTTGGAATAATTTTTATGTTCAAAGAAAATGAGACAAGCATCAAGATCACGTTTGTGGGTGGAGCTTGGCTGTATCATTTGAAAGTAACTGACAATAACAGTCATCTCATGAGGGACATTCTCTGCTTCCAGGGTTGGTCATCAGGCCAAAGTCGATGGAAATCGTCTACAACAGATCAGATCCCTCACAGTATCAGGAGTTTGTGCAGCATCTGGAGACCCTTCTGCAGCGTAAGTCTTCAGCACATCCCTTCAGTTTCATCTTCTCTGGTAAAGAGAATTGATACAGGCCTAATGTGATTTTAAACAGCTAAATACTTTAAATAATATGTTAATGTAAAGCTTTGTTTCCTTTACTATTATAAAATTATTATATTACAAGTCATTAATAACCCCTTAGATAATGTAATACTTCATGATTTTCCCACAAACATATGTGACTGAATTTCAGACCACATTTGGATTTAGATTGGGAATGCACGTTGCAGTCTGGGGTTTTGCCAGCAGGGGCTGCTGTTAGCACACAAGTGGCAGTGAGCCCACACCAGCAGGAGCTCACCAATGCATGTGTTTACAGTAACAGCTTTTAAAACGAGCTGAAACTGTTTAATCACACAAGATGTAAATGTATTATTTAATATGTTAAAGTTTATATATTTTTAATAGATCAGTTCATGAAAAAAGCATATAAGCTAAACAGAATAGAAAATATGTGTAAACTGCAGTGGGCTGGGTTTGTGTGTTTTTGGGCGTGATGGTAGCGGGGAATGATATAATCTGAAATCCTGACTTTTTGACCAGAAAATATTGTGCCAATTATTTATTAGGTACTTCTAAGGCCTAACAGACATACTACTCTAACAGTCAGGATCAGAGACTCAGAATGATCAATTGATTTTACACTGAAATTGCAATTTTCAGATTGTAAGAGCTGCAATTTTAATTATAGCCTATTTTATCAACTCTTTTTGGTTGGTGGACTATTCTCAGTCCAGCAGTGACACTGAGGTGTTTAAAAACTCCAGCAGCACTGCTGTGTCTGATCCACTCAGACCAGCGCAACACACACTAACACACCACCACCACGTCAGTGTTACTGCAGTGCTGAGAATGACCCACCACCCAAATAGTACCTGCTCTGTGAGGGTCCATGGGGGTCCTGACCACTGAAGAACAGGGTAAAAGGGGACTAACAAAGTATCAGAGAAACAGATGGACTACAGTCTGTAACTGTAGAACTACAAAGTGCAGAAACAAGGAGGTGGTATATATTAACTCTGTTCTGATTGGCTGTGCTTCATTCAAATAACAGTCCAGGCTGAAACACTTGTTATAACGTCTGCGTGAGTGGGCGGGGCTAAACGGCTGTAGGCAGGATGTATGTAAACTGAGCCATGTAGCTCCTGTGCTAAGTGTAAAGAAGTTTGATTTTTGGATAGACTATCACTTTAATTGCTGGTTGTGTGGACGCCACAGTGAGAAGTGATGAGGGGGTGTGATTCTCTCTCTCTCTCTCTCTCTCTCTCTCTCTCTCTCTCCCTCTCTCTCTCTCTCTCTCTCTCTCTCTCTCTCTAATAGAGTATAATGACTCGGAGCAGGCGAAGAACGAGCTGTGCTTGGCGGGTCAGTATTATGAGCAGGACGGTTCCGAGCAGAAGAAGGTGTGTCAGTTCAGGAGGAGTTCTCTGGGGCTCTGCTCTGGCCTGCAGGACTCCAGCTTCGGCTACAGAGACGGACGACCCTGCGTCATCGTCAAAATGAACAGGGTCAGTCCACCACTGGTCATCACACGTATCTTACATTAATAGTCATTAATATTCCAAATGAACAGGGTCAGTCAATCAACAGCAGCAATACTACTTTTATTATTACTACTAATAATAATCAGAATTATTATGGATATGTGTTCTAATTCACTTTGTTCTTTATATTATTATTTAGAGTCAACAGGCCTTGTTTTATGCTGCCCTCTCTTTTTTGACCACACTTTTAACAATGTGAACATGCGTGTCCTGTATTTTAAATTATTATCATTATTATTATTATTAATCTGCAGATTATTGGTCTAAAGCCAGCTGGAGATCCATTTATTAACTGCACAGCGAAGGTAAGTGGCTGATTAATTTAATGCAGTGCTGACAGTTTTCATTAATAAAGTACATTTTATATTTTTGGTATCTATTCAGTCGATGTTTCTGAATGTGTAATTAATAGGGGTGTAAAATTTTAACTGAAATTGAAAATCTACAAAGCATACGTTCGATTTTTAATCTTTAATATAGGCATAATTTTTCCCTTCATCAAGCAAAATAATGTGCAGTGTCAGCAAAAACAAAACAAAAGCAGCAACAAATTCCTTTAATTCAGTTCATTAATTAAGTTCCATTTAATTCAAATTCAGATTCCCACAGTTTTGAGGGAAACACACTGTATATTGTATATTGTGTATATATATATATATTATTCAAACGTTGAAAATTGTAATCATGATTAATCACATGATTAACAAACTTGTTACAATGATGGATAAACCTGTTTAAAAGTCATAGCAATAAAAAAATAAAAATACTTCATATTTCAAAATGATAGTATGCAGTGTTCAAACAGGAAATCATGCTACTCAAACTGCTCCACGTTATACGTGAGTGCTGATACAACTTCAATAGAATACTAGGCTTGTTAGTTAACATGCTAAAGGCTACACAGCTAACAACCACATTACAGTGCGGCTCTACAGGAAGCTTACAGCCAGACTAAGCCGTTATTCGCTGAATGTGTGTGTAACGACCTCACGTTTTGTCTAGGGTGCGTGGGATCTGTAACATGTGGCATTAAAATACTGAACTGGGGGCTCCCGAGTGGCGCAACCGTCTAAGCGTTGGCCCTATCATCAGGAGATCGCGAGTTCCATCCCTGGTGATGCTACAGCCGTCCGTAGCTGGGAGTCCAAGAAAGCACAATTGGCCTCGCTCTCTCTGGGTGGGTGGGATGGCTGCCCTTCTCCCCCCATCACTCAGCACTCATGCTAGTCAGCGCAGGCGTCTGTTAGCTGACGTAACAGATCTGGCGGTTGGCGCTTTCCTCCGAGCGCGTTCGGCTGTCCAGTGGCGTTGCGTGAGCGGCAGCTCGAAAAGAAAGCGGTGGCTGGCTTCACAGGTCTCGGAGGAAGCCTGTGTTAGCCTTCACCCTCCTAGCGTTGATAGCATCGTGTGATTGGGGGAGTCCTAACTAGCGGGGTGGAATTGGAGACGACTAAATTGGGGAGAAAATCGGGGTAAAAAAATAAAAAAATAAATAAAAATACTGAACTGGTGAGAAATGATTAGAAGTGTGAGCAACAGACCTTTTAGGGCCATTTTTATTAAAACAAACCTCTATAAAACCTGTGCTGTGATACCCAGTACCACACTGGAAGAATCAAACTGGACGGCACCAAAGAAAAGAACAAATCAGAACCTAACCACGCCCACCTACTCTGAAACCAAAAGTATTTAACTAATCTAAAAAAAGGAAACCAAAGCGAACTACTCTAAACTTCCCTAGCCAGTAACCAAAAGTACATGTGGCGTTGCCCTCTGACCTAGGGAGCTAGACGGGGCAGACATCTACGTGGTGCAGATGTATAGGCGCGCCCCTCTTACCTGTTTGAAACCCCAGGTGGTGCAAACAAGCTCTGGTAAAACAAAGTTAAAAGTGTGCAGGTAAAATACCACAGCTGAAGTACTTCCTCTAACAAAGACAAAGTCATGCAAACTAAGTTAAAAGAAGCTTTGGTAAAATACCCAAAACAAAGCACTCCTAAAACATAGGCTCCTCCCCCAACTGCACCAGCCAGGCCTCTGATTGGTTCTCACATGACTTGTTCCAGAGCAGGTACCTCTGTGAAGGAAGAGACCAAGAGAGAGAGAGAGAGAGACAAACACAAACACAAAAAAAACAAATGCATGCTTACACATAACAGTATGTGTGCTAATATTCACACATCCCAAAAACGCTAATCTGCTCCTCAGCGTCTGTTTACATGCAAAGATTTTTGCCAATCCGATTGAATACATTCCGATAACAGATTAAGACTGAGGTGTTTATACCACTCTACTCAACAATCTGATGAAAATCTGTTTACATGCTCACTACAAGTAATCAGATCCAAAATGAGGCGTATGCGCAGAGAACCACTTAGTGTAGACGTTACCATGACAACCAGCATCACGTGAGTCCAGTCAGAGTAAGCAGTGAGCAGCGCTTGTGTCTTTAATTTTAATAATTTAAAATGATGTCAGACTCAGGAAAACGTCCTTCACATGTCCTTATTAAAGAAGGCCGAGAGGAAGACGTCGTGTTCTGAGACACATAAGCTGGACGTCCGTCCCACCGCCGTCTTTTAAAGATCAGAGCATAAACTTCGTCTCCTCTGCAGACCAGTTTCTGCTCCGCCATGTTGAACGGTATAAACTTTCACTATGACGCGACGAACACGATCAGAACGGACTTAAACTTTCTGATAGGGAATGTAATCAGATACAGGCATTTACACGGATATTATTCTTCTATTTAACGGATTATTTACAGGATTACCCACCTCGTTCAATCGGAAAGAAACTGTATTCCGAATAGCCTCAATTGGACTAGACTATTCCAGTTGAGGTGTTTACATGGACGTATTCTACTCCGATTGAGCTATTAGTCGGATTATTAATGGATTATTAGGCTGCTTGTAAACGTGGCTACTGACCCCTGTCCTTCGTCCATGAGTGGCCTCTTGTATAACGTAGGTGTGATGCTCTTGGTGAGCTAACGTTGACGATGCCGTGTTAAACGCAGTACTGCAACAGAACCGCAGCTGCAGCTGTGAGCTCCCCCTTGTGGCGAAACTTTGAATTATAATCAGAAACATTGAGAAGGTTAAAACAAATCGTGCCACTGAAATCGAAACACGTCAAAATGGCATTTTTATGCATCGTTACACCCCTAGTAATTAAAGACTGTAATCATTGGTCTGGTGTAGTCATGACTTTATTTTTGTTTTTATGTCTCGCCTGCCTGTTCTCCCTCTCTGTGTCTCGTCCTCTCTCACCAGCCTGTTCTTTTTTCTTCTTTTTCTTTTTTTTCTCTTCTTTTTCCTCTCGTGTTTCTATTGCATGCCGCCAGTTGAACTCCCATGTAAAGTGATGGGTAAGATCACTGTGTGATGCTCATGTTTATTCTCCCTCGTGTGTCTCTCTGTGTGTTTGTGTTCTACAGAAATCTGCATTTTTATGAAATTCTCAGTTTTTCTGATCTTCACCTCTGTATGTATGTGATATCACAAAACACTGCGCTTTAAAGGAATGATGAACATTTTCTTTAAAATATTAGGAATAATATTAAATGAATTTTGACATCTCTTTTGTAGTAATAAGATTAATAATAATGTTATTTATAGAGCAAGTTTCATACACAGAGCAGCTGAAAATGCTGAAAATCAAATAATAAAGCAACAAAAAAAGCAGAAACACATATAATAAAAGTAATAATAATTAAAATAAAATAATAAAAATGAAAAATAATAAGATTAAATAAAATACCAAAAAACTACATTAATTACAGTACTTTTTTAAGTAAATGCTAAATGACACTAATATTTCTTAAAATTGTGAACCAGATTTGACTCCCTAGATGAATAAAAAGGGGAAGTGCTGTGTTTTTGTAGTGGTCATCACTGTGCAGGTTATATTAGATCTGCACGCAGCGGTTTGACCTGCTGTGATTCAGTAAAGAACATTATAAAACCAGAACACTAATATTACTCACTGTAGCTTTAAGCTGTAGTGTCTGAAGTTGGCTTCAGCCGCCCTCTGCTGGTCACTCTGTGCACTGCACTCTTATATTACTGTTAATGACGGTCTTTATAGATCATTGCTGATCTGGTTCAAAGTCAGCGTTGAAACACATTTGGGATTTTAACTGATTTTGGACTTTAGACTAAAATCCTTTTGCTCTGAGTGACTCTAAACCTTAATTATGTTTATTTTATTAAAACTAATAATTGAACAGTCCATTCTGTCACTACCAAAACAATCATAACTCCAAATACCAAACTTTACCAAATGTTTCTGTGTATTTTGGTAGTGATATGAAAACGTGGGACAGCATTTTTTAAGTTTTTTACTTAAAAAATAAACTCATGATCAATCTATATCGACTTCAGAAGAAATCAAAATGACCCACTTTTAAAATAAAATTGAAAAATATCTTGTGAAAATAAAAAAAGTCAGTATTATTTTCAGAAGTGTAAATTTATTTTGAAATAAAATATTTTGTATATTATTGCTATCTTTATTAATGCTTTGGGTTTAAATAGATTAGAACAAAATCATCAAATAAGATCTGAAAACTTCATTGTGTGGGAGCACCGTTTGAATTAATGTGGTACAGCCCCATTTCCAAAAATGCTGTGCAAAATGTAAATAAAAACAAAATGCAATGATGTGCAAATCATTTAAACCCTATAGTTGATTGAAAATAGTACAAAGACAACATAACAGATGTTGAAATTGAGAAATGTTATTGTTAACTAAAAAATATATGCCCATTTTGAATTTGATGCCAATAACACTTTCCAAAAAAGTTGGGACGGGGGCAACAAAAGGCTGGTAAAGGTGTGTAATGCTAAAAATACCTGGTGGTAGATACATAATAACATTAAAAGATTCAGAGAATCTGTAGAAATCCCTGTATGCAAGGGACAAGGCCAAAAACCAGTATTTGCTGGCCGTGATTTTTGGGCCCTCAGGCAGCACTGCATTAAAAACAGACATGATTCTGTAGTGGAAATCACTGCATGGGCTCAGAAACACTTCTGAAAACAACTGTCTGTGAACACAGTTCAGCACTGCATCCACAAATGCAAGTTAAAACTCGAAAACACAAAGAAGAAACCAAATATAAACAGGATCCAGAAACGCTGCCGCCTTCTCTGGGCCTAAGCTCATTTAAAATGGACTGAGAGGAAGTGGAAAAGTGTTCTGTGGTCCGATGAATCAACATTTGAAATTCTTTCTGGAAATAATGGACACTGTGTCCTCCAGGCTAAAGACCATCAGGCTTGATATCGGTGCACAGTTCAAAAGCCAGTATTCATGATGGTATAGGGGGGCCTTAGTGCACATGGCATGGGTGACATGCACATCTGTGAAGGCATCATTAATGCTGAACGATATATACATGTTTTGGCAACATATGCTGCCATCCAGACGACGTCTTTTTCAGGGAAGGCCTTGATTATTTCAGCAAGATAATGCCAAACCACATTCTGCAGGTACTACAACAGAACTGCTCCATATTTAAAGAGTCCTGATGCTAAACTGACCTGCCTGCAGTCCAGAACTGTCACCACTGAAAACATTTGGCACATTATTAAATGAAAAATACAACAAATGAGCCCCTGAACTGCAGCTGAAATCCTGTATCGAACAAGAACAGGAAAACATTTCACTTTCAAAACTACAGCAGTGTCTCCTCAGTTCCCAAACACTTACAGAGTGTTGTTAAAAGAAGAGGTGATGAAACTCAGCGGTAAACAGGCCCCCGTCCCAACTTTTTTGGAACGTGTTGTTGGCATCAAATTCAAAATGGGCCTATATTTTTCAAAAAACAATAAAATTTCTCATTTTCAACATTTGATTTGTTGTCTTTGTAGTATTTCCCTTTAAAAAAATATGGTTTACGTGATTTGCAAATCATTGCATCCTATTTTTATTTACATTCTGCACAGCGTCCGAACTTTTTTGGAAATGGAGTTGTAAAATGGCCCACTGACACCTCCAGTCAGAAGTTCTGACACACTGAAGATGCATTTTTCAAGAAAAAAAATTAATCTTGGGACGAAATACAAAATACAGAGGAAGTTGATGCCTGTGTATGAAACTATTTCCAAAAGAAAAATTTCAAATTTCAATTTAAATGAAGTGAAAACCCCCAGTCAGTGGTCTTCATCGACAGCAGGGACTCAGCATGTGTTTCACCTTCAGTTCTGTTTCTCTGAATCTCCTCTGTGAGTCGGTTTGTCCTTTACAGCTACTGTACGTGTTTTTAAAGGTGTATGCTGATGTTTTATGAATATCCTGTTTTCTGACTTCACGCTTGTGTGTCAGATCATTGCCTGATGAATGTTGTCTCCATTTCTGCAGGGGGAGAATCTGGTGATTCAGTATTTTCCGCAGGAGGGCCGCATTGATAGGATGTACTTTCCTTACTACGGAAAAAAGGCACACGTAAGTACTGAAACAGGGCGGCTTTGAGTGAAACAGGCCCTAAAAGTCACATACGGTCAAATCTGATCATAAAAAATTTTGTTCTTCATCAGTTTCATTTTTAATGTGTTTGTACAATTGAACTCACGCCTGGTTTGAGTGAGTTAAACATTAAAAAATTAAAAATTAAAAGCTGAATTTGTGGTTAACTAATAATACCAGTAATCAGAAAAAAAATAGAAAAATAACAATAATAAAAATAACCTGCACATGGCAGTCCAGTACAAAAGTGGATGTACAGTGCTGTGAAAAAGTATTATTTTGAACCCATTTCAACCATGTGAAAAAGCAGTTGCCCCCTAAATACCTAATAACTGGTTGTGCCGCCACATCACCACAAAGGGTTCTGCTGCTGTTACAATGTTAAGCTTGTAACCGTAGAAGAACTCTTTGGGTACTGTATAGAACCCTTTTCAAAAAAAGTTCTACATAGAATTATCTATAGCACGTTCTCCATCAATCTGAAGAACCCTTCCACGATGCAAAGAAAGCTTTAATCATGCAAAGGGTTCTTTGAGTGTTCATGGTTCTAAATAGAGCCATTTCCTTTACTAAAGAAACCTTGAAGAACCGTCTTTTTTAAGTGTGTACATGTCAGCACAATCAGCACATCTGTTAAAATTAAAGTATCATCCTGATGTCTTTGCTTAACACCACTGCATGAAAATATAAGACATTCTTGTGACAGAGTTGCTTGTGTCTGACCCCGTGTCCTCCTGCCTGTAGGAGGGGTACGTTCAGCCTCTGGTTGCGGTGAAGCTGCAGCTGAAGAAGGAAGATTACAGTAAGGATATGATGGTGGAGTGCAGGGTGGAGGGCTCGAACCTCAAAAACAACGACGATCGGGACAAATTCCTCGGCCGCGTCGCCTTCAGGGTGCTGGTGACCGAGTAACACCAACAGCCAGAGCTGCCGTCCTCCGCTAGAGCCCGACCGATATGACATTACTATCACTGAAACCGATTAGTATATGAGGACCTGACAAAGTTTATGTTAAAGAGGAATTCCACCCAAATTTCTACATAATTCAGTGGTAGTTCGGCTAATTTCTTTACAGTGGTGGTGATAGGAACCAGAGATCGCCATGACTACAACACAAATATAGACATTTACTATCCAGAACCACCAGTGAACCTACACCAGTCTTCTGAGTTTATATGGAATGTTGATGATGGAAAATAGTGGAAAATCTGAAATAATAATTTTCTTTGGGGACTATTTTGCCTCACAACACCCTCTATATTGTGTATCCCTCCACCATGAATGGATTTTAAGACCAAAATCTTCTCAAAACTATCATAAATCAGGCAGTGAATTCATAACCATTTCATGTAGTAACTTTCTGTGAGGGAGCTTTTAGAGGTGGACGTCTGGTTCCTATCACCACCACTGTGAACAGTTCTGACTCGGTAAGTTTCTCTAGAACAGAGCGTTTCACACCAAACCACTCTGAACCACTCTGTTTACATTTTAACCATTAAATTATACAGGAAATTTGATAAAATGGTGGAATTCCCCTTTAAAACGGCTTATAACAGCCCGTAAAGTAATATATAACTAGGGCTGGACTGATTAAGGAAATTTTGCCACTGATACCAATTTTAAAGAGCTACATACATTCCAGTAACCGATAATATGGATCTTTACTGACTGTCAGTTCTCAGTTGTCAAGTCTTAAATAATATAAATATTATATTTATAAATATTATAACAGATATGTAATATGAACTCTCATAATTTTGTTCAAAATAGCTTCACATTCCTGAATATGTTTTATATATATATATATATATATATATATATATATATATATTATATTATATATAACATTTAAAAATACATTACAGGTGCTTCATTGATAGGTTGCCAAAATAATCTGTGGAACTTTTATATCAGCCGATTTTATCAGTCAAACGATATATCGGTCAGGCTCTACTCTCTACGGCCTGTGATCTTCAGAACTCTCCGAAAAACACTTGACCTCCCGAGGTCAGATAGACGCCACGATCAGTCCATATCGATCAACCTGTACCCATAATTTTATCAATATTATTTCCTGTCAATATGAGGCACCCTCTCCTGTTTTGTCATGAGTATCATTAACGGAAAAACGAATAAATCAAAGCGCACGTCTGTCAGTACTGTTTCTGCCTGGGCCGTCCTTCGTCAGACCCTTTTTAAACGCCGGTATATTGAACCATGCAAGGCTTTTGTATATAATGTGAATGAGAACAGTTTTTGGTGGTGACTAATACCCTGTGTTTCACGTGTTTTATGTGTTTGTCTCGTGCGTGTAAATTGCAAACGTATTTAACGTAATCGAGCACTGTTTTGTCTGTCATGGTTCACCATGTCCTATCACTGTAAAAAATGTACTGTTTGCTTGTAAAGGAGGGATATCTAATACATTTATGAGAAACTGGAACAAATATCTGTAACATAAGAGATTTCTGTAGCCTCTGCGTAGACTGGGGTTTATGCAGATGCCTTAAGAGCCATTTAACATCTTGGAATAAAGGTTATTTTAAGAAATAATGTGTGTAATGGAATTATTTGTGCAGTAAGACGTTTGAACCACACGAGGGCGCCAGAACGCCTGTCCATCCACGGCACTTGGAAATGCTCTGCTAGTATCTAATGGAAAGAAAAGGGCAGAACACCGCCATCTGCTGGCTGCGCTCAAATCATTTTGACTTGCCATCATTTTGTCATAGGGAAAAATGTCGATAACGAATTAAAAGCCTTTTGCAGCCGTAGAAGCACAAATGAATACAAATTAATAGCAGCATATTTACCGAGCCACATAACGGCGATGATTAAACTACAACTGAACTACAAAACCCATAGTGGCATCTTCTGTGTGTCAGACTTTGCAGTCTGTTTTGGAAAAACGTGTAAAAACTGTTTCTGTATTTTACTGTTAATAAATCATTTTGATTATTAATATAGTGTCAAACATAGCTGTACAGCCTGTAATGTGCAGCACCTCCTACTCAATGTTAAAGGGGAATTCCACTGATTTTTCAAAATTTTTGCATAACTCAGTGTGTGAGATGTAAACAGAGTGATTCAGAGTGATTTGGTGTGAAATGGTTCAGATGTCTTTACAGTGGTGGTGATAGGAACCAGGGGTTGCCATGACTACAACACAAATATAGACATTTCTATTTACTATCCAGAACCACCAGTGAACCTACACGAGTCTTCTGAGTTTATATGGAATGTTGATGATGGAAAATAGTGGAAAATCTGAAATAAGTTTTCTTTGGGGACTATTTTGCCTCACAACACCCTGCATATATCCCTCCACTATGATGGATGAAAATAAATGGATTAACAAGACGTTTTAGGCCAAAACTTTATACAAAACTATCATAAAACAGTGTCTCAGTCATCAGGCAGTGAATTCATAACCATTTCATGTAGTAACTTTCTGTGAGGGAGCTTTTAGAGGTGGACGTCTGGTTCCTATCACCACCACTGTGAACAGTTCTGACTCGGTAAGTTTCTCTAGAATGGAGCGTTTCACACCAAACCACTCTGAACGACTCTGTTTACATCTTAACCATCTAAACATGTGGAACTATTTACACACACACACACACACACACACACACACACACACACATATATCATTTATATATATAAATTATGTCCAGTCCCAAAGATGTCTACCTAACAAACGTGGGGTTTTATTAATAAACATTTTAACATTTTGCAGCTGTTAAAGTCTCTAGCAGAAGATTTCTCTGCTATTGACAAATTAAGATTTGAAAAATTATTTACAAAAATAAAACTGGTGTGTATGTTCTTTTTTATTAAAACTGAAATATCAACAGTGAGCTGCCTCCAGAATGTTAAAAGAGCTGAACGCTGCCAAACATAATGCTGAAAAGGTCCCTAGAACCCATTGAGAGCATAAATTACAGATGAGAGAAGCAGCCTGGCACGTATGGCACAATTTCAGAGGAGTTAAATAAACTCCAAATATAAGAGGTCTGGAAATTTGGCCATAAAAATCCATTTCCAAGTGCCATCAAACTTCAGAAAGTTCAGAAGTTGTAAAGTTTGTAGTAAGTGACTCTGAGTGTGCATTAGAGAGAGAAAGTGCTGCAGGGCCAGTTTCTCTCTGATGGACAGCGTGATCCTCGAGGGCAGCAGCAGGGTGGCCTCAGGCAGCGAGAGAAACTGAATCATAAGCTAATTTATAATAAGACTGAGCTAAAACCTTCCATCGTCGCCGTCAGGCTGAACAGTTACCTTTCCTTACATAAAACTACACAGCAGTTTGGCACCTGAAGAGCTGGTTGAAAAACCCCAACTGAGTCCGGCTGCAGGGTCAAGACAGATACCTCTATTTGCCTAGGAGTTTGTATCATATTCATATTTTATATTTGCTTCAATTAATCCCTTAACATTTCAGGATTATTTTATACTTAGGCCTATTATTCAGCAACTACATGGACAGTGCAAACTAATGGAGCTATTCTTAGGTGATACAAGTGTGTAGTAGGGCTTGTTAAGGGGTTAAATGAGCATCACTGCATACACAATATAGACAAGAAGGCTGTATATCTGATGTGGGAGTGTTTCATAACACTTTCATGAATCAGTGCTTCTTTCTGTGGTCCGTATGACAGTGTTGTGCTAAGCCACATTTAACCACTGTAGGGGTGACGATTCAAACGCTTTTAAAGATCAAATCTTTCTTTTGAATCACTTTCTTTATTTGCTTTAATCTCTCAAAAGTCCCGTTTATGCCATCACTATGAAACACTTTGAATTCAAATAGACAATGTTAAAACTGTGAATGATGTGTGTCCTTAATTTACTGCAGTGGTTCCCAAAAATTGCCCCCTCATACATTAAACTGCCAGCTGGGTAGAGTACAAAACCCAGACTCAAGTAAAAGTACCTTCCTAAAGAACAACTTGAGTAGAAGTACAAAAGTATCAGGTCAGAAAAAAGTACTGAGTAAGAACTGCGCTTTAACTTCCCAGTAAATCCAGCATCTCTCAGCATAAGAACTGAGATCTGTAACACTCTGCTCTTCACTTTTGGTCTAAAATAAAATGCTAAAGCACCAAAGTCAGAGATCTGACCAATCTCGAAACAGTACAGATGTTGTCTTCAAAAAACATAATAAAATGAAACACAAAAAAAGAATTAGTAACTAAATATGAAGGGCAGAAATTTCAGTGAGTAAACAGTACATTTCTTTACTCACTAATATAATTGAGTAGAAGTGAAAGTATGATCATTTGAAAGTTAGGCAACATAATTATTCATGTTAGGCAACATAATTGTACCATATTCGATTGCAGTTATACATTTTGCATTGATTCCATATTCTCCATCTTATTATCTTATTTTTTCTATTTTGAAACATCAGGTTAAATATGTCCCTTTACCCCAGGAAAGTGAATGCAATGTATCTTTAAAACTCATTTAAGATACACAGTTGAGCTTTAAGACCATTGCTGTATATCTGAGGGTGTATTTACAAACTTCATTTCTGGAAAAATTGGGACATTTTGTAAAAATGCAATACAAATAAGAATCTGTGATTTGTTAACTCTCTTGAACGCTTATTTAACTGACTACAATTTGTTTAAATGTACAAAGAGATTTCCAATGTTTTCACTGAGCAACTGGATTGTATTTTGTAAATATAAACAAATTTAGAATTTGATGCAACACGCTCAAAAAAATGCGCCCGAGGCATGTTTACTACTGTGTTACATCACTTTTCCTTTTAAATACAGTTTTTAATAGTTTGGGAAATGAGGATACTAATTGTTGCAGTTTTGCCAGTGGACTTTTTGCTCATCAGTCTGTGGTTGTTGTCTGATTTGTCATGATGCACCATATATTTTCAATAGGTGACAGATCTGAACTGCAGGCAGGCCAGTCCGGCACACACACTCTGCATCTATGAAGCCATGCTGTTGTAGCACATGCAGAATGAGGCCTGGCACTGTCTTACTGAAATGACCATGGACTTTCTGGGAAAAGACGTTGTCTTGATGGCAGCATATGTCTCTCTATAATCCCAATATGCACCTCCTTGTCAAAGGAACCTTCACTCATATGTAGGTCACCCATGCCATGGGCACTGATGCGCCCCGTATCATGACAGATATCGGCTTTAGCACCTTTCGCTGATAAAAGTCTGGATGTTCTCTTTCGTCTTTGGTGTGGAGAACTCAACATCTGTTTTTCCCAAAACCAGCTGAAATGTGGAGTCATTTGACCACAGCGCATATTTCCACTGAGCTCCGGCCCAGAGAACTCGGCGGCGTTTCTGCATTTAATTGATGTATTGGAAAACTATATATATATATATATATATATATATATATATATATATATATATATATATATGTATTACAGCTTCCTACTAATTATTTCTGTGACAGTGTAGTAGTAGTGTAGTAGGAAACATTTCATACATACAATGATATTACAGAATCAAAGTATTTCATGAAATGGGTTTGGCACCACCTACTGAGTGGACAGATTAATCCAGCCTCATCTTGGTAAAAGATGGTCTTATCCTACTTTGCTGGAAAGGAAGCAGGCCCTGTGTGGATAATGCTACGTTCATGCTGTTTCAAACATCATAATTAGAAGATAAAAGAACACAAACACCACCACAATAAACTAAAAAGGATAAATTCCTGAAGAAACTTTTAGTTCACCTGACAAAGCCATTGCTATGATATCCCAAGTGTTGCTAAGGTGTTGTTGTGCCATTGCGGTGGTAACTAAGGTGATTACTAATATGTGGGTTCATATGTGTGCTTTTATGTGAGTCTGTATTTGATTCTACACAATTAATTCTATGATTCGGGACATCATTTGTGGCAAAGTGTAGAATAATAAGAGGAAGATGATGAAGAACATGAAGTTATCAAACCAACCTAATTGCTAGTAGAAAACTAATTTTCTATAAGCCCAGACTTATGGCAGATGCTGACATTTGTATTGTAAACCAGTTGTATTTCAGTTATAAAGTCTTTTTACTCTTATCCACATGTGAAAAAAAGCAGATTAATGCATAGTTAACTCTGTTATATTTTGTGTTGATTCCCCCCAGTATGGGGGTGTTTCACATATTTTGCACATGACTGCTGCTGCGCTTTGTACTCTCTGCTACTGATGATTTCAGTATCTTAAAAAGCTAAAATTAAACTGTGCAGTCTTGCTGAGTTGCAGTCTGAAACCAACAACACCATCTAATCGGTGTGAGGGAGGAGCAGCTGCACTCTCTGACCCTCCAATAGCTATCAATAAATCAGCACTTTGCCTCAGCTGATTAGCCTCCCAGATTTAGTCGAGGCTGCAGCCTGTTACTCGCTGGGGCGGGTGGATCAGACACAGCAGTGCTGCTGGAGTTTTTAAACACTGTGTCCACTCACTGTCCACTCTGTTAGACACTCCTACCTTGTCGGTCCACCCTGCAGATGTAAAGTCAGAGACGATAGCTCATCTGCTGCTGCACAGTTTGTGTTGGCCCACCGGACGCTGTTGGCTGGATATTTTTGGTTCTCAGTCCAGCAGCGACACTGATATGTTTAAAAACTCCAGCAGCACTGCTGTGTCTGATCCACTCAGACCAGCGCAACACACACTAACACACCACCACCACGCCAGTGTTACTGCAGTGCTGAGAATGACCCACCACCCAAATAGTACCTGCTCTGTGAGGGTCCATGGGGGTCCTGACCACTGAAGAACAGGGTAAAAGGGGGCTAACAAAGTATCAGAGAAACAGATGGACTACAGTCTGTAACTGTAGAACTACAGAGTGAAACTATATGGTCAGTGGAGCTGATAAAATGGACAATGAGAGTAGGGACAAGGAGGTGGACCTAATAAAGTGCTCAGTGAATGTATAGTCATGTGTTTGCTTGTTTACAATGATAGTGACAAGGTCAAAATATCCATTTTTCCATTTCAGATTTGAAATAAAATAGAAATATCCTTCTTTGGCTCAGAATTAAAAGACTTAGTTTAATTTCTGATTTGTTAGACTTGCTGCACTCCTCATAATGTATCAAAAACAATACAAACAGTGCAGTGAAGAGATCAGATGTGGCTCAAAGGTGAAAGCTACACATCTTGCGGCTGTAGTTCACAGAGATTAGAGGTTGATTTAAGTACGCCATGATAATCCAGATTATCATCTTATAAGATAAGTGTGGCACTCTGAAAATCAGCCCAGGACTTCAGCCAGCTTCTGCGCTGATGTGTGCTTCCTTCTGTAAATAGTTTCAGCTTGTCTTCTTCACGTTCACCTGCAGTTTTCCTTTAGGTATGAACATTTACTGCTACAAAAGTTCAGCCAAGGCTTACTGCTTTACTTCATTAATGTCAATAATCACTTATTTTTTGCTTTTTCAGTGGTGTAACATACATTCAGGGGTCTTCCTTAAAAGAATGGTTCTGAGAAAAATCCAATTTACACAATTTTGCACTTACATTACTAACATTACTAACAGAAACTGGAGCTCAGTAGTCACCCAAATTGAATCTGTAAAAATACGTCCCCAGAACCTCTCTCAGCCCGCTTAAACCACATCCAGACCAGTACCTGGGACAGTGACTCTCATAAATACAAAGGAATCTGATCCAAGATCAGTCCTGCTTTGTGGAAACCAGCCCTCGTGCTGTCTGAAATGGCTGCGGTGAAGTTTTATTAAGGTTTATAGCTCACGGTGAGTCATACTGTGCTCTGAACCACGTTAATGAAGACCTGGATGCAGTTTGAGGGGGTCAAGAGAAGTTATTCTTACAGAAACGGTTTAGGCTATTTCGGCGTTTGGCATTGCAGCTCCTGTTCTAAGCTATAGTAGCAAAGTTTGGTCTTGGCTAGTTGAGTAGATCTGGGATCAGTGCAAAATTAGGTTGATTTTTTTGCTGAACTGTCATTTAACACTCACATTTGTTCAAACATTGAAAAGTTTAGGCCAAACTTGTAAAAGACAGAAGCATTTTTATTAATTCAGATAATTCATAAACCAAGCATGTGACTGTGCAATGTTATATTTACAGTTACAAACTAGGGCCCGACCGATATGATAAATCATCACCGATACTGATTTTAAGAAGGTATAAAATTCAGATAATCTGCGATATCAGCTAAAATGATTTATTATGGTGAAAAATTAAATGGATTTCTGTAGTTTTACTTAAACAGAGTTTTAGTGACTTAATGGATTGATCCATTGATATGATTGTCAGCAGAAAGTCTTAAATTATGGAAAGGTTTGTGTGGAGCTTCCCAGTACTGTTTTGTCTTTTGATGCCAGTTGATGTTTTTTTGTGTTATAACATTACACCAATGCTAAAGATTGGTAGTATAAGAACACTGGACCCTTAAAATCCTCAAATTCTCCTCACCTTGTTGTTGTTCATTGGTGAAATGTTGTTGATAGTGATATGCATGCATGTTCAGTTTTATCGGCTAACTGATATATCGGTCAGGCCCTATTACACAGATCTTTAACTGTAATGGATTTCGCACACTCTTAATAACGACAGATTTGTGTTCCTGTTCACAACTTAGGCAGGACAATAGCACAACAACACAGCCTTAATAGGAAATTACACCAATTTTCCAAATTTTATGTATAATTAAATGGTTAAGATATAAACAGAATCGTTCAGAGTGGTTTGGTGTGAAACGCTCCGTTATAGAGAAACTTACAGAGTCAGAATTGATCACAGTGGTGGTGATAGGAACCAGACGTCCACCTCTAAAAGCTACCTCACAGAAAGTTGTTACTACATGAAATGGTTATGAATTCACTGCCTGAGAAGATTTTGGAGATAAACTATATTCATGGTGGAGGGATACATAATATGCATGGGGCTGTGAGGCAAAATAGTCCCCAAAGAAAACTTATTATTTCAGGTTTTCCACTATTTTCCATCATCAACATTCCATATAAACTCAGAAGACTCGTGTAGGTTCACTGGTGGTTCTGGATAGTAAATAAAATGTCTATATTTGTGTTGTAGTCATGGTGACGCCTGGTTCCTATCACCACCACTGTAAAGACATTTGAACTATTTCACACCAAACCACTCTGAATCACTCTGATTACACCTCACACACTGAGTTATGCAGAAATTTTGAAAATTGGTCAAAGTCTATTCTCCTTTGACATGAGCAGGGCCGGAAATGCTGGACCATCCTAACTCGGGCATCACGGAACAGAAGCTTATCTTCTGTCCCTTATCTATTAAAAACCTAAACTCTGTACACGAACCTCAATAGATTAACATCTCAATTATATATACATATTTATACAGATACATTTCATTTGAAAACCTAGGTGCATAATCAGAGTAGACTCGTCGTGCAAACCCCACTGATTAATGAGGTCAGAACGTATCACGAGGCATTGAAACATCTTTCAAATGCACTTTTTTTTTTTGCAAAAATATAACTATAACTTTAACTTAGTTTCATTCACTCTAACAGGGCTATGTAAATGTTTAGTGTGGTCGGTTGCTGTTTCTGAACTGATACGCAAGTAAACAGTGATTTTGGCAAGGCGAGAAATGCTTGGAAACGATGCCGCCAACCGACGCGTTTCCAACCATTTGAGCCTTCTGTCGACGTTGCGCCCCAGCAAGCTCAAACAAACTCTATGTTACAATTTTCACACCCACACAGTCCATTAAGGAGATAAATTATAAAGCTAGTCCTCTAAAGTCTTCTCAAATGGTAGTTTCACTTGCGCCCCCTGCTGGGGAGGAGGGTTTACTACCTACTTCACAAAAACAAAGCAGGAAAGGAGGTAAACGCAAACTTCCCCACTCGGTCCAAAGCTCAGTCCAACTCAGCGCGAAGGAATGTGTCCAGCATCTGAAGACGAAAACCGAAACATTCCTATCCCTACAGTGGACTTACGTGCCATTCTCTTTCTGCTTGCGTTCCTCTCGTCTTCAGAGGAACGTGTGGTTTGACTTTGGTCTTAGTTAGCATTGATATAGCATGTACTGTACGGCTGGAGAGCTCCATTACAGCAGCGTGCAGGTTCCTGACTTCTGGTCGCCGTCCAGGCCAGCCGAGGACTCTTTCCGGTTTGGGTCGTTGAGCTCGTCGAAGAGTCCCGTGTTAATCATCTCTTCCTGCCAGGGGATGGGCACGGCTCCTGTGCTGAACTCTTTGAAGAACTTCTCATCCTTCGCATCGAACTCGATCCCCCTGATGTCGGAGAACTCGGCGATGTCGCCAGTGTCCTTAGCGTAGACGACGTTGGGCTTTGGCTGCCAGGGCGGAGTGATGAGGCCGGCCTCCAGACGAGGGAAGTTGATGGACTTGAACCACTCGTGCTTCCTGGGGTCGTCACCCCTGTGGACACAAACACGGTCAGAGTTAGTATCAATGAACTTTATCTGGAATATTTGACAAGGCTTTGCAGTAGATGTTGTAACATAGCTGTGAGGATTTGATTGAGCATTAGTGAGGTCAGGTGATGTTGGATGGTCAGTTCCCGGTTGGAGCTCCATCACTACAGAGAACGCAGTTCCACTGCTCCACAGCCCAATGCTGGGGGGCTTTATACCCCTCTAGCCAATGCTTGGCACTAGACATGGTGACTTTAGGCTCATTCACTTATTAAAAGAACTGTCTGGATACTTTTGGACTGTGGAGACCACATCCAGTCAAAATGGCCATTAAGTACAAGTTATTGATTCATCAAGAGATATTTGTGAGGAGATTACATATAAGATAATCCACTTGCATTAAGAAGGAGAAAATCAAGGTAAAAAAACAGCAGTTTCCAAAACTGGAGCTCAAAATCTGATTAAAAGCTACAAAGAAAATGTGGCTCCTAACAACCACCTGGAAGAACTGGTCGACCCCAAAACTGCCCCATCAGATAAACAGCACTTAAAGCTTTCGTCTTTGAGAAAGAGGAGAAAATCAAGCTGCTTCAGATCTGAAAACATCCACAGGTGTTTCTGTCCATCCTTCCACTGTGAGAAGACGACTCAGCGCTGTGGGTCTGAAAGGATGTGTAGCTGTCAAGAAGAACCTCACTGAGAAAAGGAGACGGACACATCAAACAAAGAAGCTGAACGATGGACTGACCACCCCAGAGTCCAGACCTCAACACCACTGAATGTGTTTGATTACTTCAGAAAATGATCAACCAGGTTCTAAGACTGAACTTTGGAGGTGTGTCTGCAGATTCTTTGAGGAGCTGAAAGTGAGTCTCCTGAAAAGAGTGGAAGCTGGAATAAAGGGAAAGAGTGACTCCCTGACACTCAAACAGCTGAGATTGGATATAAACATCATTTTTGCAGTAAACAAATGGAAGGTCTCACTGAAATGTAATGTAAATAAATTTCATAATGTAATTAACAATTTAACTATTATTCCAGTATCGCAATATGACAACAATAACTTTAGACCTCTAAAGGTTATTATATAAGTAGGACGGAGGAGCAAATGAACCAAACCAGCCCTAAACATACAAGCAACACAGTCTGTTTCTCCTGTAAACCTTGTGTGGCCTTTGGCTACAATATAGAGGACACAGAGTTCCAGTCTGCTCGTCTTGCTTAAACACTCTCGGTTCGAAGGATCAGGCGGTTAAGAGGGATGGAGGAGCTTACTTGCAGCCAAGGCGTTCGTCTACCTTCTTCTTGAGGAACTGCTGGATGATGTCTTTGGTGGCAGCGTTGAAGTTCTTGTGCTCAAACTTGGGCTCCTCATTGATGATGCGCCTCTGAACCTCCTCCTTCTCCACCTTCTCCTTCTTGGCGTCAGGACCTTTGAAGGGGGTGTAGCCAGCCACCATCTCATAGATACTGACCCCCAGAGCCCACCAGTCCACTGACGTCCGGTATGGGACTTCGGTCAGGATCTCAGGGGCCATGTAAGCTCCGGTACCGGCCTGAAGAGGAGAAGATGGGGGAATTTATTAGGAAATTTTGAAATGAAATTAAGTTAAACATGCTTAATAATGGATGTGAGAGGTGGTCAAAGTGGCTTCATGGAGATAATCTATAGACTGAATACAGAAGAACATCATTTCCAGAACTTTTATATTAGCTATGAGCTCATTCAGAGGACGAGGACACAGGTCATTCTCATTTATTTGCTTTCTTCCCTGTGTGGGTGCTGTGTACGCTTTTCAATGAATGGTTCTTTGGAGACCCTTTGTTGAAGATGAGACTGGAAATTGGTGTAGAAGCTTTACATTTTGTGAAGGTTCTTTATTTATAACACAATAAGGCTTATTATTCAGTAACTACAGGGACTTCAGTGCAAACTAGCTGAGCTATTCTTAGATTATAGAAATGTGTATAAATAATAAAACATTATTTATAAGTTGGCAAAAGTGGCTCTTCAATGGAACCGCCCATAGAACCCTATTTGGCAATTTCATTTTTTTATAAATGCATGTCATGCTAATCTGAAAACCTTTAGAACTTTGAGTCAAAATGACCAGGATTGGAGTTACTACTCTTACACAATACAGCTACAAATAGCATAGTTGGTTATTTCATTATTTACTGCTATTGTAATATCACTGTGTTGTTGAAGAATGATAAACATTCATTGTACAATAAAGAATTTTGTCTACACACTAAGGATTCTTTGGTAAAGAAAATGGTTCTACATAGAACCATGAACGCTCAAAGAACCCTTTGCATGATTAAAGGCTTCTTTGCATCGTTAAATTGTTCTTCAGATTGATGAACAACGTGTTTTGTATGTGTTTCTGCATATAACTTTTTGAAAAGGGTTCTATATAACACCAAATAGGGTTCTTCTATTGTTACAGACTTGACATTGTAACAATAGAAGAACCTTTTTTGTTGTTGTTGTTGAAGAATGAGGAAACATTCATTGTACAATAAAGAATTTTGTCTACACTCTTAAAAAAGATTGTTCTTCAAGGGTTCTTTGGTAAAGGAAATGGTTCTACATAGAACCATGAACGCTCAAAGAACCCTTTGCATGATTAAAGCCTTCTTTGCATCGTTAAATCGTTCTTCAGATTGATGAACAACGTGTTTTGTATGTGTTTCTATATAGAACCTTTTTGAAAAGGGTTCTATATAACACCAGATAGGGTTCTTCTATTGTTACAGGCTTGACATTGACCCGTTTCAGAAAAGGCCGTTTATAGAACCATCTACAGCATACTGTTCATATAATGGTCTAAAGAACCATTTAATGATGCAGAGCACCCTTTAATCATGCAAAGGGCTCCATTTATACATATACAGTACTGTATAAAGGCTTTAGAGTTAAAAAGCTGTTTATCTGCTTACCAGGATTTATTTGCGCAGAAATAAATTAGAATAAACACAAATACATGAATACTATAATCAGTGATTTTATGTGTTTCTCCTCAAGGAAGCCCATATTGTAGTTCTTATCCAATACCTGATTTATCTAATCAATACTTCATTATGTTAAATCAGGCGCTGCTGATTAAATTAAGGAATTTGAATAAATCCATGTGGTGGCTGGAGCTGGAGAAATCTGGAACCACAAATTTTTTAATGAAACTAACTCACAAGATATCAACTACTTTTACCAAAATATGAAATTCATGTTACTTTTTATTGTATGTGTGTTTATTTGCATCTGTTCTAATGACCTGGTGTTCTAAGTGACAAAAACTTTCTTACTGCCCAGCTAAATAACTTTAAAGAATATGTTTCAGCGGCTTCTGCACAGTCTGGTTAATTGAAACCGAAATGTATTTTGAGCTGAAACATCTTTAACACAGTAAAGCCAAAACGGTGATGGATGAGAGGAGTTTATTTCAGCAGACGTGGCTAAAATAGTCCACCCTTTTTACGGTAGGGCTCTTTATGTAAGCGCTGGCCTGCCCATTGCTCCTAGCTGACCTCTCCTCAGAGCCAGAGAGAAGAGGCTTAATTGTAATCCTCTACTATCTGTCAAGAGTCATGTGCGGATCCGCGGTGATGAAGTGGACCGCCTTACATCACATAAAAACTCCACTGCACACCTACTGGACGCTCGCGGTGCGCCCTTTTACCTGGAATCATTCATTAATCGTTCTAAACGTATGTGGAAATTGGTTAAAATGGCTTTAAGTTATGGAAAACATTAATACGAGTTCTGCAGAGAGATTTCTTGAGCTTTAATATTGGATTTCATTTCACCAACACCAGCATTTTGTAACATAAAATCCAGCCTGCAGTCAGATATTTAATGTACTACTGTGCTGACTGTGAAAACTAAATGGTTTTGGCGGTTAGCAAGCAGCTGGTTAGCATGTTTATATTTCACACAGAGTTAGTTTTGTTATTTAACTTACTAATATTTCCAGCATAACATGCAAGATGTGACACTGGGCTGCGTCCTTGTCTTGAATGAATACATTTTCTCTTCAGAATGAAAACCAATGACTGAAGACCACCTGCTTAGCCATTTAATAATGAAATAGCTAAGCTAGCTTGACATTTAGATCGTGAGCAAGACCATCAAATGGTCAAATGTAGGCATATCTGTTACTAATATGTTACATTTTTAGCCAACTGTGTCTATTTTCAGGAGTTTCTGACCACTCCAGTCCCAAAATATGTCA
This sequence comes from Colossoma macropomum, assembly GCF_904425465.1. NCBI lineage: Eukaryota > Metazoa > Chordata > Actinopteri > Characiformes > Serrasalmidae > Colossoma > Colossoma macropomum. The sequence goes on from NW_023494807.1 coordinate 32,336,300, forward strand.
AGAAAGCAGGTACAGTTAGCATGAAGGGAGCTAGCTTAGCACCCACAAACACATATGCTGTCTCTTCTAAGTTCAGCAGACTGCTCAGAGACAGATTTGTGTAATTCTTTCTAAGTAAGCGGATCAGGAGCACAAAGTCAACCAAGCCGCTGGGGGTTAGCCTTGGGCTTCAGCCTGCACTGGTGACCCAAGAAGGGCACAGGATAATGAGCTTAGCTTAGCCATGGAACGGGCTTTCATTTTGACTGAAGCAGATTTGACTCCTGTTTGGATCCACTGCGCAGTTAAAAACAACATTGGTAACAATTTCTATGAATGTCACCTTTGTAAGCATCTATAAACATATTCATAACATGTTATAATGCATTCATAAGGTATTATAAACATGGCTATAAATATTTATAAAAATGCATTACATGTTATAGCCATGCTTATTATGCATTATGAATTGTTAACATAATACATTATAAGTACTGATCATAACAAATTATAACAGCTCATAAGTCGTATTTGTCCGCTCTAAATAAAGTGAAGCGTACTGTACTAAAGCCTCCTCCAGTGTTCAGAGTGAGGCTTCAAGTTGAAGTATTTACTGAAGGATTTACTGAAACACTAAAACATACATAATAAAACACATTACAGGCTTCAAATGTCAGAGTTTAAACTAGAGCTGCCATCAGTGCTTTACCCAGTGTGGGAAAGGTAATGTACACCACCGTTAGCTTGGTATTTGTCTTTACTTTACGCTCTCCAAGCCGGGACTGACTTCTTTGGCACTGACAGTATAATATGTTATCAACACTACTTATAATGCATTATATTAACAATTCATAATGTATAATAAACGTGGCTATAAAGTGTAATTAATTTTTATAAATGTTTATAATCATGTTTATAATGCAGAATGAAGGCGTTATAACATGTTACAAATGTGTTTATAGATGCTTACAAACGTGACATTCATAGAAAGTGTTACCACAACATGTTTATAGTGTTTTGAATCAGGGTTGTTATTGCTAACTGAAACACCATTGCTAAAACGAAAGCTACCAGTTAAAAAATGTGCTAATTTGCTGTAATAACAATAAAAATGACAGATATGGAAGCTAAATCAAAACTTCAATATCCACTGGAAAACTAACTAAAACAAAAGAGAATTACTGAGAAAAGACTTTCATTTAGTTTTTTTCAGTGCATGAATGAAGGTTCGTTGTGTTAATTTTTATTTTACATATATTAAATACCTTCCATCACACTAAAACTAAAACAGAAGCTAATAAAAACTAAAAGTATTACTTTTCAGAAAGAAACAAAACAAAATAAAACTAATACTGCTTAAGACTAACTAAAACTAAACTAAAATCAAAAGCCAAAGACAAAAAACTAAATAAAAATAAAAGCTAATCGAAGTTTCAAAACTATCATAGAAACTTGTTTTGAATGCAGATGCTAAGTGCGGAAGACCTACGTACAGTAAAATGGCAGTAGAATCGAATCGTGGGCTCCATGCTAAGCTAGCTACCATGGCCTTATATGGCAAGCTAGCCTTGTACTAGCCTTATATGGCCTTGGTAGCAATTCAGTTTAATTTCTGATTTTACTTTTACTGAAAAGTAACTTTGAGCCATGACTTGAAATCAATAGCAAAGTTTACGGAAAGTTAACATGCTAGCTGACGAAGAGAGTCAGAAATGATAGCACGACAAAGCTAGTTTTCCTTAGTGACCAGAATCTTAAAGTCTGTGATTGGATGCAAAAATGGAATAAAAATAAAATACAGCTAATAGGATTCAGTTTTACACACCTCCTATTTGTAAATGTTTATTGTATGAGCAGCCATAGCAAATTCATTGACCATCATCAGTGCTGGCGGCCTAATTAGTTGGCATATGTCATTTGCTGGGTGGCAATTTGAATATTTTGATAATTGATCTTTAAAATCAGCTTTAGTCTTCCTGCTGTGTTCACACTTTGCCCTGCCCTTGTTCCAAATCTTTGTGGCTGCTTATAGGAAACCAATATCACTTTATGTAATAGTAACGTAAAACTTAAATTATATCAATTAAGATATTTGCGAAAACACAATTTGATTATATATTAGCCATTTAAAGCTTGACGAAGCTCAAAACCACAGAATTGCTCCTTCAAATTAGAGCTTTGTGGATGAAGGTCCATCAGAGCAGATGAGGACACCTTGCACACTTTGCACATTGCTCAGGACTCAAACGAGATGGTTCTTTAAGAGCTTGAACTGTGCTTATAATTGGTCCGGCGATGCTCAGCATGCAAGAGACCAAATGAGTTATGTAACAGAAGCAGAGGCCCCCCTCAGAATGTTCCTAACAAAGCGGTAATCCTCACTCTGACAGAGAACCTGGCCACAGGGGTCAGTGCTTTACACTTCAAGACCCCTTTTTAGCAAACAGCTTTTTTAGGCTGCAAGTAAAATCACACAAAACTGACGTCCAATCTAAGTTTGAGATTCAAGTTTGGAAATTTTGAAAACTTTCAACTTTCAGCTCCTCACTAATTCAAAACTTTTTCATTCTGATTCTTTGGTACTTCTGGTTGTTGTAACTACAGATTATATTATTATATTAGGGCTTGACCAATTTATCATTCCATGGAATTATCAGAATTGTTGGGAATCCTGCCAAAAATTTCAGTCCAGTCTCAGAATGGAGATTTTGTATCGTCATTTGCAATCGTTTGAACGCCTCCAGTATGACTACATGCTTTGTTGATTTTCTAAGTGACAGTAAGTTAACACATGCTCTACAAATATGGCATTTTTTTTTGCAAATTTTAATGCACAATTTATATTCTATATTTGCTGTATTCAACATATTGGAAATGAACATATATGACCTAGACCATGAAATATAAAATGTGATGTAACTTTTACACAGGTCACAGTTTGTTTTGTAGAGGATTTCTTTCACTTAGAAAATCAATTTAGAACAGGAAGTGATTTTTTTTGTGTGTAAACTCATTTGTGAGGTGCTTTTGTTAAGTAGAAGAAACAAAGTGCTTTAAATTTTGTTATTTAAATTTAAATTTTTTTGCAAATTTTAATGTTCTGCACAATTTGAGCTCAGCAGATGTGCTTTACGTTGTGTGAAATTTTATGATGAAAGGACCAATAAAAATGCTCTGAATTTGCTTCAAAAAAAAATTCATTGCTTTTAACTTACATTAAAGGTTAAGATTGTTTTTGCCCTCTCCTGGAAAGTTATCATTTTGGACAATCTCAGGTTTCTTTGCAGAGTGACCTTAATGGAGCATTTCAAGAGTTTAGGTTCTTGGATGCTTTGCAAGTTTGTGCGGTTTATGCAAGTTTAACAGGTTTGACATATTTAAATACTGGCATAATATAATTTTTGCCCATCTTACAGCATTTTCAGCTTTTTAAAAATCGGTATCAGTGATGAAAGTTTCATATTAGCTGGGCCCTGATTTACACAGTTAATGACTACTTCGATCTCACCTTCTGGGTGGATGTTTTTCCATTTGGAATCTCAATAGCCAGACCAAGGTCAGAGAGACGGCACTGGCCCTGGCTATCCAGGAGAACGTTCTCGGGCTTCATGTCACGGTACACGATGTCCATGGCGTGCAGATGCTGGATGCCAGTAACGATCTGGGCGGTGTAGTAAATGATCCGTTCCATCTCGATACCCTTCTCCCCGATGTTGTAAATGTGGTACTTAAGATCACCGCCATTCATCAAGGTCATGACCAAACACAGGTGGGTCTTGGTGTCATAAGCGTAGGCCAAGCTTACTATGAAAGGGCTGTTGACTTTTTCCAAGATCTTCTTCTCCAGCAGAGCCATTTTTTCACCATGCTTTTTCTTCAGACGCTTCTTGCACAGCTTCTTGCAGGCATACATCTGGCCAGTGTTCTTGACTTGCACGGCACATACCTGAAAGCAAGTGAGAAGTTAGAAGAGACCTAAACTTTTGCTTAGTCTAGTTTTAAGATGCCCGCAAACATTCTCTCACAGGTACCATGATCCTTCTAATTTAATCGTGCATGGTACGACTTTTATGTTGATCGATTCCCAGCAACGTCCTGGATCTACAACAAATCAACAGCTATATTACACCAAGAACCTACCTCTCCAAATCCACCCTTTCCGAGCGTCCTGAACTCGTAGAAGTATTTCTCAGTGATTGGCTGCTTCTCGTACTCCTTCCACTGCAGAAACTTGTCGAAGAAAGGGCTGGCCTGGTAATCCGTGAAGGGCTTGCCTTTGAGGAACTCCCGTGTCGCATCTTTCACTTTGCCCATCATCACTTCTTCAAAGTCCTTGTCCGAGACAGCCTTGCACTTTGCCAGCGCATCTCCAGTCAGGTAGGACAGGAAAACTCTTGGATCCTTCTTTGCAGAACTTGTTGATGATATTGGTCCGGGCCTTGTCCTTGGCACCACCTTCGGACAGGTTCCAGTCGTTCAGTTCATCTAGGAACTCCGCAGCCACCACGTATTCAGGTGAAGCATTACTCAGGTATTGCCTGAAAAGCTTCTGTCCGATGGGCTGCTGTTCACAAATGGACTCAAAGTCCTTCTCCACGCTCGCCCTGATGGACGCGCACTGCTCGGCTTTGGGCAGGGCCAAGCTCCGGCGCCGTTTCTTCATTTCCTTGTCGTCCCCGCCTTGGGCTTTCAGGTAGGCCGTATTGGCCACCAGGTTATCGAGTGCCCCCATGTCACACATTTTGGCGGCTGTTTCGGATCAGATCCCACCCTGAGAAAACTCGGAGCTCCGCGGAACGGCTAGTCGAAACTATGGCTGCCTCTCACGGTGTGTGTGTATGTGCGACTCGCTCCAAAGCCAAGGCGCGAATGAGCCGCTTAGACACACGCACCTGCAAGACCAAGACACACTGACAAACCCAGTAATTACTCATTTAGAATTAAATACCTGCCAGGGATTTTCGCTTAAGGATCTTTGTGTGGTCTATACTTGGATGCTATTCATGGAAAGGAACTCATAAGAGGGTTCTCCTCTAAGAAGCTTTACGGGTGTCTAAATTTAGCCAGAAGCAGAACACCAACTAATGGTCGTCAAATGAGCTGATGTTGTCTAAACACTAAGATGGATACAATGAGCAGAAAGAAGGTGTGGGAGAAAACCAGTCAGCATGATGTAGAGCACAAACGTCCTGAGGCCATCTGACTCTGCTAACTTGAATGACAGATGCTCTTATAAAAGATCAGATATCAACAAGAGGCCATCTGTCCACTAAGACACAGTGCAGATTCACTGCTGAGTAGCCTTAAGACTTATCTCGAACAATTGTTCGCTAATTTTGGGAGAAATTGGTTTCTGAAGACATTAGGAGGATTTACACTCAATGAACTAGGAAGCAGATCAGCAACAAAACTAATTTTTTGGCAAATTTGTAACTTTTTCCTAGACAAATTCTGGAAAATTCGCAGTTCAGTTTCATAGCGAATGTCAGTTAAACTATACAAGTATAAATATGCACATACAGAGGGTTGTGCAAAAAGAAGTAGTGAAGGCTGAATACTGAATACGCTGTCCTAAATGTATTCAGAAACATATTTTATTGCAATACATAAAAAGTAACATCTCTCTCACAGTCTGCTTCACTGCACTGATGCTCCCACGAGTTCAGTACAACACTTAATAACTGATCATCACATTGATTTATCAGCCTACTCAGGCTTTAGCAGAGCTTAGTAACACTGAGATTAATAACCGATCACGTTGATTTATCAGTCTACTCAGGCTTTAGCAGAGCTCAGTAACGCTGAGATTAATAACTGATCACATTGATTTATCAGTCTACTCAGGCTTTAGCAGAGCTCAGTAACACTGAGATTAATAACTGATCACGTTGATTTATCAGTCTACTCAGGCTTTAGCAGAGCTCAGTAACACTGAGATTAATAACTGATCACATTGATTTATCAGTCTACTCAGGCTTTAGCAGAGCTCAGTAACACTGAGATTAATAACTGATCACGTTGATTTATCAGTCTACTCAGGCTTTAGCAGAGCTCAGTAACACTGAGATTAATAACCAATCACACTGATTTATCAGTCTACTCAGGCTTTAGCAGAGCTCAGTAACGCTGAGATTAATAACTGATCACATTGATTTATCAGTCTACTCAGGCTTTAGCAGAGCTCAGTAACGCTGAGATTAATAACTGATCACGTTGATTTATCAGTCTACTTAGGCTTTAGCAGAGCTCAGTAACGCTGAGATTAATAACTGATTACATTGATATATTAGCTGGAACCTCAGTGTTTGTAACTTCAAGCTGTAATTAAGGTCCTCTTTATGATTCGACTAAGAAGCATGTTTGCTACATGTTGTGTACACATTCTAAATAAATCTAATAAACACGCACTGATGGTGTTTATTTTGGAGGTAGTATTTTTTTATTTACTAGGTAAGTATTCTTGTAATATTCTTCTAAAAAAGGAAAATTTAACTGTGTACAGATACTTAATGTCATTAAGTATCTATAATGAATATAGATACTTAATGTCTGTATTCTGAATACATATTCCCAATACTTGTATTCCATTATCCCAATCATGCACATACAAAACTGAAAACAGGATTTTCCTCTTTGTAGCTGAGCAAGCCTTATAAAAGTGTTTTTTAATGCTGTTTGTGTGTAAGAGCTGATTGTTTGACATGTAGAAAGCTCCAGTTGTGCGTTTTATCTCAACACGGCTCTTTTGTGGAGAGGTGTGAATTGTTTTTCACAGCAGGGGGTCCCCCCCCCTCATTGCTCGCTAGCAGCTCAACAAAATTTCACAAATACAGACACAACAACATCCTAGTCACTCTGATAACACAATTAGGGGGAACAAATATTTTATTTGATTATACTGAAAACATCTAAGTGGATGTCCACTAGGGGGCGCTGCATGAAGAGGCAACCACAGTAATCAAACGTGCAAAGCAGGTGAATTTGTGAGGTTTTTTGGTGCATGATATTTGTAATATTGTGTTTGAGATCTTCCCCCGAGAATCTTAAAAACCATGAAAAACTCAGCACTGTTTAATGAATTAAATAGTACACCAGCGTTTTAAAGCCACTGTTAAATAAAAATGAAAATAACAGAGAATAAAGTCTTATTGTTAGAATAAAATTGTAATAAGTCATAATATTTTGAGAATAAAGTCATAAAGTTACAAGAATAGACTTGCAATATTTGGAGGATAAAGTGGGCTAACTGTAGGGGGGGCTGCCAAAATGTGTTGGGGACGACGAAGACACCAAGCGATCATTTTGGTTGTCAGTCTCTTTGTCCTCTGTGAAACTACAGGTGACCACTGATAGCCATGTAGACGAGCACTGCCCACGAGTTCTCCTTCAACAATAGAGACAGTTTCCTCCGAGTCTGGTTCTTTATTCTAGATAAACACAGTTTCCTGCACAGCCGGTTCAGCCGGTTCTTATACTAATAACAGGCTGGTGCTGATGTGCAGGAGAGACAGGGAGACTGAGTGTTTCTTTGTAGGTGAAACTGATATGAAAGTAGAACTTTACCAACGTCCCTCATTATAACGTGGAAGTTGCTACCTTCCTTTTGAAAACCACAGTGTTGCGACTGTTCCTGGCAATATTGCACTTTAATGTCATAATTCTATGACCTTATTCGCAACATATTACGACTTTGTTCTCAAAATATTATGATTTTATTCTAGAAAATATGACTTTATTCTATTTAGTCTATCATTTTTATTTTTTAAACAGTGGCCCTAAACCGCCATCGTAAAATAGTGATCCTGAGTGAAAGAGTGAAATATCTGTGAGCACAGTCACCGTCTTCGGTGTGACCAGGTTACTGCCGGGGGGACACTGTATCACCTCTATATCTACTTTACTTACACTCCACTTTTTCAAACAGCTTACCCTCAATCTGCCCCCCTCCCCCCCTCGTTCTATGGAGCTGGGCTGGACGTGGACTAAAACGGATTCGCTGACCAGGCCTTTAAAACCGATTAACCCTAATGAGGTCCACTACTCGGGTTCCACTCCACTCAGGCTTCTCACAAAAATCTGGTTTTTGATGTTTTGCCTCAAAACAAAGTTTCTTGCACTTGGAGTACAAATGACCAGAGGTGGACAAATAGTACACTTATAATAAGCAGATGGTTCTTCAAGGGCTCTTCAGTAAAGACAATGGCACATAGAACCATGAACGTTCAAAGAACTATTTGCATGCTTAAATGGTGAAAATGGTGAAATAGTTCTTCAGATTGATGTAGAATGTGTTGTATATGGTTCTTTACAGAACCTTTTTGAAAATAGTTCTTTATAGCACCTAAAAGGGTTTTGCTATTGTTACAAGGCTGACATCGTAACAATAGAAGAACCCTTTTTGGTGCTATATAGAACCATACACAACACGTTCTCCATCAATCTGAAGAACCATTTTACCATTTAAGCTGTCTATCTATCTATCTATCTGTCTGTCTGTCTGTCTGTCTGTCTGTCTATCTATCTGTCTGTCTGTCTGTTTGTCTATCTATCTATCTGTCTGTCTGTCTTTCTGTCTGTCTGTCTGTCTGTCTATCTATCTGTCTGTCTGTCTGTTTGTCTATCTACCTATCTGTCTGTCTGTTTGTCTATCTATCTATCTGTCTGTCTGTCTATCTATCTATCTGTCTGTCTGTCTGTCTATCTATCTATCTGTCTGTCTGTCTGTTTGTCTATCTACCTATCTGTCTGTCTGTCTGTCTGTCTGTTTGTCGGTCTGACTGTTTGTCTATCTATCTATCTATCTATCTATCTATCTATCTATCTGTCTATCTATCTATCTATCTGTCTCTCTGTCAGTCTGACTGTTTGTCTATCTATCTATCTATCTGTCTGTCTATCTATCTATCTATCTATCTATCTATCTATCTATCTATCTATCTATCTGTCTGTCGGTCTGACTGTTTGTCTATCTATCTATCTATCTGTCTGTCTATCTATCTATCTATCTATCTATCTATCTATCTATCTATCTGTCTATCTACCTATCTATCTGTCTGTCTGTCGGTCTGACTGTTTGTCTATCTATCTATCTGTCTGTCTGTCTATCTATCTATCTATCTATCTATCTGTCTGTCTGTCTGTCTGTCTATCTATCTATCTATCTATCTATCTATCTATCTGTCTGTCTGTCTGTCGGTCTGACTGTTTGTCTATCTATCTATCTATCTATCTATCTATCTATCTATCTATCTGTCTATCTGTATTCCTTCTAAAGGTAGCAGGTAACGGTGTGAGTGTGGATCAGAGCTGCTGTCAGTGTTCAGGTGTGTATATAAAGCTGTGAGGCTGATCCTCTCCTTACACATATAATGCCATTAATTCTAAAAGCAGCAACTTCTAAAAGAGTCTGTGCTGCCGCCGTATCAGCTTCACAGGCCGTTTCTGAACGTTTGGAGGCCCTGAGTGACACCAAGCTGTATTTTGATCAGGAAAAAGTGTAATAACAGCTGCAGATAGATGACATGGTTTATTTGTTTGAAGATGACTTTATAGTTTTTTTTCCAGCCAATATCGTGACATAACATAAATAATTGTTAAAAAGAGGGCCCCTTGTAACTCAGGGATCCTCAGCAACTTCTGTATTAATGTTTCAGTAGTGTGTAAAAGCTTCAACACCCAGCCAAAGTTCATATTTTGTTGATTTTCTAGGTCCTGTACAGAAAGCACACTTAAATATGGCACTTTTCTGCTACCTTTAGTGCACAATTTCTATTCATTTGCTGAATTTGACATAAGGAAAAAATAAAACATAAATAAACAGCAACTGTGCATTAAAATGTGCAGAAGTATGTTTATGTGTATATTTTGCCATGTGAGTCTTTTTAAACATAATAAAACCTGAAAATTGTTAATAAATAAGTGCAAAAAAAAATTATATATCTCACATTGCCTGGTTTGCAGCGCTTTCAAAGGGTTAATCTGCTGTATTGACAAATATAGTGCAGTATTCTTAAACCACAGTAGCTTTATGTTACTATTTTGGATATTATTGGTTATGTTTATACCCAGTTCCTTAATGCATTACCCATTATGTGTGTGTGTGTGGTATTTTTAGTGCACTAGGGCTCTTACGGATGACCTCAAGCCTGCCTCGTTTATAGATCTTACAAAGGCTTTCCACAAATCTCTTCATGTCGTTACCTCACAGCTATCCGGCCTCTTACGTCAATTTTCTCACTTGCTTTTATTCATACACTCATCAATGCCCCCTGCAGGTGGGACACTGATCTGTAAACATGACCCTATTTCACCCTGATTGACCACTTAAAAAGGCCAGCAAGCCAAAAGTGTGGCTCTGATGGTTCTGTCTGGTAATGATGTAATATTACCCAGATTTAATATCTGAGCTGTAGCTGCTGCATTTTTCAATAGTAGCTTTTCTCTCCAAAATCCAGTCACAGCAATTATGTCACCTTGGCAGACTATCTGCTGCTGGCCCCCAGGGAACAGGTATCTAAAGCTGTGCCTCGATATAGGTTGACTCAGTGCTTTAACCCTAAGCTTCTATGAGATAATCCCCACCAAAAGTGTCCCGGGTTCCCAAACACAGTGGGTCTCGTCGCCTATGTACTATTACAGCACTGAGATTTTGAACCAGGTGCTCCAGGTCACGCTGGCCTGGTCTGACACGTCCATGCCTTCACTGTGGGGCTGATTGTTTATCATTCATATACTCTTAAACAGATGGTTCTTCAAGGGTTCTTTAGTAAAGACAGCAGTTCTTTATAGAACCATGAACACTCAAAGAACCATGGCTCTGTGCATGGTGAAATGGTGCTTCAGACTGATGGAGAATGTGTTGGATATGGTTCCAAACAATAAAGTAACAACAGCAGAACAAATCGTGGTGCTATATGGAACCATTTTCAAAACAGTTCTATATGGAACCATATACAACACAAACATTTTTGTATTTCATTCAACCAGCATTGGGACAAAGTCGTTAAACAAGATGGTTCTTCAAGGGTTTTTTAGTAAAGACAATGGTTCTCTATAGAACCATGGACACTTAAAGAAACATTAACAAGCTTAAATGGTTCTTTGCTTGGTGAAATCGTTCTTCAGATTGATGCAGAATGTGTTGTATATAGTTCTATGTAGAATAACAGTTATTCTATATATCAGTCGTCCTGGAAACGACAGATCCTGAAAGGGGTTCAGCAGATTGTTTTTGTCCTATGAACAATTTGACAGGCTGTACTTAAACCTGTCAAACTGTCTGAACAAAAGCAAGAGCGACTGTTCAATGGAGAGCGAGAAACATTCAGAAAGGGTAAAATATCTGCTGGACACACTGCAGATGCTTTTCAGGATGCTTTTTCAGCTGAAGGTCTTCTGATGAATAGAAATACGTAAAGAAACAGTTTGAAAATGGACGCTGGTTTTGAGGGCACTGAAATTCACATTGACCTCTGAGAACTGTGAAGTGCATTACTGCTAATGCACAGCCATTAGCAGCCATTCATATCTTATAGCATGTATGTGGCATGAAGCATCATTTTCCTGCAATTTTTCACAAATTCAGCAGATAAGCAGTAATAGTGTATTAAAACGTGCAGAAATGTGTGCTCTGTCTATTTATTTATATATTTATACACTTTTAATATATATATATATATATATATATATATATATATATATATATATATATATATATAATTTATATATTTATATACTTTAACTAAGCATGTCATTTGAACCCGGCCATTTGCACACAACTGATATAATATTCATATACTATTATATATTAACTTAGCTCATTTGAACCCGGCCATTTGCACACAACTGTAAATATATAGATATGTATTTAGTTATTTATTTGCTTATTTATTATGGCACGCCAAGGAATATCGAGTGACCACTGATATATATATCGAAGTTCATATATATATATATATATATATATATATATATATATATATATATATATACACTTTAGGAGTAATGCATATATATGTGTTTCATTTCCAAACAAAACAGCCATTGTGTACACGTAATTGTTGATTGATTTTTCAGCACAGACTATGTATGAGATAATCCACCTGCATAATGAAGGAGAAAGTCAAAGAGAAAACTGGAGCTCAAAAACTGATTAAAAGCTACAGAGAAAATGTGGCTCCTAACAACCACCTGGAAGACCTGGCAGACACCAAAACTGCCCCCATCAGATAAACAGCACTTAAAGCTTTCATCTCTGAGAGAGAGGAGAAAATCAAGCTGCTTCAGATCTGAAAACATCCACAGGTGTTTCTGTCCATCCTTCCACTGTGAGAAGACGACTCAGCGCTGTGGGTCTGAAAGGATGTGTAGCTGTCAAGAAGAACCTCACTGAGAAAAGGAGACGGACACATCAAACAAAGAAGCTGAACAATGGACTGACCACCCCAGAGTCCAGACCTCAACACCACTGAATGTGTTTGATTACTTCAGAAAATGATCAACCAGCTTCTAAGACTGAACTTTGGAGGTGTGTCTGCAGATTCTTTGAGGAACTGAAAGAGAGTCTCCTGAAAAGAACGGAAGCTGGAATAAAGGTGAAGAGTGACTCACTGAACACTCAAACAGCTGAGAGTAGATTTAGCTGTTCAGGCTTCTGTGTGATTTTCTGTTAAATGTATTTTCTGCTTTTTTTCTGATGCTGAAAAATTAATAACTCGTACTTAATAGCCATTTCAGCGACCCCTCACTCTTACAGTACAGTGTTAAAGCCCACTTCCCCCCGTCATCAAGGACACAGAGAACTGGACTGCCCTTAAAGACCCTTCTCAGTGAGGTCCTCCTCCTAGAAGCCTCTTCTCACAGCCCACCTCTCACCTTGTTTTCAACTGACCTGTCATTTCTGTCCTTCAGGCGATCTCTCCTCCTCACCCTGCGGCCACCCCTCCTGTGTGAAGAGGATTATGGGTAGAGGGAAAAGATCATCTACCCTCCATCTGCTCACTAAACCACTCAGACCACCCAGATCAGTAGGTCAGCCACCACCAGAAGACACGCTCTGCAGCACCTGTGAGATTAAGACTGTAGTCCTGTGTGTGAAGCTTGTGTTACGTTGTTGTTTTCCCAGCTGCTTTCGGCTTTTCTGGCGGTCAGTTTGCTTTACTCGTTTATTTAAATAGTTTCTTTTTTAATTATTTTATTATACAACATGTACAACTTTTACCTTTAATAGACACCAACATGTCTTTTTATGTACAGGGTCTGGACAAAATAACAAAAACAGCACATGAAACACTGGTCCGCCACCCAAAATAAAATCTGGTCAGCGGTGGTCCTACGGTGGTCCCTTTCCACTGATGGATGGTGTAGAAGGGGCTGATACACTGTCATTTCTGTCCTTCAGGCGATCTCTCCTCCTCACCTGCGGTAACGGATCAGTAACGGATCAGCGACAGTCTGTAACTGTAAAACTACAGAGTGGTAGGTGTTTCTGATAAAATGGCCAATAAGTTTGACAACATGTAGTGTTTTTGTTTTTTTTATTTAAAAAGATGATTTTTCAAAAGTTCTCTGCATGTTAAAATAGTTCTTCAGATTGATGGAAAACGTGCTGTAGATGGTTCTATATAGAAGCTTTTTTTAATAAAAAGGTTCTATTTAGCACCAAAAAGTGTTCTTCTTCTTTTATGGTGAAATGGTTCTTGGTGTACAGTGAAGGTGATGTATATTTTTGTAAATGGTTCCTAATAACACCAAAGGGTTCTGCTATTGTTATGATGTCAACCTTGTAACAATAGAAGAACCCTTCTTGGTGCTATATAGAACCTTTTTTTTAAAAAGGTGCCATATAGAACCTATACACAACCCATTCTCCATCAATCTGACGAACCTTTCATGATGCAAAGAAGAAGAACCCTTTTTGGTGCTATAGAGAACCATATCACCATGCAGAGAACCTTTTAAGCATGCAAATGGTTCTTTGAGTGTTTCGTTGTTTCTATGCAGAACCATTGTCTTTGCTAAAGAACCCTTGAGGAACCATCTTTAAGAGCGTCGATGCATATACTTTGTGTGTAGTTTGTAACTCAAGGGTAAAATGTGACACAGATTTCTATAGTTTTTCATTAATAATATGAATTATTCACAGATTCATCAAAAATAAGCTGCTATACATATACATGAGGCTAAGACTGGAACAGTGGAGGGGTGGAATACTGCCTTTGTTAAAACAACCTCGTACTGGTTACACATATTTTACACACACTCACTTAAGCCTACCAAGGATTTTTTTATTTTATGGTGTGTCCCTTATTTTATACTCATGATTGTCAATTTGTTTGTCAAACAACAAAATAAAACTGTTCACAAAAAACTGTACTGTTGAGGTTATGTAAATTAAATAACAGGTGTATGCAAAAGTATGAACACCCTCTGGTCAAATTTCACACTTTATTGATAATAATAATAATAATAATAATAATAAAAACGCATCCTATCCTCTACTGAGAGAAAAACTTAAAAGTGGTCCTGTTCTGCTAATTTTACAGCACAATAACTACTTATTTGTTCAACATATTGAAAAAAATAGAACATACAGTATGTGCCATAACTTTTGCACAGCTTTATTTTTCCCCCATTATGTTAAATTCAGCCAATAAGCAGTAATAATGTATTAAAATGTGCAGCAGTGTGTCTCTGTAGAGGATGTTTAACTTAATTACACTTAGAAAATCAGCAAAAACATGTAACTTGACCAGGGGTGCCAAAACCTTTGCTGTATTTCCATTATATAATGCTGCATGGTCAAAAATAAATCAGCCTCTAATCATGTTTATTTATTATATTTATTTATAAGTGCTGGAAACAAAGTTGACATTTGCACATTTGTTTATATGAGAAAACAAAGACAAAACAAACAAAGCAGAAATATGTAAATGACTGTAAACACTTACAGTGATGGCGTAAAGAGCTCTGAGGTCCTGTAAGCGCTGATCTCAACACTTATACTATGCAATTAGCTTTTACAGCACCTGTGCTCCAGTCTGTCCTGATCTTTAACAGGACACCAACCGGCAAAATGCACTGCCCTCTAGTGGCCGAGCTTATTTGTCACGGTAAATCACTGCTGTCAGTGTAAGGAGCACCAGTGGAGAAATGCGTAACACAAACATGACAATAACAAAAAGCAAACTGTCCATTATTACATTCTTAAAATTGCATTTATTACATGTCTGTATGCACACAGAAGCAGCTATATACTCCTAAAATAATAATAATAAAAAATTGACAATAAAAACAACCCCACAGGTTTATTGTAATCTGCTGATCCACACTTAAAGCCTTTTCACTGAGCATGATTTGATAAGTAAACCATTAATTTCTTAGCATCTTCCTAAAAAGGCCATCTCTGGAGTCCAGAACACATCATATAAATCCACATTCACAAACCTCAGCTGATGTTTTTAGAAGAGTAAAATAAAAAACTGTTCAGCACCTAAACTGTTCCACTAGACGCAATTTCAACACCTTTTTTAAATGGCTGTCAGTGTGATAAACAGTGTTAGATTGAGAACAAGTCTTATCACTAAAATAGCATTAGAGACAGAAGTAAAAAAAAGGACTAGAATAACTAGTAAACCTGGAATCTACGTGCTGCATTTGAAACCACTGATGAAAATATGTTTATAAATCATCCTAAAAAACTAGACTTGGAATTGTCCTATACTTGGTCGGTTTGGACAGTGGTTATGTCTTTGTGTTCTCGTACTGGTTTGTGACATAATTTCTTTAATGTAGGTAAAGATATACTAAGAAGACATAATATTCAGTGTGGTGTACCACAGGGCTCTGTACTGGTGTCACTTTTATTCTTGCTGAATATGATGCCATTAGCTTAATGCTGCACTAGGAAAGTTTTAGGGATTTGGAGACCTCACCTCTCTGGTGGAATTGTATGACTGCATGCAGCATGTGGAAGAACATTTTGTACTGTAGGTTGCGCTTTGGTCCCCTTCCCCGAGCGGATGAATCTGCTGATTGAAAGAGAATTCAGAGAGAACTCAGTCTAAACTTGGTGAAGGAGCGTCTCTGAGGATGTGAGTGAATTATCTACTACTGTCATCACATCTTCATCAGGATGATGTTGATTTTGAGATCATTTGAGACCGAAACATCAAGCCGGACCTCCTTTTAGAGTCTGTGTGTGACGTTAATACATAAAGATGTACAACGTGGTGTGAAAAACTCGACGCCTCTGATTTTTAAATGTTTACTGTAGGCTTCACAAGGCGACTCACAGCAGTACACACCAGGGTTATTATAATTTTAAAATTTTCATTATTTTTCTTTCTTCCTTTTTTTATTTGTTAGTTTGTTTTGTTTCAATTTGGTTTCAGTTAGCTTTACAGGTGCACTAATAGTTTCGGGTTTTGTGTTTATTTTCTGAAAACTAATAGTTTTAGTTTAGTTTTAGTATTATAATGAACGCTGTAATAGCTTTCCATAAAGAGGCCACACACAGAAGCACACTTCTAAACTCTCATTCGCACACTGAAAAATTAAAATTAAAGTTTCTAAATCAGTAATTCCATTTTGTTTTAGTTAGTTTTGCAGTCAACATTACAGTTCTGATTTAGTTTTTGTGGTTTTTATCTTTTTATTACAGTTGACGGGCACATTTTTTCACTGTTGGTTTTCATTTTAGCCTGTTTTAATTCTCCTCACTCAGTAATGACACCTCTTTCAGTTTTAACAAAGACATCTTACACAGTGCAGCTTTAAAATAAGGGTCAAGTTTATCGGGCATTATCAAACAACACGTGAATGAGTTCACAGGTAGTGATGGACAGGTAGGCCTCCTGGTATCTTCTGAGGGACTTTGGGTGGAATAGACGAAGAAAATAAAATATATTCGTGTTTATTCTTTTAAATAGATGGCACGCAAACCTCGGCCAGTGATTTGGCGCTGATGAAAAGGTCAGTGGGCTGAGATGTAATTTGAGACACCAGGTTAATCTCACGAGCAAAAGCTACTAAATCTCTCCAGGCTGAGTTGTAGGACTGATCCTCCAGATATGATGTGATCCATGAAGCAGTACAAGTCTTCATTGGAAATGATGCAGTAGTTCACTGTGTAACCGGCAGCTTGCAGTCAGACCAAAGCCACCAATTTTAATCAAGGCAGTTTCTAGCTCACCAGACGGATTGGTGGACAAGAGATCGTCACATAGAAGATGTGAGGATTGCTCATAACTGACCACTGGCATTTCTGACAGAAACAGAGGGATGGATGCAGGAGCACTGAGGGTGGAGGAGGAAGGAGAGCAAAGTTTTCCATCCAGGTTTGTTGGCCAGTGTGTGGGCAACAGTGAAGTAGGTTGTTATGCTTTTACACCCTCACATGCAGGAGAAGCGTCACAAGTGGGAGCTGCCAGCCAGGCTGATGACTTGAGAATGTTGGTGACCTTTGGCTTGAAGTACATCATGAAATCATCATCATGATTGTGAAATGTCCTGCTGTGAAAGTGTGGGTGGAGGGGAGGGGCTTCACTTTCAGGTTTCTTAGTGGTTCCTGGGTTGGATGTACGTTTCTAGGAAAAAAAAAAGTTAATTGATGTAGTCTTTTCACATTATGTAGCGGCTCCTTTTTAAAAGAAAAACATGAAAAAGGCTTTTTACACTCACTCATCTCATTCTCAGAAGTCACCCTTTAATTCCTCGAAAGGTCAGGGCCCACCAGCAGGTCAGAACTTTTATTAGACACTTTTATAACCTGAGAATAGCTCAGCCAGTTTGCACTGACGTCCCTGTAGTTACTGAATAATAAGCCTAAGTATGTAATACGACTGAGATTTTAAGGGGTCAATAATAGCTCAACCAGTTTACACTGTAGTATTAATATGCTGTTGATGTTTTAAATTAATCATATGTAATTAATATAGTTATTTAAGAGATATGTGAGCAAACAAATCATGCAATTCTTAATAAGTCAGTTACTGTAATGTGATTACAAGAATGTAAACTGTAATGCTTTACAGATAAAGTAATTGCATATTACAGTATTCTAATAGAAAAGGACATTTCCCCAAAGTATGACTGTGGATGATCAGAGCCAGTCTGGTCAGTGGTTATTTCATTCTTTTTCCTCTGCGCATGGATGGATGGATGGATGGATGGAGGGAGGGAGGGATGGATGGATGGTTGGATGAGTGGAGGTATGTATAATTGGATGGAGGGGCGGATGACTGGATGAATTGGTGGAGGGATGGATGGATAGAGGGACGGTTGAATGGATGGATAGAGGGATGATTGGATGGAAGGATGGATGGATAGATAGATGGATGGATGGATGGAGGGATGATTGGATGGAAGGATGGATGGATGGTGAGATGCATGGTTGGATTGATGTATTGATGGATCGATGGAGACCAAAGCCACCGATTTTAATCAAGGCAGTTTCTAACCCACCAGAGAGATTGGTGGTTAAGGGGTCATTGCATAGAAGTTGTGAGGATTGCTGATCACTGACCACTAGAATGTTTCTGATAAAAAAAAAACAAAAAAGAGGATGGGTGAGGGACCACTGAGGGATAAGACAGTCGGATGACTGAAGATTGTTGGTGACCTTTGGCCTGAAGTGCATCATGAAATTCCCTGCAGTGAAAGTGTGGCTGGAGAATGGAGAGTTAAGAGCAGAGAGATGGATAGATAGAGGAATGGATGGAGGGATGGATGGTTGCTTGGATAGATAATAGCTACACCTTTAGAAATAATGGTTTCTTAATGGTTCTTGGCTTGGTTGCATGGATAGATGGATGAATGGATGGATGAGAAAATGCTGATTTGCTAAAAGCTCTGTGCCCTGTATGCGGATGTTTGTTGGGCAGAGGTAGCAGATTCTCTCTGGCTTGATTAGTGGAAGTGACTGACCTTATAAAATGAGCAATTAACGATAAATGTAATGAATAATGAGGGGTCTTAGATATATCATAGATTATAGGAAACATGTATAAACTACATAAAAATGCATTTGGTTCAAAGAGGTAAAAAACATAAAAGTCAAAGTGCTGGAAAATCAAATTCTCCAAAACCAGGCTGCCCAAACTTTTTATCTTGGTGGGCCAAAGTGGAATGTTTGTGGCCCGAGGACCAAAAAGACCAAACAGCATACAAATAAAGAAGGTAGGCAGGAGCTTTTAAATATGTATTTGTTACCAAAATACCACAAAAAGGAAAATATGTTTTTTCTCTCATTGATGAAGCACTCTTGGGTCAGCTTTGGCCTGTGGGCCACACTTTGAGCAGCAACAAAAGAAACTACTTTAGTAAAGTAACAGATCAATTTGGCTTCGTTAATGTACAATATAAAGGCTCTGCTGGCTGGAGCAGAAGTCAGTACTGAATTGAGCAATTGAGCAGTTAAGGGACGATTCTGTTCACAGACGGGAGGTCAGAGGAGCGAGGTCTGACTGCAGAAAGAATCCAGTGTTCAGGGCTCTAATGAAACACCTCTAATGACAGGTGCTGAGCACAGAGATATGATATGTTCCAGATTTAGAGTGACAAACTAGGCCCCCTTAAAGGACTAACGTATATAAAGCATGTTGCACTTTCTCTTAGTTCCAGGTTTAAATGAGAAAATGTCACATTTTCAATGTGGTATTGAAAGAATACAGTACTGTGCAAAAGTTAAAGACCGCCCTTCATTCATTTGTGAGGAGATTAGATATAAGATACTGCACCTGCATAAAGAACAAGAAAGTCAAAGTGAAAAGAAAGCTTTCATTTTTGAGAGAGAGGAGAAAATCAAGCTGCTTCAGATCTGAAAACATACACAGGTGTTTCTGTCCATCCTTCCACTGTGAGAAGACGACTGTTGGTGATCTTTGGCTTGAAGTACATCATGAAATCATCATCATGATTGTGAAATGTCCTGCTGTGAAAGTGTGGGTGGAGGGGAGGGGCTTCACTTTCAGGTTTCCTGGTTTGGATGTACGTTTCTAGGGGAAAAAAAGGTGTTTCTGTCCATCCTTCCACTGTGAGAAGACGACTCTGTGGGTCTGAAAGGATGTGTAGCTGTCAAGAAGAACCTCACTGAGAAAAGGAGACGGACACACCAAACAAAGAAGCTGAGCAATGGACTGACCACCCCAGAGTCCAGACCTCAACACCACTGAATGTGTTTGATTTCTTCAGAAAATGATCAACCAGCTTCTAAGACTGAACTTTGGAGGTGTGTCTGCAGATTCTTTGAGGAACTGAAAGTGAGTCTCCTGAAAAGAATGGAAGCTGGAATAAAGGGAACATATATTTATAGATAGATAGATAGATAGATAGATAGATAGATAGATAGAGGTAAGTTGGACTGAAATGAAGGCCAGTTGCAAAGAAAATGGCTAAACAATTCTATTTTCATGGTTAAATCATCACTGACTTTTCTGATTGAATGCTTTTGAGGGAAAGCAGCTTTAAATGTTTGCTGCATCAGTAACTGATTCAAATTCATGCTTAAGGACTTAAAACAACAATAACAAACGCGGGATCCTGTTAACAGAGCGATAATTAAACTAACAGCACTTCCCAGCAGTTATGCCTGAGAGGAAACTGTGTAACTCCACAGCAAACAAGCTTTTTAGGAAAGAAGTAAAAATAATTTTCACTTTTTTTTCATTGTTTACTTCTGTTGACCGCAGGCAGAAGCTTGATTGGTTTGTCACTGAAGTAAGGAGACAATACCAGACAATACCTCACCTGCATGAACTGACCCTCCTGATGATGCTGCTGCTGCACAGACTCAGTCTATTTAATTTTAACCACTGCTTCACCTGCTTTTCCACTTTTTTCTGTATTTTAATGTTTTATATTAACGTTAAAACTCTATCCTCTGTTCATTTAACTCTTGTGTTATTGTTCTATCCGGTGTCGACCAGAGGAGGATGGGTTCCCTTTTGAGTCTTGCTTCCTCTCAAGGTTTCTTCCTCTTGCTCTTAGGGAGTTTATCCTGCCACTGTCTCCACTGGCGACGCTCATGGGGGCTCAGACCTGGATTTTTCTGTAAAGCTGCTTTGTGACAACACCTGTTGTAAAAAGTACTATATAAATAATCTCTGACTTTGAATGCCAGAGATACTTCTTATATAGCTGATACAGTCAAACATGAATAAACCTGATATCTATTCATATATGGATTTAACGATAAACACATGTACATAACAGTAATGTTTAAATCACTTTTATTTAATAGAATCATATTTGTTGTATTTAACCTCTAAGTATTTCAGTATTACTCCTATTTCATTGTTAAGTTTTGGTTGGAAACAAAAGGGTTCAAATCTTCAAACGCCTGTTCCCATGAATATTTCTAGTCAGTATTTAAGTGAAATGGAATAAAACAGAAAATTAAGTAGAAATCAATATTTTATTCACTTGAGCTCAACATACTAAGTAGAATTACTTGGCAAAAGAAAAAGTTAAATCGACTTGTCTTTAAGTTTCATTAACTCAAGTTTTCATAACACATTACTTTTTTAAGGCAACTGGTTTCTTCAGTTTTTTAAAATAAATTCAACTTATCAGGGCTTATATTGTCGTGGAAATCTGACCAATCAGGATTGTTCTCTGTGTGGTATCTAGGTAGATAGAACTGAGCGAGCTCGCCCATTGGTTAGGACTTCAGGAGCTGGACTGAAGACCTTCTACATTATATTAAATAACAACATAATTAGGAAGTGACAGAGAAATCAACCAATCACGCTCTGATCTACAATGGGTGAGTAAAAACATCACTTCTGGAAGTTCTAAGTACATCAGTGGGCCTTCAGTAGCCTCACCAAAGCACTTTAGTCAGAAATTGTAAAAAACATTGTCACTGTGTCTGTTACAGTCTTCTAAAGTCTGAGTGGTGTTTTGGGCCTGTGAAGAGATTCAGCACAAAGGTTTAGGAATTTCTCTGTTTTCTGCTCCAAACTACAAAATCACAACTGAACTTAAACTATCAGCTCACATGTTAGTTAACATTAGTGGCTTGCGAATGACCCGCTACAGCCTGTACCAACTAAAGTGACCTCAGGGAGACGCTATACGACATCACGTGGAACAAACTGTAACTTGCGCTACTGTCTGTTCAAAACAAATGAAAAGAAACCTCATGCATTCGGGGTTTTTCTTTGTTTTTTTACTGTTGTATCGAACTTGTACATCCTTGATGTCCAAACTGTGGCGTGAACGGAGCCATGACTTTTGTGTACGTTACACCCCTAATTATAACACATTAATAAGAGGGGTAAAAGTGAGCTGTCATGTCTGATGAATATAAATATGTGATGAAGCCGACAGGTTAAATGCCGACTGATGGAGTATAGAGAAAGAAAGGTGAGTAAACATTAAAATCTGAGCTTTAACGGGATTCATGAGTGTGGGTTCACTATCAGGCAAACAACAAGCCAATGTTGCCCTTTTTATTTATGTGTTTTTAAGGTGTTTGTGACCTAATTAATAAAGAATAATACAGTTCTAAACAATTCATAAACCCTTTATGAGGCTAGCCTTGTTGGACCAGCTCTGTTGTTCTCATTTTTGGCCATTTTGGTCTAAAATAAAATGTTAAAGCTCCAAAATGAGAGGTGTGATCAGCAGTAGAGCAGAACCGGAGCTGAACCGACAACACAGCTCTCAGTACTGTTACATAGAGCCTGTATGAATCATATCAAACTTTGGACTAAATTAAGTCAATTATGTATGTATATATATATATATATATATATATATATATATATATATATATATATATATATATATATATATATATATACACATATTGTAATACAGTAACAATCATGTGGAGTAAATGAGTAAAGCTGCTGGGGGTTACCTGCTCACCTCATTACTGTGGCTCTCTGTCCTGCTGGTGGTTCTCTGATTAAAGATAATTGCGGGCCTCATGGTGACTGTTCTCACTTCTTTATCTGCTCTCTGTGAGAACGTGTGGGGTGGAATATCTACAGGTGGTTATATGGATTCGTGAGACCTCCTTAAACTCCTTAAACTTTGGTTACTTCAATCGTGTTTCAAAAGTCTGGCTCAAATTCCATGTTTTGTTGATTTTGTAAGTGTACCTAAGTAAATGCATTATCTACAGAGAGACGCTGCACATTTTGATCCACACTTACTGTTCATTTGCTGAATTTAACAAAAAAATATGTGACCTCTGCCAAAGTTGTGGCATATCAAACAAAACCATTTCCAGAAAAAGTTGTGACGCTGTGAGAATTGTAAATAAACACAGAATGTAATGATGTGCAAGTCATTTAAACCCTATATTAAAATGAAAATAGTACAAAAACAATTCATCAAATGTTGTAACTGAGAAATTTTATTGCTTTTTGAAAAAAATGCCCATTTTGAATTCAATGCCAACAACACAGTCCAAAAAAGTTGGGACAGGGTCTGTTTACCACTGTGTTCATCACTTATTCTTTTAACAACACTCCCTGTTTAAGCCTTTGTTTTCTTTTTTCCCTGTGTCATGTGCTTTTGTTTACATCTACCATGTGCCTTTGTTTTTTATTGCCATGTGCTTTTGTTGTTGTGTTAGCTCCTCCCCTGTCCTGCTCTGACTTCAGCCTTCACCTGTTCCTTGTTTCCTAGCCCCGCCCTCTTGTTAGTCTCCCCTGTGTTTCCTTTGTTCCCTAGCCAGCATTGTTGCGTGTTCCTGGTGTAGGTTTGTGATCTTTGTGTTCTTCTTTCCCAGCTTATGTTTTCTTTGTGTTAGTCTAGACTTTGTGTTTCAGTCCGGTCCGTGGAATGAGACTGTGGTTCAGAGCTACTTTGACCTATTCAAAACTATTCAAACTTTTTGAGTTTGCTATTCGCAAGAGGAGTCTGCTAATCATGCCTCACAAAAAAGATCTCAGAAGATCTACGATCACTACAAACAGACCTACGATCAACGATTGTTGATTTACATAAAGCTGGAAAGGGTTACAAAGTGAGGTCAAAGGTGTTTTCCACTGCAGGACAGAACAGTTCTAAGCATGAAGAGTGACCGTTCTAGCGGCATCTCCATATAGACACAGTTACACACACACACACAGACACATGTATATCATCGCTGTCCAAAGAAAAACATGTTTCTCCATTTTTTTTTTCACTTTTACTTTTCTACGTTATTTGAGCCTGGCAGCTTCTCTTTACATTGTGTGACAATTTTATGATGATTGTATCAATAGAAATGCTCCACAATTGCTTAGAATAAAATCTCTTTACTTTGACTTATATTGAAAGCAAACAACATTTTTGGCTTCTCCTGTAAACTTAAATATATTTAAATATATATTTTGAGAATATCAAAATGCACAATGCCAAGTGTCGGATTGAGTTGTGTAAAACACCCCACCAGTGGACTCTGGAGCAGTGGAAACATATTCTGTGGAGTGACAAATCACACTCTCTGATGGACGAGTCTGGGTTTGGCGAATGCCAGGAGAACGTTACCTGACTGCACTGTGCCAGCTGTAAAGTTTGGTGGAGGAGGGATGATGATATGGGGCTGTTTTTCAGGGGTTGATCTAGAACCCTTAGTACCAGTGAAGGGGAACCTTAATGCTTTAGCACCAAGACATTTTGGACAATTGTACACTTCCAACTTTGTGGGAACAGTTTGAGGAAGAACCTGTTCTGTTCCAGCATGACTGAGCCCCAGTGCACAAAGCAGCTCCATAAAGGCCTGACTGGGTGAGTTTGGTGTGGAAGAACTTGACTGACCCTCACAGAGTCCTGACCCTTAACCCCATTGAACACCTTTGGGATGAACTAGAACGGAGATTGAGAGCCAGGCCCTCTCGTCCAACATCAGTGTCTGACCTCACAAATGCTCTTCTGGAAGAATGGCCAACAGACACATTTTAGCACATTGTAAAACTAACTGGCATTTTAAAATTCTTCAGTTTGCTCTGACAGCTACAACATACAATACAATACAATACAATACAATACACCATGTACAGCGTTTGAAAGCACCAGTTGCACTTTGCATATACACAGAAATGGTCCTGAGTTACTTTCTATTAAGCTATTTTTTGGAGATATGAGATTTTGCTCAGACAGTAAAGATAAACAAACATATACACAGTCACCCTAATGACAATGCAGCACTCAGCAGTGTGTATATGTATGTAAATGACACTGAAAACACTACATTTTCATTAGGTTTGAGGATTTCACTCACCTGTTTGACATGTGTATGTTTTTTTCTGCCCCTCTGCTATCACCTTTCTCCCCTGGCGTCTGGGTAAGGCTGGACATTTGAATATCGTTGACCCCGGAGAGTGTATTCAGGACCACACTGATCCACACCTGGAGTCAGATCAGAGTTTCTGCATTTTAATTAGAGATGGAGCTCTGAGGAGACGGAGAACACACTTACACAGAGGATTAACACACAGTGAGCGGTGAGCAGCGGTGTGCAGTGACTGTTAGAGTGTGGCCATTTACTTCGGGACATAAATGTCGGTCAAAAACTGAAAAAAACTGAAAGTCACATCTTTGGTTATGCCAGCTTCTGCTAGCACTCCTATAGGATTCTAGTAGTATGTTAGCACCAAGTTAACCATGATTCTTATGAATGTTTTCTGGCCATTGTGGATTAAACCTGGACATGAAACTTGTAAAATACATTCCATGTGTTTTATCTGAAGCTTATAACAGACATTAAATCAAACATTTGGCTTGTATGTAAACTTTACAGCGAATCTTTCAGTAAAGAGTTCTGACACACAGCTGCCGCCACTGTTTTCCATTCCTAACAACTAAACCTGTGAATACGAGTCACAGGTTGTATCCACAGTCAGTTATCTAGAACTTCCAGAAGAACTACAGTGATGTTTTTTGGTTCCATCCATTGTAATTCAAAGCATGACTGTTGATTCAATTCCAGTAATATGTAGGTAGTTAATCTAACATGTAAGGCCTTCAGTTCAGCTCCTAAAGTTCTAACCAATGAGAGAGCAGCTCAGCTGTATCTATCTAGAGAAAACAATCCTGATTAGGTGATTTTCTGTTGGACATTTCAAGACTTCAACCCTTTTTTTCTACCAAAACTTCACAATGAGCTTAGAGAATTACTACAACAAATACTGAGCTTGAATACAACAAACATGATGATTTATTAAATAAAATACAACAATAAGTAATATATATGTAATTTTTATTTTTGTCTGGCACAAATGATCAGGCCTTCTCTAGAGACCTATAAGTCAGGAGAAAACCAGTTAATTTCACAATCAATTAATTTTCTCAATTTAGTTTAATTTTCCATCCTCTCTTTATCTCTTAGAATTAACCAGGCTGTGCATTTAAGGCTGGCATATGCAAACAAGCTCTGTTCTTATGGGCTGCCCTGTTTTTCGCCTCACTCAAAAAGGCAGTCCATGCTGAAACACCACCAATAAATTCATCATAAACGGGTGGGGCTAAACTGCTGTAGGCTGAATAGGCCTCTACACACGTGTGCTGCACTTTGTGACATTGTAGATTTGAAACAGGTTGTTTACAATTTTGAAGAAGTTCCAAAATCGGTGTCACAAAACAGGCCAAGATCAAGTCAAAACCAGAAACAAACAATTCAAAACCAGAAAATCACAGTCATAAAGTCCAGGGGATCAGAAAGGCAAAAAAAACAGACAAAAAGTGAAAAAACAGGAAAACAAACAGGAAAGCAGAATAAAACACTCAGTAGCTCTTCTGACAAAAGCAATAACTCATAATTTGTCTGAACTAAAGCCTGAGCTTATAAAGCTAACTAAACAGGTCACATGATAAACAGAACAGGTGAGAATAATCAGTAATCAGGTGAGGCTTTATCTCGTATAGGGTGTGTGTAGTGGAGTCACTTGATCATCTAAGGGGTGCTGGGAATTGGAGTTCCTGCTGGAGGGATGCATGACATCATCAGAATGAGGTTAGTGTGATTTTTCAGTTGTTTGCCCTGTAAGGCTGAATATCAATATACATCGATCAGGCATAACGTTATGACCACCTCCTTGTTTCTACGCTCATTGTCCATTTTATCAGCTCCACTTACTATATAGGTGCGCTTTGTAGTTCTACAGTTACAGACTGTAGTCCATCTGTTTCTCTGATACTTTGTTAGCCCCCTTTTACCCTGTTCTTCAGTGGTCAGGACCCCCATGGACCCTCACAGAGCAGGTACTGTTTGGGTGGTGGGTCATTCTCAGCACTGCAGTGACACTGATGTGGTGGTGGTGTGTTAGTGTGTGTTGCGCTGGTCTGAGTGGATCAGACACAGCAGTGCTGCTGTGATCGATGTAGCTGAGGTGCATTAAAAAAAAAAAACTACACAAAGCTACATTTAGATTTTTACGATAAACACTAGAGGAAAGTCATGTATAAAGCTCATTGAATGAAGGAAAATTGAAGTCCTTCAAGAAGTTTGAAAGTCTTGTCGTCATGGCTACAGCAGCATGAACAGCGCGCCAGTTTGAGATCTCATAATGAGCGTCTATTAGCGAAGCTGATTCAGTCCAATTTGTATGTTAGCTACTATTAAAGGAGGAATATAACGAGCTTTATCTGCTTCATTACCGCACTTCATTGACCTTTACAGTTCTTATGTTTCTCTTTAATATAATAAAGCTTTTTTTTAAATAAGAAGACCATTTTACTCTTCTGTGTTTCTCTCTTGCATTTACACTTGGTAGTTGTAAGGTAGGAGGCGCTGGGGCAGGATGCAAGTGCGAGTTGCTTTTATTTAAATGAGATTCAGAGTCCAAAAACACAGTGGCAGATAAAGCCATGACAAGACAAAAGAAAGTAAACAGAACTAAACAAGAAACAAAACCAACAACCAGAGAAACGGGCAACAGGGTATATAGACACAATGCAAGACACAGGGGTATAAATACTAACAGACAACGAGAAACACCTGAGCCCAATGAGAGGGCGGGGCTAAGAGACAAAGAACAGGTGAAGACAGGGCAGGGGAGGGGAGGAGCCAACATGACAACAAAAGCACATGTCAAAAGAAAACAAAGGCACATAGCAGATACACAACCACACACAGCACTGGGAAACCAAGAAAAAGGCAAAAACAGAGAAAGACCAGGACAGACAGTGAACGGATGTTACAGTAGTCACATGTTTTCGATCAGTCGGACTGAAATCCGATTGCTCTGTGGAACGGAATATGCAAATCAGCTCGTTACGCAGCAACTAATTACCAATTGTTTGTCATCTGTAGCTTGTTTTGCATAGTAGTGTCTGTCCTAAATGCTATTAGGCATTTAGTTTCGTCCCCAACCATGTGAGTCCTCCTCGATTATCTTACTCACAGACCTGGATCACACACCCAGCAATTCACTGCATGGGGAGGAGTTTTGGTTGTACTGGGAGGGGTTTTAGTTGTTCTGGGAGGAGTTTCAGTTGTACT
Source organism: Colossoma macropomum (assembly GCF_904425465.1). NCBI lineage: Eukaryota > Metazoa > Chordata > Actinopteri > Characiformes > Serrasalmidae > Colossoma > Colossoma macropomum. The sequence continues at coordinate 32,364,717 of NW_023494807.1, forward strand.
GGGAGGAGTTTTGGTTGTACTGGGAGGAGTGAAGGTTGTACTGGGAGGGGTTTTAGTTGTTCTGGGAGAGGTTTCAGTTGTACTGGGAGGGGTTTCGGTTATGCTTGGAGGAGTTTTGGTTGTACTGGGAGGAGTGAAGGTTGTACTGGGAGGGGTTTTGTTTGTACTAGAGAAGTTTTGGTTGTACTGGGAGGAGTAAAGTTTGTACCGGGAGGGGTTTTGTTTGTACTGGAGAAGTTTTGGTTGTACTGGGAGGGGTTTTGTTTGTACTGGAGAAGTTTTGGTTGTACTGGGAGGAGTTTCGGTTGTGCTGGGAGGAGTTTCAGTTGTACTGGGAGGAGTTTCAGTTGTACTGGAAGGAGTTTTGGTTATGCTGGGAGGAGTTTGGTTGTGCCCTGTGATGGACTGGCACCTGTCCAGGTTGTATCCTGCCTTCCGCCCCCCACCGTGACCCAGAAGGATAAGCGGTTTAAATGGTGTGTGTGAGTGTGCGTGTGCGCACGTTTGGTTGTAGTGGGAGGGGGACCCATATTATGGGAAAACAGTATTTCCTTATGTTATGACTGTTTTTGGTGTTTTTGTTTTTTTGTTTTTGTGAACATTCTGAGAAAATTTGGGATTGTTTAAAATGTAAGAGAGAGAACGAGATTAAATGTTTCCCTTTTTGCTTTTGTGTTTATATTTATAGGCATCAGTTTGCCGTCCTCATCTTTCCTCGTGAAATAAATAACTGTCTCTTTGTTTTCTGGATCTTTAGACCCAGTTAATTATTACTGAACTGTAGTAATCCTTAGAAACACTGTTAACGATAACAGAGTAATCTGAAACTCCTGCAGGTGGCTACAGGCTGAGCGCAGGGGAAACATAAACGGCCAGAGCATAGAGCCCTGAGGAACTCCACTGTTTAAATAGATCAGCTCTGATATTACTCAGAAACTAATGCCTGTTTTACAAACACACATAAATAAATAAACAATCTTTGCCATCTGCTTTAGTACTGACAGGTGGGATTTTAAATCAGCATCAAATAAGCATTAGAATAGACATTTAGATTAGATAGCATTGGATAAGACACTTAGATTAGATATCATTAGATAAATCACTTAGATTAGTATTAAATAAGACACTTAACTGAGGTCCACTTAAAACATTTGTGTGATTTTATGTACCAAAACAGTTATAATTTCCAACCTCTCTTTATTCCTTAGAATGAACAGGCTGTTTTTGCCACTGTGGCTTTAACTGATATATACAAATAAGCTCTGTTCTGATTGGTTGCCATGTATTGTGATTCACTCAAAAAGCACTTAGAGCTGAAACACTCTGTATAGCTTTCAGTGTGAATGAGCTAAACAGTGTGATAAGCTGTAAAACTGATTTTAGGTTGACCTAAACGTTGGCAGAACTTTTAATCTTTAGCTTGTTTTTCTAACAAATCATTAAAAATGTATATTCACAAGTGTTTTAATTTGATTCATCCCTGTTTGATGTCCACACTGCTCCAAAAAAAAGCATTATATTTAATACATAATTAATTTGTTTTTCTAAAAACATGATTTTGTATAGTTTATAAATCATTTCACTCTCTAGAGGATTATGGATAGGGGGGCTAAGCCTGTACTAGGGGGTTCTGGGGTCAGGAGAAAACTTTACTTTAATAACCCAAAAATGTCTGTTCTTTTCTTTTCTTTTTATTGGTGTAGAAGGAGTTTTATTTCAAGCAAATTTGTCATTTCTGTCGGTCCATTCATCATTAAATTTTCACACAAGGTATCACACGACAGCTGCTGGGCTCAAATGATGTAGGGAAAAAAATGGAGATACTTTTTCTGAAAGCAGTGATATGCATTAATAACAGCTACCCATTGAAATTTCAACCATTTACTTAGTGACAAATGAATAATTGATAATTATTTTGAATTGTAAAATAATGATTCAGTTATTTGATTTTCATAATTCATAAATTATATCATTTAAAATAGTAAGCATTTACCTAGTAAATGTACCTAGCACAATGCTGTTGTCGGAAGAAAACCTCATATCTCCATTTTTGACGTTTTTCAGTTTTTTACATCATTTGAAAATACCTGTTACCCTTTACATCATTTGTAAATTTCATGATGAATGGACTAAGAGAAACAGCCCAGAATGACTTGGAAAAAAATCTGGTTCCATTGACTTACATTAAAAGTAGAGTAGGTTTTTTCCCTCTCCTGTAAAGTTACCATTTTGGAGATACGAGGTTTTCCTCCGACAGCAGCGATAAACTAAGTTAAAAGACAATCATTCATTATAATTAGGAATAACTTCTTAGTAAGTGTCTACACCCTGTTTTAGATGATGTAGTTATTCTCTATCATGTTACTTTGTGACATACAAACTCTTCCATAATGCTTAATTAATTCTTATTAAGTGGTAATATACATTATTTAACTTTATAATGTAATTGTAAAAATATCGCTGTTGTAGGAAGAAAACTTATATCTCCATTTTTGTTGTTTTTCAGTTTTTGACATAATTTGAAAATACATGTTACCTATGTGTGTAAATTTCATGATGAATGGACCAAAAGAAACAAACCAAAATTACTTGGAAAAACAGTCTGGTTCCACTGACTTACATTAAAAGTAAGGTATGTTTTTTCCTTCTCCTGTAAAGTTACCATTTTGGAGATACAAGGTGTTCTTCCGACAGCAGCGATATATTGTTTTATATACATACATACATACAACATCTAAACCGCTTATCCTTCTGGGTCGTGGTGGGGTGCTGGAGCCTATCCCAGCTATCATTGGGCAGAAGGCAGGATACACCCTGGACAGGTCGCCAGTCCATCGCAGGGCAGACAGACAGACATACACAGTCACACACACACACCTAGGGGCAATTCAGCATGTCCAATCAACCTGACTGCATGTTTTTGGACTGTGGGAGGAAACCGGAGTACCCAGAGGAAACCCACACAGACACGGGGAGAACATTCAAACTCCACACAGAAATGACCCCGGTCGGGGAATCGAACCCGGGCCATTTTTGCTGTGAGGCGACAGCGCTACCCACTGCGCCACCGTGCCGCCTATTGTTTTATATGTGACACTTACATGTATTAAATTTATTTATTCTATTATTTATATATTTAGTCTGTTCTTTTCAAACTTTTAGACTAACTTTAGAAATGGCTATTTGGCCAAATTGGCACACAGTAGATCTGCCTCTCTGTAGTCTGTATTAAGCGCAGAGCTAATATGACTTAAACACTATATCCATCTGCTTACAACAGACACAGATCAAGCTGCAAAGTCCTAAATATATTATTCAGGTATACAGATTATAGATCAGTCCAGCTCAAACAGCTCTCTGTCACTTTCTTCTTGATCACTAACCTACATCAGACCTGCACCTTCAGTCCTTTCAGACAAGAACTCAAGGAACTCCAGCAGCACTGCTGTGTCTGATCCATTCGCACCAGCGCAACACACACTAACACACCACCACCACGTCAGTGTCACTGCTGAGAATGACCCACCACCGACATAATACCTGCTCTGTGGGGGTCCTGACCACTGAAGAACAGGGTGACAAAGTATGCAGGGAAACAGATGGACTACAGTCTGTAACTGTGGAACTACAAAGTGCTTCTATAAGTGGTGATGTTGGTGAAATGAAAAGAAACTTCAATTCAATCCATCAAGACTGTGGCTTTGATTCACACAGAGCTTTTTGATCAAAAATGGAGGTCGTCTTTTATCTGAAGTGTGAATGTAGCAGTGCTCATATTTGTCCCTGTATATATTGAAGCTCAAGGTAAATCACTGGTCTGTTGGTCGTCTTTCCATTAAAGTGTGAATAAAACCTTAGCAGACGATTTCACTGCAGGCAGCTTGTGTTTACTCTGCCTGGGCAAAAACAGTGAGGATGTAATTAATTCAATTTATATAGAAATTGAATTTCCATATACAAAAGGTGGTTCTTCAAGGGTTCTTTAGTAAAGGAAATCGTTTTATATAGAACCATGAACATTCAAAGAGCCCTTTGCATGATTAAAGGGTTCTTAGCATTGTGAAAGCGTTCTTCAGATTTATGGAAAATGTGTATGAATGTGCTATAGATGGTTCCACATAACACCTTTTTGAAAATGGTTCTAAATAGCACCCAGAAGGGTTCTCCTATTGTTGCATGCTTGACACTGTATCACACAACCATCTACACATTTAAAAATGATGGTTCTTCAAGGGTTCATCAGTAAAGAAAATGGTTCTATATAGAACTATGAACACTTAAAGAACCCTTTGCATGATTAAATGGTTCTTTGCATCATGAAAGCGTTCTTCAGACTGATGGTGAATGTGCTGTAGACGGTACTACATAGAACCCTTTTCAAAAAGGTTCTATATAGATACATATGCAGTACATTCTCCATTAATCTGAAGAAGGCTTTAATCATGCAAAGGGTTCTTTGAGTGTACATGGTTCTGTGTGGAACCTTACTAAAGAACCCTTAAAGAACTATCTTTTTTAAGAGTGTAGGTGAGATATATACAGAGCCGTTCAGAGTGGTTTGGTGTGAATCGCTCTGTTCTAGAGAAACTTACAGAGTCAGAACTGTTCACAGTGGTGGTGATAGGAACCAGACGTCCACCTCTAAAAGCTCCCTCACAGAAAGTTACTACATGAAATGGTCATGAATACAAAGATGGCCTTTTTTTGTCTAAAACTCAAAAGACATTTGGTGGTTCTGGATAGTAAATAAAATGTTTATATTTGTGTTGTAGTCATGGCGACCCCTGGTTCCTATCACCACCACTGTAAAGACATCTGAACCATTTCACACCAAACCACTCTGAATCACTCTGATTACATCTCACACACTGAATTATGCAGAAAATTTGATTGTTGGAATGCTCCTTTAAGTAATACAACACGTGAAGGAGTTGCTGTGATTTCACAGTAGATCATCCCAGCCATAGTATTATTCATCATGACACACCACCTCCATAACACACCACCTCCGTAACATACCACCTCCATAATACACCACCTCCGTAACACACCACCTCCGTAACAGACCACCTCTGTAACAGACCCCCTCCGTAACACACCACCTCCATAACACACCACCTCCGTAACACACCACCTCCATAACAGACCAGCTCCGTAACACACCACCTCCATAACAGACCAACTCCGTAACACACCACCTCCATAACACACCACCTCCATAACAGACCACCTCCGTAACACACCACCTCCATAACACACCACCTCCATAACAGACCAGCTCTGTAACACACCACCTCCATAACACACCAGCTCTGTAACACACCACCTCCATAACACACCAGCTCCGTAACACACCACCTCCATAACACACCACCTCCGTAACACACCACCTCCATAACAGACCACCTGCGTAACACACCACTTCTGTAACACACCACCTCCATAACACACCACCTCCGTAACACACCAGCTCCGTAACATACCACCTCTATAACACACCACCTCCGTAACACACCACCTTCATAACACACCACCTCCGTAACACACCACCTCCATAACAGACCAGCTCCGTAACACACCACCTCCGTAAAACACCACCTCCGTAACACACCACCTCCATAACACACCACCTCCATAACAGACCAGCTCCGTAACACACCACCTCCGTAACACACCACCTCCGTAACACACCACCTCCATAACACACCACCTCCATAACACACCAGGCATCTGACAGCAGAAAAGTTATAATTATCTAATTGTCATAATTATAACTGTCTCGTTACTGAGTGCACTAGTGGAGGATATTTCTGTAAAATCCCCCACGGTCTGTCCACAGCTGTTTTACAGACGTCTCTAATGAGGCACTACAGGACCGCTTATGAGAAATGGGCAGTTAGTCCAGCTTCTGTTCATGAATGACCTTCTTCTGACCTCACAGCAGAAGTTTACTTATGTTTCCATAGTTACACTGGAAAAAAAATGAGACCTTGTCAAGTGAAATGATTTTAAATCTGGTCAGTTTATATAATATTTCCCATTTTAAGAGGGCTGTGCACTTATTATAAGATTATTTAGCTTATTTCTAGACATTTTTAGTCATGTTTTAGATCATTTTACTGAGTAAAATGATCTCATTATACTGGCAGATAGATTTGCTGGTTTCAAGCTCATTTCTTGAAACACACAAAATAATCTGCCACTATAGTGAGATCATTTTAAAACTTTCAAATTCTTGAAATTTGTAACTCACAGATCACAGCATGTTAAATACCTCTGCACCTTATTCCACAACCTCATGCTCAGAAATGAGTGCTGTGTCGGCGCTGCACTGTCCTGTCTGTTTACTGTGTCTAATGTCTGTTTAATTTAGCGTATTTATTGTATTGTTTCTAGCTTAATTTTTTGTTTGCACACTCACGTTCACACTTTGTACTTCTCGTTCCTTGTTGCACCGTGTTGTTCCTGGAGGAACGTAATTTCACTCCACTGTGTACTTGTACATAGATGGAATGACAATAAAAGCCTCTTGACTTGACTTTAAAATAAAAAACAATTTACAACTCATCTGCATTTTGGGCAACGCTGCTCGTCCACCTTCTGGACCAGCTTGACCACCTTCATGCCACTTACCCTCCTCATCATGGTTCATGGATTTAACTCTCATTTTCACTGTGATAAGCTCTACTGATTTCGCTGGTAACAGCGACTGATTCTCATAGATCTGTTCCTTAGGCCTCTAACAGTGGTCATTGGTTTTTATTGGCTGATCTAAATAGTTCTGTCCAATGACAGGCTGGTTCCTTTCCTCTATATTCAGTATTGTATATTAATACTAAAACCTTGCTCCCTGTTCATTTCGCTCGTGTTGTTGTCTTGCTCGACCAGAGGAGGATGGGTTCCTCTTTTGAGTCCTGGTTCCTCTCAAGGTTTCTTCCTCTCGCTCTTAGGGAGTTTTTCTTGCCATTGTTCCTGTTGACGATGCTCGCTGCATCTTGGATTCAGATCAGACAGCGCTACTTGTAAAAAGCGTTATATAAATAAACTGACTTGAACTGATATTGAAGTTACATGGCAAGAGATTAAAAAATCAATACTAATTAGTTTGTGTTGACAGTTTCTCGTCTCCCTGTCTCTCCATTCAAAAAGTGATTGTATTCTGTCCTTGAAGGAGCAGCACCAACACTTCAGGCTGCTGTAAGGAGAGAAAGTGAAGAAAATGCAGCTCTACTAGAGGATGAGAGCTAGAGAGCTTCCTTGACAAAGACTGAGTGAAGGTAAGTAAAATATATATTTTAATGTGTAAAAATGTGCATGCTCACAGGGCAGCAGTGGTTTAGGGAGCAGACTGACCAGGGGCCAAATTACAGAAACTTCCTATCTTACAGCATCTTATCTCAAGTTAGGAACATTAAACTGCTTGATTGAGGTTGATTATCAGTTGTTAACGCCTGTTGCTGAGCGAGTGACGATACACACGCAACCGAAACGTAAACAAGTAAACAAAATAATGTAAAAATGTAAGATAGCTAAACAGCTGTTGTTACCGATCTAAAAAGCAAAGTCAAAACTAAAGTGTGATAAACTGGAAGTTAAGAATAATTGTGAGAGCGCCCCCTGCTGTTTAACAGGGCTTCACTGCTCTGCAGTTTCAGTTTCCATTTCCCGAACGTCCCGAAACAGACACACGTTCAGCTCTGTCTCCTCATTATTCACCACCATCACTGTAATATTTCATCATCAGCATTTTCCCGTTTGTTCATCTCTTCTTAATCTCTCCTCTAAAGGCTCTTCATATATCATGATCCTCATATGTTGCATATCTAAATGCTCCGTTATCTTCATCACTACTTTCCAAAACCGCTGCAGCAACTAGCAACCAAGCCAAGGTAGTGTGGTGTTTGTTGATGTTTGTGTTGGTGGTTGTTGGTGTTTGGTGATGTTTGTGTTAGTGGTTGTTGGTGTTTGATCATGTTTGTGCTGGTGGTTGTTGGTATTTGATGATGTTTGTGTTAGTGGTTGTTGGTGTTTGTGTTTGATGATGTTTGTGTAGGTGGTTGTTGGTGTTTGATGATGTTGGTGTTTGATGAGGTTTGTCCTGGTGGTCGTTGGTGTTTAATGAGGTTTGTCCTGGTGGTTGTTGGTGTTTGATGATGTTTGTGCTGGTGGTTGTTGGTGTTTGATGATGTTTGTGCTGATAGTTGTTGGTGTTTGATGATGTTGGTGTTTGGTGATGTTTGTGTTAGTGGTTGTTGGTGTTTGTGTTTGATGTTTGTGTTTGATGATGTTTGTGTAGGTGGTTGTTGGTGTTTGATTATGTTTGTATAGGTGGTTGTTGATGTTTGATGATGTTTGTGTTGGTGGTTGTTGGTGTTTGATGATGTTTCTGTTTGAAGATGTTTGTGTTTGTGGTTTTTGGTGTTTGAGTTTGATGTTTGTATTTGATGATGTTTGTGTAGGTGGTTGTTGATGTTTGATGATGTTTGTGTAGGTGGTTGTTGATGTTTGATGATGTTTGTGTTGGTGGTTGTTGGTGTTTGTGTTTGATGTTTGTGTTTGTGTTTGATGATGTTTGGGTTTGTTGTTTGTGTTTGTGTTTGATGATGTTTGTGCTGGTGGTTGTTGGTGTTTGATGTTTGGGTGTTTTTGTTGTTTGTGTTTGTGTTTGATGATGTTTGTGCTGGTGGTTGTTGGTGTTTGATGTTTGGGTTTGTTGTTTGTGTTTGTGTTTGATGATGTTTGTGCTGGTGGTTGTTGGTGTTTGATGTTTGGGTTTGTTGTTTGTGTTTGTGTTTGGTGATGTTTGTGCTGGTGGTTGTTGATGTTTGTGTTTGGTCGATGTGTTCTGGCCTTTAAAGCAGATGTAATGGAGGATATCAGAAGGCTGTGAAAGACATTGCAGGATGTTTTCTACAACATCTAACTTTATTCGGTGGAGGATCACATGACCATATAACACTGAAACTGTATTACAGATGATCCGTTTAATTTCATTTTCGCAGTATGGTCAGTGCTGGTCAGCACTGCAGGGCACATCTGTGTTCTCTCACAGATAAAGATCATAATACTTCTGTTGCTTTGACCTAATATTACACCTAATGCTCTTTCAGCATGATGTACAAAGGGATTTTTAAAGGGCCACATTATAGAAATCCAAAATTTTATTTGTTTGTTTCAATTATAAGACGTTAATGTAGTATTTATCAATGTTTCAGAACATGCAGTTCACTCCTCAGTCCACACGGTCCATCAATGGAAAATAAACTGCAAAACAGCTTGCTCTGAATTCATTATTTTTGTGATGTCACAAAAATCAGCACATTAACACATGTCTATTCAGCCCACAACCGTTCAGCTCCACCCACTCACACTGAAGTTATAAGGAGTGTTTCAGCATGGACTGCTTTTTGAATGAGGCACAGCCAATCAGAACAGAGCTCATTTACATATTTTAGTCCTAACAGCACAGTAACAATTACATCCTGTTTAAGAGATAATGCTGCATGTTGGTCAGTGCTAAAAGGCTCCTGCTGCTGTGTGATTGGTTGAAAGTTGTTGCTGAAGAACTGACCAGTCTTATTGGAAAGTGACCTGTTATTGAGGAATTGATCCCAGAACAGGCCTCTGACGCTGAGTCCTGGTTGTGGAGTCTGTATTGATTCTGGAACCATTAACGTTTGAGGAAAACACACTGAGTCCATTTCAGACCAAAAACCATCTGGAGTGCAGAGACTGGAAGGGTGAGGAGTGTCACTGTCACTCTCCCACACTGTTAGCTTTCCCTTCCACATTAGCACAACATTAAAAACACAATGACTTTCAGGGTGAAGTTCATTTACACTCAAAAGCTGGAATCACTCGTGTTATTACTTATTTTCTACAATGTTTAAAATAATATTTTACACACAATAATAATTTGTTACTATATCATAGGCTAGCTTACTTACTAACAGGTGTGTTATATAATAATAATAATAATACTAATAACAATAATAAAAAATATAATAATTTCAATTAATAATAAACCACTTTAAATATTTAAAAACTCAACAACAAAGTTTTTTTCTCATTTCATTATTGACATTTATTATGTGTTATTTCTCAGTGCATCTTTCTTGTAAGTTAGAATCACCTTTTACTGCTGATAACTATTGTAAAAGCTGTGAAGCTGTACATGACTATTACATATTACAATTATTATTGTTTTTATTTATTAAAAACAACCTACATCCATGTTTCTAAGTTGGTTAATCTTGCTCTTTTCATAACAAACAATGGCATACAAAAGGCTTACAACGTACAAAACATATTATTTGATTAAGTTTCCAATGACCACTAAAAAGCCAAAGTATTTTGCCTGGGAGGGGTTTTGGTTGTATGGGGAGGAGTTTTGAATGTACTGGGAGGAGTTTTGGTTGTATGGGGAGGTGTTTTGGATTTACTGGGAGGAGTTTTGGAAGTACTGGGAGAGGTTTTGTTTGTACTGGGAGTTTTTGTTGTGCTGGGAGGGGTTCTGTTGTACTGGGAGGGGTTTTGGTTGTATTGGGAGGAGTTTTGGGTTGTACTGAGAGGAGTTTTGGATGTATGAGGAGGACTTTTGGATATACTGGGAGGAGTTTTGGATGTATGAGGAGGAGTTTTGGTTGTATGGGCAGGAGTTTGGGATGTATGAGGAGGACTTTTGGATATACTGGGAGGAGTTTTGGATGTACTGGTAGGAGTTTTGGATGTACTGGGAGGGGTTTATGTTGTACTGGGATGGGTTTCAGTTCTACTAGGAGGAGTTTTTGCTGTACTGGGAGGGTTTTGGTTGTTGAACGTATCTCGGATGCGTTTACGCTGCTATAACATGCATCTTGAGAGCATTTACACTTGCATTCTTATGTGGCCTCATCCAGATATAATCCTCATAATCAGGATGCATGAAGTGATGTAATGGGGTCTAAGCTTTGCCCTATTCTCTTAGCTGTCAGCTCATGTCTGACTTCACTCTGACCGAGTTCTTCTGGTTCTAACAAATACACTCAGTTTCTAGCCCTGCTTTCACAATAAGAGTCCTGGGCAGAACAACCCTGTGAATACATGCTATAGAACACATAACCCAAAACTAACACGCAGTGCATTTCTTCAACATGCTACAGTATCATACAAACATTTTTAATATCTTAAATTCTGTTCCAGGGGAACTTCAAGGAATGAAATATGAAGACTGTTGAAATATCCTCACCGCAAATGAACTGAACTGTGTGTAATTATGTCACCTCAGCTGATGAAATGTCGCTGACTGGCTGGGTGATGAGAGCAGGTTACCTATAATTCACCACTAATCCCTTTATTCACAGGACAATGAGAGGGAATTGCTCTGTGTGTCTCTGTGTAATTTTCAGTGTTTACATCCCTCCACCACCCAAATGTCAAACACACGCAACAAAATGTCAAATTCTGATGCAAACACTGTATTAATAATGATAATAATTAGAAATGCAGTGATCTGACACCCAGTATTGGTATCGGGCTGTGTTGGATCTCCAGTTCTGTAATAAATCTAGCCTGAGACATCACAGGACTGATAATATGGAACAGGATTAGTGCCAAATTGAAATGCAATCACTAACGTGAAATACAATGCACACATGACTTTACTGCTCCATAGTGAGATGCAGAATATCAGCCATAATGAAAAACATACTCTATATTACACTGTTTTCATGTCGTTTATCTCTTTACTGAAAAACAACGATTTACATTTTATAATCGAAATGCTGAATTGGTGTCAGAATTCAACACAGTGAACTTGTAATAAAGGCACAGCTATAGCATAAAATAACGTAAAATGATGTAGGTCATGTGATTGTTGCCACATGTAGCCTAACATTAGCATATCGCTGCTGTCGGAACAAAACCTTGTATCTCCAAAACGATAACTTAACAGGAAAAGGAAAAAACCTACTTTACTTTTAATTTAAGTCAATGGAACCAGACTTTTTTCCTAGTCATTTTTAGCTGTTTCTTTTGGTCCATTCTTCATTAAAATTTACACTCAATGTAAAGAGCAACAGGTATTTTCAAATTATGTCAAAAACTGAAAAATGACAAAAATGAAGATACAAGGTTTTCTTCCGACAGCAGCGATATAAACAGTAATACAGTGACTATTTGTTTATTTCAAATAGTCAAATTTTGCACACAATACTGTACATCATTTCTTTTAACCTGAGAAAAATCTGAATTTTTGAACTTGTGCTTTGTACGTTATACGGTCAAGTATGTTTTAGTATGGGATAAGAAAGTGTTATCATCTCTAATAATAATCATAATCTTAATAATAACAAAAAGAATATTAATAAGAATAAACTGTCAGTACTACACACTTCATCAACACTTTCTGTTTGGGATGATACATTTTAAAACATACAGGCATTATGTATCTGTGATGGCCCAATAGGGAATAAACCACATTGGAATGTGAAAAAACGATAAATAAAGGAATATTTTAATGCATATAATCAATCTCTCTCTGGCAAAGAGTTGAAGGTAAACAAGTGATACAATTCTTTTGACCACAATTTAACCATCAAGATAGCCATCTAATGTCATAACGCTCAGCTTCCCACAGCTGGAGGCACGTAATAAATATTACATTCATAATTACATATATACAAACACACATACTGAGTAATGTGCGAAGAAATAAACAATGTTGTGCATAAAATACATTCTTTACAAACTCATATATATATATATACACATTTTTATTACAGCAGTTCTGTACATGTGTGTCTCTGTGCTAAATGTGCTCATAGCATTTCATTTGTTTATGATTATTTATGGTAATTGAAACATTATCCACAGGTCACAAGCCAGACTCGGGTGTGTTTCGTCACTCAGTGTGGTCAAAAACTGCCCACTTTTACCAGGAACTGACTAACCACAGACAACCGTTGTTCCTGACGTGGCAGGTGGGGTGAAAACAACAAAAACACACCCACAGAAAGAAGTGTAGTTGTTTTGCCTCAAAAGGTTCATTGAGTCACACAGGAAACCACTCAGTAGTGGTCAACTGGTCTCAACTAGTGTAAGTTTAAAATGAGAACTGAAAAAGCTTTTAACCAAATGAATAATTACTAAAATAAACTTCAACAGCAGCATGTTTAACATTAAAATGTATCACAATTAGAAAACAAACAAAAAACCCCACATTAATAAACAAAAGTGGAACAGATGCTAATCTTACTGTTAACTGTTTCATTCACACTCTTGCAGAACGTCAGGAGTGAATGATATGCGTGATTGTGAGGAACCTTTTTAAAGTGTAAACGCTTCATATCACATAAAGATTCTAGACCAAACAAAGTTTTTTCCTAGAACCATATGTCCAAAACAAGTACCATTTCAAATAATCCATATTGTCACTGTCTGTCCAAAACCTTGTATCCCTAAAATGGTAGCTTTAAACATTTTTAACATTATTAATTGTAAAGTTAATCTAACAAGATTATTTTCAAAATAATTTGTCCTGTTTTTGTTCTCTTGGTCTGCTCATCATGAGATTTTAACACAAAGAAAATGGTGCATTTCCTGAAGAAAATATAGAGTGATGGTGCAGCTTAGGCAGTTCCCAGGTGCTTGCTATGGTATCCCAGGTGGTTGCTAGGGTGTTGCTAGGTGGTTGCTATGGTATCCCAGGTGGTCGCTAGAGTGTTGCTAGGTGGTTGCTATGGTATCACAGGTGGTTGCTAGAGTGTTGCTAGGTGGTTGCTATTGTAACCTAGGTGGTTGCTAAAGTGTTGATAAGAAGTTGCTATGGTATCCCAGGTGGTTGCTAGAGTGTTGCTTGGTGGTTGCTATGGTATCCCAGGTGGTTGCTTGAGTGTTACTTGGTGGTTGCTATGGTATCCCACATGGTTGCTAGGGTGTTGCTTGGTGGTTGCTATTGTATCCCAGGTGGTTGCTAGGGTGTTGCTAGGTGGTTGCTATGGTATCCCAGGTGGTTGCTAGAGTGTTGCTAGGTGATTGCTATGGTATCCCAGGTGGTTGCTAGAGTGTTGCTAGGTGGTTGCTATTGTAACCCAGGTGGTTGCTAGTGTTGCTAGGTGGTTAGCTAACTGCTAACATTAAAACATATTAAACACCGCGTTCACAGCCCAGTTTATTAATAACTTACTTTATTTATGTAACTGTTGTATTAAAGCAATAGAACACTCGAGGTCAAGTGTTATCGCCAATAACATCAAGGCTGTGATGATCTACGGCGACCAAATCACAGCCGTGATGTTATTTGGTGATAACACACTCCCTCTCATGTTCTATTGCTGAAATAGCTCGACCAGTTTGCACTGAAATCACATTATAAATGTCTTTGCCTTACACTCTCAGTTTAATCATATATCTTACACTTTACTGGGTTTTCACACATACTGCGTTTGGTCCTCAAACCTTGTGAAATCCCAAGACTGTGTTACCTGAGCTGCAGTGTTTTACCTGCCGGAACATGCTCTGTTACCACAGCAACACAGTAGACCAAGCTGGCAAACAATGCAAATCTTTAAGCAACAAAAAACAACAACATTTCAGCCTGGCTTCTATTCTCTTGAGAAATGTCTTTTCGGCAGCGAGTGATGTCATTGGTCCATCCCAACAGAATTTGGTTCTGCCAGACAGGAGGAACAGAAGGGAGGTGAGGAACAGCTGTTCAGAGACACTGTGTTTTTTCTGGGAACTCAAACCGATCAAATCCACACTGACGGCTTTAACCATCAACCAAAACTCAGGCGCTCTTCTCACTAAAGTAAAGGCCACCTCTCACATGGAACCGTGAAATGTCATCCTCTCAGCTCAGTAAGTTCTAAACCCATTCAGGGTGACCATCAACCATCTCAGCTGGAGCTCTGGAAATATCTCTGTTCTTCTTTGGGGTGCAAACTGACCAGTCCCACCTCAACCTAAATCTGAGCCTCAGTTTCTTCTCTTGCTGGAGTGAAGGTCACTTTAAGGCCACCTTTAAGCACTTTCAGGACAAGTATAAAATGTCCAGACTTCTAAGACTTCTTAGTTTCTTTTCTTGCTGGAGTAAAGATCAAACTGCTCCACTGGTACTCTGGAAACTCTCTAGCGTTAGTTTGGGTGACCAACCTTAAACTTCACTCTACATCTCGTCTTTATTCTTACTAAAGTAAGGATCACTCTCCTGTGTTAAAGATGCACCGATCAGTGTTTTTGGGGCCCATATTGATGGCTAATTGTCTTCCGTCTTGAGGGCGGAGCTGGATGCCACATTTACAGGCACAGTGAGCGATTATGGAGAACGACTGATGATATTTGAACTCAACAGCAAAACAAATATACCCCTCCCTTCAGTGCTCCTTCAGAAGCTCCGCCCTCCAAATTCATGGATGCGCATTGCCAAGGCGAACGATACTGGGCTAGAAAACTTGTTGTTTTAGATCTTCATGGCCATAAATTTCTTCGCAAAAGTTGTGCAGACAAATACCATGATGTAAAGATAAAGAGAATAACACCACAACAAGTAATGTAACGTTAACTAAGTGCTAAACACTTGCTACCACAAACATCAGCAAACAGAACAAAACAGTACTGATCTATTGGTTCTGTGAAACAGCAAAAATAAGTTAATGTTGCCCACCAGTAAAGCAGAAACAGAGCAGCCTCCTCATCCCTTTTCTTACCTTTCAATATCATGTCATGAAGTTAGTGCAGTCATTAAGATTAGCGCATGGAAGCTAACATGCTATCAGAAACAAACCCTTAAAGCTTTGACACCAACACATGAATTAATTAATTAATTAATATACTTTAGGAAAAATGTTTTTCATTAGTGAAATAGATCTGACAAGGCTGAAGTCGGCTTCCTTTTCACAAGCTTCTTGTTTGAATTTTCCCATTCCACCTTAAATGGTGCAGCAGTTTCGTTCTGGCACCTCAGGCGATATATGGCTCATATGTTTTATGTCACTGATCAGCTCTAAGGATTGGCCAAGTGAGAGAAATATCGGCCGATCGCATATTTGGGCTGTAGATCAGCCACTACCGATACATAGCTGCTCGATCGTTCCATCTCTACCCTGGATAATCGCAAGACTCATATAGTCACAGACACAGACAGTGGCTCTTAGACCACCACCACAAAGGTCACTTTTCATGTGAAAAAGTTCAAAATCCATTTAGAACCATAAAACATCTCCACAAGTGTCCTGGAAATATCTCTGTTCTTCTTAGGGGTCTCACCTCAACCTCAATCCAAATTTTTGGTTTCTGCTCTTGCAGGAGTAAAGATCACCTGCAAGACATGTTCAGAATGACCATAAACCTCTCAGACACAAAGTCCTTCCAACAACAATCCCATCACAACACATTTCAGTCTAATCCTAACCATAGTTTATCTTCTACTTTCCTCCTAGCGTCAAGCTCAGGCTGTTTTTCGGATTGAATAATCAACGCTGACCCTAATCTAAGTGTTACTAAGTAAATGTACAAGGCACAGCCAGGACAAATACAAAACTTCTCAGACACAAAGTTGGGTTCTTAGAGAACCAGTTGAGCCACTTTACAACAACTTTAATCCAAATAATCCATGAACTTTAATCCGAAATATCTTACTATGCACAGTACACCGTATACTGCATCAGTATATACTGTATACTGCATGCTACTCTTCATCAGTAGTATACGGTACAGTATCCAGTGTACAACAAAAGCCGTGTGCCATACACAACTAAAAAAGGTGGTTCTTCAAGGGTTCTTTAGTAAAGACACTGGTATACGGAACCATATATGGAACCATGAACACTAAAAGAACCATTTCCATGATTAAAGAATTCTCTGCATCATGAAAGCGTTCTATAGATTGATGGAGAATGTGTTGCGTATGGTTCTATATAGCAACAAAAACGGTTCTTCTGTTGTTACAAGCTAGACATCGTAACAATATGAAAAAAGAACCTTTTGGTGTTATATAGAACCCTTTTCAAACAAGTTCTATATAGAACCATACACAACACATCCTACATCAATCTGAAGAACCGTTTCACCATGCAGAGGGAGTTCATGGTTCTATATAGAGACTAAAGAACACTTGAAGAACCATCTTTTTTAGTGTATGGTTATTGATGGAGAACGTGTTTTATGTGGTTCATTTTAGCACCAAAAAGGGTTAGGAGTTTTCTGTTGTTATAAAGCTTGACATCATAACAATAGAAGAACCCTTTTTGGTGCTATGTAGAACTCTTTTCAAAAAGGTTCTATATAGAACCATCTACAGCGCATTCTCCATCAATCTGAAGAACAATTTTACAATGCAAAGAACCATTTAAGCATGCAAGGGGATCTTTGAGTGTTCACGGTTCTATATAGAACATTTTTCTTTACCAAAGAACCCTTGAAGAACCATCATTTTTCAGAATATACTACAGGACAGCGGTGCGACTAGCCTGTCAACATCTGGCCAATCAGAATCATCTCAAGACCCATTTTCCTTAGCCCTTCAATCACTGCTTAGCAACCGTTGCTAGCCACATTTCAGCATGCATGTTTACATATTGGTCACTGTGTGACTTTTAAAAGAAACCCCATACAGCGAAAGAGGGCAGGATGCTGTTTTCTTCCATCTCCTAAGCCGAAAATGGACTTCATAACACTCGTACTTGGTAATATGATGGTTTGACCGAATAATAAGCAGTGTGACCAAGGCCAGCAGACAGAGCTGGTGTGGCTTCAGAGTTAGACTGAGTGCAGCAGCTTTTGGACAAATGTCTCTCATTTTGCTGTATTAATGTAAAGACAGGCTGAATCCAGGGCTGTTGAAAATATCCAGGCGCTTACGTCAGTGTTTACATCCTCTTGGACTGACTATTTCTCCAGAGCAGTGTATCATCTGGTATTTGGCATACTGTAGAAATTCATGTTGCTCACATACATCGTACGACTCACTACTTTTGGCATGAGCAGTATGTAGAATGTTAATTCTAACACGGCCTCACCCTTTGCCTGGATAACTGTAAACATTTCAGACACAAAGTTGGACCCTTGGATGACCGCTCCCACCCCAACACCTTTAACCCTACTCGAAGTGTCAGCATCTCTTCTTGTGGAGTAAAGGTCACTTTTTGCCTGGAAAAGTGCAGAACCCATTTAGAACCACAGAACTAGTCTGTTCTGCTCTGGAAACTGTTCTTCTCCGGGTTGCAAATTGAACAATGTCGCCTGAACACCTCCACATTTTATTCTACCCTTTTGGCCAGAGGGGAATCGAACAGTCCTCCCCCTCTTCCTGCTGGAATGAAGGTCACCTTTCACCTGAAGAAGTTCAAGACCCTCTGGGATCTTAGACCGCATCCTCCTGATCACTTCCATTCCCATGTTGCATCTCGCTCTCAGAGCCAACAAACTCAGGCTTGTCCTTCTCCTCCCACTCGCTCTCAGTGACGATGCCGGACATGGTGCTGTTTGCAAGGCAGGTGGACGTGCTGGTGTCTGTGCTGGCGGCAGAACCCCTGCTAGCCACTGTTCCTGAGCTGGTCATGTTCCCAGTGCTGGCGTTGTCAAAGCTGGTGGTGGATCCCACAGTCACCCAACTTTGGAGGCACTGTGGGAGGAACCGGGGAAGTTCTTCTTGGAGCTCTCTGGAGCGTAGACCGTACACCACAGGGCTGAGGGACTGGGCGATGCTGAACACCAGGAAGGTGGCCACGGCAACTGGTAGCGTTTGTTGCATGCGGGTGATGATGATAACTTTGGGCAAAATGTGCAAGGTCATCTGCAGACTGTGGATGAGGATGGTACGGCGGCCCTTGCTGTTGGACTGGGAGAAGTGTCCGGCGCGGTGGCCTTCGAGGTAGATCAACAAGTAGCTGCCGATGATGAGCAGGACCATGAGGGTCAGCAGCAGAAGAGCGCTGACAATGCAGGCTTGGCTCTCCAGAGCAGTAGAGCACTTAGTGTCCAGACCAATCACGTAGTCCCAAGGCTGATGGATGCAGGCCAGGACGGTGAAGACCACGGGGTTGACCAAAGCCAGCAGCCAGGTGAGGAGCAGGACCCAGCAGAAGGAACGCCGGATCAGCACGGGGTAGCGAAGTGGCTGGCAGATGGACAGGCAGGTGCACATGCACATCAGGGTCAGGGTCATGGTCAGGCCGCGGGCCATCACCACCTGCAGACAGCAAACAAAAACAAAATATCTTAGAATTTTTTAAATATTGTGAAAGATCATTCAAATTTGATTCTAAGTCACGATTCCTATCAGAATTCCTGATGTTGAAGATGTAAACATTTGGTAGATTCAGCTGCACTCTTAAAAAGGATGGTTCTTCAAGGGGGCTTTAGTAAAGAAAGTGGTTCTATATAGAACCATGAACACTCATAGAACCATTTGCATGATTACAGGGTACTTTGCATCATGAAAGCGCTTTTCAGATTGATGGAGAACGTTTAGCACCAAAAAGGGTTCTTCTATTGTTATGATGTCAAGCTTGTAACAATAAATCTCTTTTTGGTGCTATATAGAACCATATATAAAAAGGTTCTATACAGAACCATATATAACATATTTTCCAACAATTTGAAGAATGCTTTCATGATGCAAAGTACCCTATAATAATGCAAAGGGTTCTTTGAATGTTCATGGTTCTGTATAGAATCATTTTCTTCACTAAAGAACCCTTGAAGAACCGTGTTTTTGATTGTGTAGAACTGGACTGAGTATTGGAAGAACCGATTGGTTAAAGAGCTGACGTTGATACCTGCAGGTCAAAGAGGATCCAGCAGGTGAGGCGAGTGGTGGGCCAGTGGAGGGAGCGCAGGCCGTGCAGGACGGTGCCGGCCGCGTTAAAGCCGGAGATACAGGCACAGTGCTGGCACAGCAGGATGTACCGTGCGTTCTGCCGGAGGTCAAGAGAGCCGAAAACAGTCACTGTGATTAGATACGTGAAGAGTCCAGTGGCTACAAAAGCCACAGAGTGAACGCAGGCTTTGACTGCATCCAGAACCCGGGGGCTCTCAGAGCTCGAGGAGCTGTTCAGAAATCCTGACAACAGAACAGAGGAACACGTTCACCGCTGTTCAAAAGCTCAGAGTCAGGGTTCTCACTGATATACGGTACTTCACTGACTTAACTCATCCTAAAAACCTCACAGATCTCTGATCATCAGCACGAAGGACAAACAGAGCTGTAGAACATTCTAAAATTACTGAGAAACCTGTAGAACATCAACAATGAAATTAATACTCACAGAGTTCTACTACAATTAACATCCAGAATGAAGTTCTAATAAACTTAATATTAAGTTCTAATAAAATTAATATCCAGAATGAAGTTCTAATAAAATTAATATTAAGTTCTAATCTAATTTAATATCCAGAATGAAGTTCTAATAAAATTCATATCCAGAATGAAGTTCTTATAAAAATAACATCCAGAATGAAGTTCTAATAAAATTAACATCCAGAATCAAATTCTAATAAAATTGATATCCAAATTTAAGTTCTAATAAAATTAATATCCAGAATGAAGTTCTAATTAAATTAACATCCAGAATGAAGTTCTAATAAAATTAACATCCAGAATGAAGTTCTAATAAAATTAATATCCAGAATCAAATTCTAATAAAATTGATATCCATATTTAAGTTCTAATAAAATTAATATCCAGAATGAAGTTCTAATAAAATTAACATCCAGAATGAAGTTCTAATAAATTAATATCCAGAATGAAGTTCTAATAAAATTAATATCCAGAATCAAATTCTAATAAAATTGATATCCGTATTTAAGTTCTAATAAAATTAATATCCAGAATGAAGTTCTAATAAAATTAACATTCAGAATGAAGTTCTAATAAAATTAACATCCAGAATGAAGTTCTAATAAAATTGATATCCATATTTAAGTTCTAATAAAATTAATATCCAGAATGAAGTTCTAATAAAATTAATATCCAGAATGAAGTTCTAATAAAATTAACATTCAGAATGAAGTTCTAATAAAATTAACATCCAGAATGAAGTTCTAATAAAATGAAATCCAGAATCAAATTCTAATAAAATTAACACTCAGAATGAAGTTCTAATAAATTAATATCCAGAATGAAGTTCTAATAAAATTAATATCCAGAATCAAATTCTAATAAAATTGATATCCATATTTAAGTTCTAATAAAATTAATATCCAGAATGAAGTTCTAATAAAATTAACATCCAGAATGAAGTTCTAATAAATTAATATCCAGAATGAAGTTCTAATAAATTAATATCCAGAATGAAGTTCTAATAAAATTAATATCCAGAATCAAATTCTAATAAAATTAATATCCAGAATGAAGTTCTAATAAAATTAACATCCAGAATGAAGTTCTAATAAAATGAAATCCAGAATCAAATTCTAATAAAATTAACACTCAGAATGAAGTTCTAATAAAATTGACATGCATGTAAAATAACAATTACTCTGTTATAACACAACATTGTTACTCTGCTATAACACAACACTGTTACTCTGTTATAACACAACACTGTTACTCTGTCATGAATCTGGCAAAGCACACAGAAATTAGTTCTCAACTCAAACCACACCACATTAATGTTTATACAACATGTTCATCTTTCTCTAAATTAATCTCAGCTTATTGTTTATTAACAACCAGAAAATCAGCATTGTTACCATGATATTAACACGTGATTAATAAAACTGTTCTTCCTGATGACCGCTGACACAGACGGACAAGCTGCAGTCGATAAAATGCATCTGAGCAGATGCTGCTCTGTGTACAGACAGGACGCTCTTAAAAACATGGTGCTTCAAGGGTTCTTTAGTAAAGAAAATGGTTCTATATAGAATCATGAACATTTAAAGAACACTTTGCATGATTAAAGTCTCTTTGCATCATGAAAGTGTTCTTCAGATTGATGGAAACTGTGCACAAATGTGCTGTGGATCATTCTATACAGCACCTACAAGGCTTCTTCTACTGTTACAATGTCAAAACTGTGTTTATATATAATAATATAATTGCATTCATCACTGCGATGTGTGCACATCTGAGAAAATGAAGAAGTGTCACACTCACCTGCCTGCAGCTCTAAAGGTAAATCCATATCACGGCTGAGATTAGACATCTCTCCGCGTCCTCTCTCTTCTGCTGGAATTAAGTGAGGAACCTCATCCCTCCTCAGCAGCGCAGGCTCCTGCCTTTATACGCTGCAACCTTAAACCCACGCGCCCCGGCGCTCAGAGCTGGACTTAACCAAGTCCTCAGCTTCATCCCTCTGAATAACCGCTGCTCCTGCTGTTGTCACGCAGCAGGAATGAAAGCAGGTTCAACTCTGACTGAGGAGACTCTGCTGCCTGACTTAATCGCATGCTGAAAGCCCACCCAGCAAGGGTGGCAATCCACTGACCGAACAAAAGGGTCTTGGGGGGCTTCAAAGTGATTGACATCTAAAGAAATAATGACGGGAAAAATATTCCACTTCTGAGAAGCAGCACTGCACGTTTACCACATAAACCTCGGTAAAAGCAACCTGCCATTCAGAGCAATTTAATGACGTGAAAGAACAGCGTGTACGGTGGGGTCTGGGGGTCTGACAGCAGGTGGGGAACAGGGTTCTAGGCATGCTTCTAGCAGAGTTGATTACTGTAATGATCTCCTAACTGGACCCTATTTAAGCACCTTCAGCTGAATAAAAATGCAGCTGTCAGTCACATCACCCCCATCCTTACACCTTTACACTGGATACCAGTCTGATAAAAAGATGGTTCTTCAAGGGTTCTTTAGTAAAGACAGTGGTGCTCTGTAGGACCATGAACACTCAAAGAACCAGTTGCATGCGTAAATGGTCTGCATGGTGAAATGGTTCTTCAGATTGATGGAGAATGTGTTGTATATGGTTCTTCATAGCACTGAAAAGTGTTCTTCTACTGTCACAAGCTTGATATTAAGGGTTCTTTGCATGGTGGAAGGGTTCTTCAGATGGACGGAGAATGTGCTGTATATGGTTCTACGCAGAACCTTTTTGAAAAGGGTTCTTCTATTGTTAAAAGCTTGACATTATAACAATAGAAGAGCCTTTTCAGGATGCAAAGAACTCTTTAATTATGCATAAAGTGTTCCTGGTTCTATACAGAACTATTTGTTTACTAAAGAACTCTTGAGGAACCATCTTTTTTAAAATGTATATGATTCTATATAGCACCAAAAAGTGTCCTATTGTATACAAGCTAGACTTTGTAACAACAGAAGAACCTTTTTTTTTTTACATAGAACCATTTTCAAGGAGGTTCTATAAATCTCATGTTGAATGTGTTTTCTGATGCTGAAAAATGAATAACTTGTACTTAATTCCTGTTTTGACTGGAAATTAAATAAATGATTGGTGGTCTAATTAGTTCATTGTGTTTAATTGCACACATACAGGTTATATAATCCCCATAGAAAAGCACTGACCAATAGAATGGGACACTCTGGAGCAGCTGCAGATCACATGATCCTAAGGTCTCCATGCTCAATGTCCAGCCTGGGCTAAAGGAGTATAAAGCCCCCCCAGCATTGGGCTGTGAAGCAGTGGAACTGCATTCTCTGGAGTGATGGAGCTCCATCCAAAACCTTTGGGATGAGTTGGAGTGACCCAGAACTGACCATCCAACATCAGTACCTGACCTCAGTAATGCTCAATCAAACCCTCACAGCAATGTTCCAACATCTAGAAGCCTTCGAGAAGAGTAGAGGCTGTTGCTGCAGCACAAACTCACTATTAATACCTTCATTTCAGAAGAAAGGCCAGAGCGCAGGTGATCAGGATCACTCCCGCAGGTGCTGCTTTAAACACCTGCAGATGCTTTAATAATCATAAAGCTGCAGGTGAGGAACAGAACAGAACCCGATTGGATTGTTCTGCTATTCAGATGAACAAATAAAATTTAAACCCTTTGTTCAAACAAGCGTACAGCAATTAAACTTCTCAGTTTTATTTATGAAGGAAGAAAAACTCATGAAAAAGAATAGAACGTCTCCATAGCAACAATGTTTAATCATAAAAATAACAAAAATGATCAATAAAAAAGTTTCATTAGCCCTAAAATAATAATATTATCGTTTAGATATAAGGCAGAACACAAAAATGCATTTATTAGCGGGATAAAGAGTGAAGAGCAGTCCAACGTCTCATTAGGAAAGAGTGCAGACTGTTCTGAGGACAAACCTCAGGCCAACTCGGTATACAGCACAATATGTCTGTATGATATGCAGAGGAATTCGTGCCAGATTGAAACGCAAACGGTGCAAAACATGAAATGTAATGCACACATAACATTACTGTTCCATAGTGAGATGCAGAACCAGCCAAAATGAAAAACAAACCCTCTTTGATTACACCGCTTATCTCTTCGCTAAAAAACAGCACATGTCGATTTACATTTTAAAAACTAAATCTGAATTTGTGTCAGAATTGAATAAAATCTTCTCTAAAATGTAATAAATTCACAGCTATACTGTTTTCAACTGTGCAGCAAATAAAAACAGCATTAAATCAGAGTAATCTGGATCTGTTACTGTTCATTTTGGCACGTTTTCTGCATGTTACTGTTGACTTGAGGACCAAACACCATCGCCACCTGACCTGAGGGTCCAAACAAAGCCAACCTGTTAATGAATCTGCTTTAGGAATTTGTAGACAGACAGATAAAGATGCACCTCAAAGCTGACAGGATTTGGGGATTTTAATCATTACAGTATGAAGCAGCTCTCAGCAGCAAAAACATCAGCATCTCTGAGACTGACTGAGCAGCTGCTGACTTTTAGCTGATTTGCTGATATTTACAAGGTCTGGACTTTTGCAGTACCATTAACATCAGATTATTGAAGATGACACGTAGGTGAACAAAATATTTTGAGAAAGAAATTCTGAAAATGAAAATCCAAACTTTGAATGCACTCTGTGGTTAAACTGGACAGAAGTTTACGTGAAAGTAAAATGTGAAATGCACACTTAACATCACGGTTCTATAGTGAGATGCAGAATATGCCAAAATGAAAAACAAACTTCTATTACATTGATTTAACATCGCTTTACTTCTTAAAACAGCACATGACGGTTTACATTTAAAAACTAAATGCTGGATTTATGTTAGAACTGTATACAATCATCTATAATATATAATTCACAGCTATACTGCTTTCCACTGTACGGCACTTAAAACAACATTAAATCAGTGTAATTGATCTGTTACTGTTCATTTTGGCACGTTTTCTGCATGTTTCTGTTTAAATGCAGTCTAATGTTCACTGCATTTCACTGCTTTGGTTGCATTTCAATGAAGCTAATACATTTGAAGTGCATAAAAGAGATGAAAACAGTGTAGTGGGGGTTTTGCTTTTCACTTTGGCTCGTTTTCTGCATGTCACCTGTGGAAAAGTGATGTCATGCATTGATTTCACTGTTTTCACTGTTATGACTGCATTTCAAAGAGGCAAATCTGTTTAAAGTGCACAGTGGAAAGCAGAATAGTTGGCATTCATTACATTTTAAAGAGAACTGTATTCAATTCTGACAGGAATTTAGTATTTGTTTCTCAGTAAAGATATAAAATGATGGTAGATCAGTGTAATACAGGCTTTGGTTTTCATTTTGGCTGGTTCTGCATCTCACTATGGAACAGTAATGTCATGTGTGCACTGAAGTTTACGGTTTTTATACTTACAGTAGTGTGAGAGTTAGAAATACAGTGATAAAAAGGTGCTGCACTGAATTGATTTGATTCAAAACTGTTAATTCAATGTGTAATGTATTTTATTTGTGTAAAAATGATGTTCACATTTGAATAAAATCAATTCAGTTCAGCACTTTTTTCAGTGCAGGCTGATTTCATTCATAGAAGTTTGTAAACTTAGCTCTACAGGCTCCGCCCACAAATGTGTTCTTTCATACCTACTGAAGTTGGACGAGCTTTACAGAACACCGGTAAAAATGCAATGAATGAATAACTGATGATATAAACTGAGTCTGTTCTACAGTTTCTCATTAGGCTGAATGAATAACTGACTCTAAATGTAGGTATTGTGATATAAACTGAGTCTGTTCTACAGTTTCTCATTAGGCTGAATGAATAACTGACTCTAAATGTAGGTATTGTGATATAAACTGAGTCTGTTCTACAGTTTCTCATTAGGCTGAATGGGATTTTCACCTGCGTTCCTGTAAAGCTTGTACATCCTCTACAGCACCTATAAGCACTGTGGAGCTTGGACAGGTCAATTCTTCACTTCAGTCCATTTCTAGGCTCAGTGGTCCAGTCCCCATGCCCATACACAGCGTCCATCCTTAGGCCTGAAAAACCTGGACCAGCACTGGTTGTTTCACTCTTCAGTTTCCGGCGGCTGATCTGTTTCTGTAGCTGCAGTTTGTTGGTGAAGAAAACAGTTCTCCAGCCCACTTCCCTGGCCAAATCCTCCATCCCAGCGGTGACCGTGTCGCAGTGCATCCTCACCGTCTGCTCCCAGAACTCCTCTGAGCTGCAGAGCTGGAAATAATGCAGATCAAAGGAAGGTATTGTGTGAAAAGTCACACAGAAATCTTTCAAGTACCATTATTTTAAGCCCTTGCTCAATAATTTTCATCAAGTGACCAGCTTATTACGTCCAATTATCCACACTTATTGGCCACTTTCTCAGAAAAGCCCACCGTATAGCATGCTGTTTAAGATTAATCAAGACGCTGAAGCAACCTGTGACAGGTGTCAGCAACGCAATGGCAATTTATATAATACGCTTTGCACTTGCTATTCATTACACTCTGTCTAGACAGCAATAGTTACAGCACTACCTGAATGTGGTCAGTTGCCTTTTCGCAAGTGAGATTTTGTTCTCTTTGTGACAGTTCTCTTTGTTAGACGCTTGATTCTCTTAACGCTTTGGGTTCTGTGGTCATTCTCTCTCTTAATTTGTTCATCTCTTCTTAAACTCTCCTTTAAAGGCTCTTCATATATCATGATCCTCATATGTTTCATATCTAAATACTTTCCAAAACCGCTACAGCAGCTTCAGCAGCTGTAAACTCTCTGCACTCCATTTCACATGAGTCTCCGATGTGGACTGAATAAAGAATGAAGGGTTTCCGGCGTGATGGTCAGTCCTTAGTGATTTCCTGAGTGTCCATTGGTCAGTTTCACACAGAATGTAAACGGACACACGAATCCACCAATTCCACACGGTAAAAGGGCAGATGACGTGTATCTCAGCCCCTCTTCATAGGCTCATTACTCCGGATGTGAGTCTCGTATGATCTCGTGATAAGATGGAATGGAAAGGGCGACTCTACAGATTCAGGAAGTGTTTGAACTGGATTTCTGCACTGGATCATCACAAAGAAACAGAAACAGATGCAGAGACAGGGAATTCGATGCACGGGCGAGTTTGTGGAACCCAGAGGGTTAACCTAGAAAAAAGTATTATTCATTATTCTAGCTTTTCTTAGCTTACAGTTCTATGAGTAAATATTATAAAACGTGTCAACTTTTCTTGTCCCATTTGGATACAATATGTCTAGACCTTCCACCACCTTGTCCTTTTTATTTCTTCACTGCTCTGTAATATTACAATAATTTTTTATTACAATTTTTAAAGTGTTTTTGTTGGTTTGTTTGTTTTTTTGCTTTTTTTTCTCTTCCCCATCTCTGTGTGATGAACACTGAGGATGTTTTTGTTTTTTCCCTTAAAAAGACCATTTTTATAACAGCAAACTCTTGAAGATTTGTAAATTTTGTGAAATGTCAGTGAAAATAAGTTTACACATCCTCTACAGAGACACACTTCTGCACATTTTAATGCATGATCACTGTTTATTTACTAAATGTAATATATTGGAAACAATAATAAAACAGAAAATGGTATCACTTTACTGTAGGGTTCTGCTCATAAGGCTACATCACACCTACATAAGCTTGTCATGACAGCTGACATAATCCTACACAAACAGGTGTCATTCACTGTAAAGGTTACATTTGCCATTTCTGTTCATTTCGCTAAAGTAGCCTTTATGACAGGTGACGCCTGCTGGAATAAGCATTTATAAACACTTATATAGGGTTATGTCAGCTGTCATGACAAGCTTACATTGGTGTCAGGTATCCTTATAAACAGCACCATACAGCACCAAGTGTTGCCCATAAAATTATGTGGCCTGTGCAGAAGTTATGACAAATTTTATACCTTTTTTTTTAAATATATTAAACTCAGTAAATAAACAGTAATCGTGTATGTGCAGAAGTATGTCTCTGTATAGGACGTGTAGCTTATTTTCACTTCAACAAGACACAGAATTTGATCAGGGGCGCCCAAACTTTTGCACAAGCCTGTGGGTATATTTTATAGGTTTACATTTACAGACCAATTACTGCGTAATTCATCAGACCACCACAGGACCACCATTGTCCACATATTATTTGGGTAGTGGACCACTCTCAGCACAGCAGTGCCACAAAGTGCCTTTATATGGTAGGAGTTTCTGATAAAATGGCCAAAGATTCCAAGGTAACAGGAGCTGATAAACTAGCTGAGACTGACTGACAAACCTCTTTAAACTTGCGGCAGGTCAGCGCAAACCGCGCAACGTCTTCCAGCTCCAAATGGACCATGATGTTCAGGAGTAAAGAGTCAGGCAGACGGTGGAGATAATCATACTGACCCTGGCACAAATCCCTGGAGTACTGCAAGACGTGAGGACCGAACACCATCGCCACCTGACCTGAGGGTTCAAACAAAGCCAATCTGTTAATGAATCTGGTTCAGGAATTTGTAGCTAGACAGATAAAGCTGACAGGATTTGGGGATTTTAATCATTACAGTATGAAGCAGCTCTCAGCAGCAAAAACATCAGCATCTCTGAGACTCACTGAGCAGCTGCTGACGTTTAGCTGACTATATTCTGAGGTCTGGACTCATTAACTGCAGCACCATTAACATCAGATTATTGGAGATGATAAGCAGGTGAACAAAATATTTTGAGAAAGAAATTCTTTTGAGAACTAAAATCCAAACTCTGTGTGCACTCTGTCGTTAAACTGGACAGAAGTTTATGTGAAAGTAAAATGCATAATGTACACTGGACATTATGGTTCTATAGTGAGATGCAGAACACAAGCCATAATGAAAAATTAACTTCTATTACATTGATTTAACATCACTTTTCTTCTAAAAACAGCACATGAGGATTTACATTTAAAACTAAATGCTGAATTCATGTTAGAACTGGATATAATCCACTTTAAAATGTAATAAAGGCACAGCTATACACTCCCTCAAGGGTCCATCTCAGTACCTTTAGTCAGGGAACATAACTGAACCATAATCCACTGAAATGATATGTTCTAAGCTGTACTGACTCCACACACCCCGTCTCGTCTCCAGGCTTTTATTTTACTGTTCTGTTTTAAATCATTCGGTTATGAAAAGGTACAAATACGAACTTTTCACCTGGAAAACACTTATTTAAGGTTCACAATCAGACCTTAAAACCACTGTTGTACCTTTGAGGGAACATTTACGCTGTTTGTACCTTGATGAAGGAAAAATGTACCTGAACAGAACCTTTATTTCTAACAGCGTACTGCTCTCCACTGTGCACTTTAAACAACATTAAATCAGAGTGATTGATGTGTTACTTTTCATTTTGGCACGTTTTCTACATGTGTCTGTGTAAATTCAATCTTTGTGCACTGTTTTTGCTGTTTAGGTTGCATTTCAATGAAGCAAGCACATTTGGGGTGCAAAAAAGGGGTGAAAACAGTGTAGTGGGGGTTTTGCTTTTCATTTTGGCTCATATTCCGCAAAAGTGTGCAAAAGTGATGAGTTCACTGATTTCACTGCAATGACTGAATTTCAATGAGGCAAATCTGTTTCAAGTGCACTGTGGAAAGCATTATAGATGTGCATTCATTACATTTTACAGTGGATTGTATTCAGTTCTGATATCAATTCAGCATTTTGGTTTTAAAGAGTAAATCTTCATGCATTCCCTGCTGAAAAAAACATAGAAACCATTCAGTGTTTCTGTTGGTTCACGATGGTTTTGGCTTTTTTAATGTGTTGATATCACAATGCAACGAGTCCTAATGGTGTAACAGGTGACCAATGCCTGATTCTAAATGCATTTGATGGTTTCCTCATGAGATCTAAAGGTGTTCTACAGGAAGCTTGCAGTCTCTTTTGGAAACCATTAAGCCAATTCTGATTAGGAATCAAAACAATTAGGTTTTAATCCTAATGGTTCTTTTTTTCAGTAAAGAGGTCATGCCTTGTTAAATCAGAGTAATAGAGGGTTTGTTTTTCATTTTGGCTGGTTCTGCATCTCACTATGGAACAGTAATGTCATGTGTGCACTGTATTTCACGGTTCTCCACCGTAGTGACTGCATTTCAATCCCTCTCCATAGTAATAGAGATAGAGCGGAGTTGACCATCATTACTCTGCAGTCTGCTGTCCTCTAAATAGTCGCTGTGAGATTCTCTGACTTCTCCAGGCTTTGTGTTCCGTGAGTTGGTCCTCAGGGAGATCTTCCACCACCTCCAGATCACCTAGAACACAGTTAAACATGGTCAAAATATCAGAGCTCATCAGAGAACACAGAGAGCTCAGCTGACAGTTAGGGTTGCCACCTGTCCAGGATTCCCTGGATGGTCCAGGGTTATGGTAGCCTGTCCAGAAAAAAAGTAACAACACAAAATATCCAGGAATCTTCATATCATCTTCATATCAGAATTTTCATATCATCGCTGTCCAAAGCAAAACAAATGACTCCTGTTATGATCCTGGGAGTGTGTGGTGTTTTGTTTTGTGCTCTCTCTTTCTCATTCATCACTTTTTCCCATAGGGTTAATGTCTGGAAGACTCTGACTGAGTACAGCAGGGGGCGCTAAAGCTACTTATGGCTGTTATATTACCACTCCGTAATGTCTTTCGGGTTCCTCAAACATTAGAGGGCGCTCCGGAGCGAGGCCAAAATGAATGGGAATTTCAGCAAAATCATAGTTTATAAATGCTTAAACATTTTTAATGTGAAAGAATTCATTCATTTCCTGAACACAGAACAGCTTAAAACATTTTAACACCGCTGTTATATTTTGCTTATCTTATCTTTTGGCTGGATCACATGGATGCCCCCAGCGTGCACTGGAGTGGTTTGCAGCTGAGTGTGAAGCAGTTGGTATGGGGATCAACACCTCCAAGTCTGAGTCCATTGTCTTGGCCCAGAAAAGGATGGCATGCCCACTCCAGGTAAGGGGAAAGGACTTGCCCCAGGTGGAGGAGTTTAAGTATCTCGGGGGGGAAGAGGGATGGTGGGATCGACCGCAGGCTGGGACAGGCGGCAGCAGTAATGCGGTCGCTGTACCGGACTGTAGTGGTGAAGAGGGAGCTGAGCCATAAGGTAAAGCTCTCTGTTTACTGATCAGTCTACATCCCCACCCTCACCTGTGGTCATGAGCTATGGGTAATGACCGAAAGCGGCGGAAATGAGCTTTCTTCGCAGGGTGGCGGCTACACTCTATTTGATAGGGTGAGGAGCTCGGCCATCCGGGAGGAGCTCGGAGTAGAGCTGTTACTCCTCCGCATTGAGAGGAGCCAGATGAGGTGGTTCGGGCATCTGATCCGGATGCCCCCTGGATGCCTCCCGGTGGGGGTGTATCAGGCACAGCCTACCGGAATAAGACCCCGGGGTCGTCCTAGGACCTGCTGGAGGGATTATATATCCAGGTTGGCCTGGGAGTGGCTTGGGGTCCCCAGGAATGAGCTGGACAGGGTCGGACAGGGGGACAGGGTCGTCTGGGATTCTCTGCTCTCCCAACTGCTACTGCGACCCTATCTGGACTAAGCGGTTAACGATGATGATGATGATGATGATGTTATATTTTGCTGTAGAAAAAAGGAAATATATAATCAAATATTGCGCTATTTAGACTCAAACTGTCCTTTTACTAAATTTGGTTGCACCACCAACGCATAAGTCATGTCTTATCTAGTAACAACTAACGTCACTTTAACAAGATGATAGCATGTTCAGAACCAATCAGTAAACCTGCTGCCAGGTAAAACTCCAGCAGCACTGCTGTGTCTGATCCACTCGCACCAGCACCACACACACTAACACACCACCACCACGTCAGTGTTACTGCAGTGCTGTATAGAGAATGATCCACCACCCAAATAGTACCTGCTCTGTGAGGGTCCATGGGGGTCCTGACCACTGAAGAACAGGGTAGCAAAGTATGCAGAGAAACAGATGGACTACAGTCTGTAACTGTAGAACTACAAAGTGCACCTATATAGTAAGTGGAGCTGATAAAATGGACAATGAGCGTAGAAACAAGGAGGTGGTCATCATGTTATGCCTGATCGGTGTGTCTGCTCTGTAGAATGACCCGTACACGCTTAAAGCGCACTGCTGGTCCAACTGACCACTGGAGCCTTACAGGGCTAACAGCGCTAAAGCTAAAGCCGCTCTGTATCTGGGCGAATGACCGCGCTGAGACTAAATCCTGCCCGTGCTGGAGGTCGGAGGTGTATAAGAAGCTGACCAGCGCTCAGGTCACTCTACTCTACCTGTGTTTTAGTGACCTGCAGGTTGAAGTAGTCCTTCATGGGCGCGGGACCCTGCGCGCTGACCTCAAACAGGCTCTCCCCCAGCAGCGCCGCCATGGTAGAGTCCCGTTGTCACGGCAACGGAGACGCGACCCGCTGCGTTGTCCTGGAAACGCTGGGAGGCAACAGAGCGCGCGAGACTTTTATTATTTATTTTTAATTAAATTCATCTCTGCGCGAATAAAGTACAGCCGGAAGTACAGAGGGAAGGAAAAACAAACAAACAAATAAATAAATAAACTGAAAAATGCGAACGGAACAATTAAATAAACTGACAGGAAAAAAAATTAAATAATATCAAAGGATTATATTAATCATTCATGCATCACATGTTAATATATTAATGTATTATATATTATAACATACTATATAAAATATAAAAAGACTAATATAATGTATTAAACAGCAACATGTGATATATATTAACATTAAGGTTATATTAAATTATATACAGCTGTATTAATTCATATTAAATGATTAAATAAAATAAAGAAGACAGAAAGATTATTTACGCAAAAAGTCAGAATCAGAACACACGTTCCAGGTTTTTACAGCTTTTTTTATTACAGAGGAAGAGGAGGATTTCAAATACTCCACTTCTTTGATGAAGTGACAAAATGGTTCTATCAGAGCCGGTTTAGGAGGAGTCTGGCCGCTTCCTATTTCCCCCCCGTTATATCAAAAACAGGACTAAACAGCAGAGGGCGCCCGCGAGGGAGTCCTCAGTGAATGGGAGTAAATGGAGCTAAACGGCTAAAAACGAAAAGTTAAAATAGTTTCTAATCACTGAACCAGAGCGTTTCTTTAATTTAAGAAAGTAGAAGGATGGATTTCACTAAAAAAAAAAACAAAGAAATGTCACCTATAACGGGTTTGGGCAGCAGGAGGCGGGCATTACTGCTATAGCGTGATGATTGATTGGCGAGCGGAGCAGCTCATTGGCTGTTCGCGCTCACCGACGTCATGAACGTACATGAGGCGCCGCTTTAAACTTCTATAACTCGAGTTTAAAAGCTCTTAAAAATATAACAGCAGTGTTAAAATGTTTTATGCTGCTCTGTGTTCAGGAAATGACTGAACTCTTTTACATTAAAAATGTTTAAGCATTTATAAACTATGATTTTGCTCAAAGGCTCCCATACCAGCCCATTCATTTTGGACTCGCTCGGGAGCGCCATCTAGCGTTTGAGAAACCTAGAAGACATTGCAGCGTGGTAATTCTCTCTACAAGTTTTCTGCCTAAACTCAACCAGTTTTCAACATCAAATAATGAGATTTTGGTTGAGAGTATGACGGATATAACGCTGAAATGTGACTTAATACTGGTCATTTTACGCGTTTTAACAGTTATGTTGAATAATGGTTGGGGCTGAAATAAAATGCTGCTAAAAGTATAACTTACAGAGCATAAATCAGCGTTTCTTGTTGACACATTCCTAACCTTTAATTTTATATTCTAGCATTGTTAATTGTTATCTACTTTGTGTATTTTCTGGCGTTCGCGTTCAAAATATCTCAAATCGCTCATTTGAAACCAAGGCAGCAGATGGCGCGATCTGTAAAACATGCGCGCTGAAAACTGTTCGGTAAAATGAGTTGAAGATCAGCGAATCTGCACAGCGGCTCACGAGCCCGTCACAGCTTTTTAAATCAAAACACTCGCGAGGGTAAACCGTTATTTTCACTCCAGAGCCGTTGGTGCCTCGGATGCTTTCCCTGGTATTTTCAGGTAAGAACACAGTAGTTTTATGACGAAACATATATCATAAATTATAATATACTGTAACTTCTGGCAATTCAATATGACATTTTTATTGTGTTTTCATGTAAACTCGTTTTGTTTTCATTCGTTTTCTGAAAACTAGTTAATGTTAACCAACTGAAAACGTAGGTAGTAGTTAGTTAGCTAACCTATAGCTATATGTTATAGCTACATAGGCATAAATAGTCAGCTGGCTGAAATAAGCAGACGTTAAAAACGTTAATATTAACTTATTTTTAAAGTTAGCTAGCTAGCTAACTAAGCCCCAATTAACTACTAGTTTTGCCTTTGATTTTTTTTGTCATGTTAGTAGCTATTAATGTTGTGTTTGCTACCTAAGTTAGCTATTTAGCGCTGCTCTGTAACAATAAAATATACCAGCCTTGCTGAAAATGTGAACACCTTTCCAAACTGTGAAAATATCATTTTTATCGTGGTCAGCTCCGGCTCTGCTTATTTTAGATTATAGATAGATTCTAGATAGATTGTTTTTCATACTGAGGGGACACTCGTTGGCTAGAGTGAGAAAATCTCTACTGCAATCCTAATTCTTTAAAAAAACATTTGAATGCTATCAGAGCCGGTTTATGAGGAGCCTGGCCGCTTCCTATTTCTCCTGTTATATCAAAAACAGGACTGCTAAACAGCAGAGGGCGCCCGCGAGGGAGTCCTCAATGAATGGGAATAAATGGAGCTCAACAGCTAAAAACGGAAAGTTAAAATAGTTTCTAATCACTGAACCAGAGCGTTTCTTTATTTTTAGAAAGTAGAAGGATGGATTTCACTAAAAAAACAAAGAAATCTCACCTGTAGGTTTCCTTTATTCTACAGCAAACGGGTTTTGGGCAGCAGGAGGCGGGCTTTACTGCTGTACTGATGATTGATTGGCGAGCGGAGCAGCTCATTGGCTGTTCGCGCTCACCGACATCATGAACGTACATGAGACCCCGTTTTAAACTCCTATAACTCGAGTTTAAAAGCTCTTAAATATAACAACAGTGTTAAAATGTTTTACGCTGTTCTGTGTTCAGGAAATGAATGTATTATTTTACATTAAAAATGTTTAATCATTTATAAACTATGATTTTGCTCAAACGCTCCATATCAACCCATTCATTTTGGACTCGCTCAGGAGTGCCCTCTAGTGTCTGAGAAACCCGGAAGACATTGCAGAGAGTAATTCTCCTAAGGTTCTGTAATACGGCCCCAGATGTAAAATAGAGCAGGAAACCTAATACTGGAGTCTCTGGATTCACAGAAAAACAAAGTAAACAGATATTTTCCATATTCAGTATTTTCAGCATGGTCTAACTGCACATCTTACAACTGAAATATTTTGAATTAGCCTTTTAAAATTTGATATCCGTGTTCAATTCAATGAAGTTGTCTGCTGAAGCTAATTAGGGGCTACGCTAACGCTCCACTTACACTCAAAACAGTGAAAATGTCTGTACAGCGACAGATTAGAGTGAAATGAGCCCCTAACAGTGGCAGGTTATGTATAAAGAGGGTAATAATTCATACACTGTTCACCCCATTTGGGTGTAAATATTGTAGTTGAAAACACTTTGAGATCATTTTCTTGCTTATTTCATAAATATTACACAACTATTATTTACATTTCTGATCCAGTATGCTGTACACTCTTAAAAAGATGGTTCTTCAAGGGTTCTTTGGTAAAGGCAGTGGTTCTATACCGAACCATGAACATTCAAAACATTTGCATGTGTATATGGTTCTCTGCATGGTGAAATGAATTCATGCAGAATGTGCTGTGTATGGTTCTGTATAGCACCAAAAAGCGTTCTTGATAGGCCATCGTAACAATAGCAGAACCCTTTTTGGTGCTATACAGAACCATTTTCCAGAAGTTTGAGCCCTCTACGGCACATTCTACATCAATCTGAACTACTGTTACATTGTTAAGCTTATAACAATAGAAGAACCCTTTTGGTGCAATATAAAACATGTTCTCCATCATGAAGAAGAACCATTTTAGCATGCAAATGGTTCTTTGAGTGTTCATAGTTCCATACAGATCCTTTACCTTTACTAAAGAACCCTTAAAGAGCCACTTTTTTAAGAGTGTAGGCAGGTAAAATAACAATAAATTTGTCTGCGTCCCAATATTTATGGACCTGCCGCTATATATACACATTCATAAACCAGACTCATATGAATGTCACACACACATACATACAGAAATTAATTCATCCTTCAGCCTCCGCACTGACAGCAAATTATTTACCACTGATGCTAATTTTAGTCACAAATTAATTTTCCATCCACCAAAGATTTTCTCAAGCACAAAAGATAAACATCTGAACCTCCAGCGACACGTAAGAGAATGTAATAAAATCAGCCGCAGCACTGAATCCTCTCAGCGCATTTTAATGAAATTCTCCTTTTTATTGACTCTACAGCTAAAGAAGAGACCAGAGCACGTTTGGTACAGTAGTTAAAAAGCTTTAATATTTATTATACATGTATTTATATATGTACACATTAACTTATTCACTCGTAACGGTAAATCTGACGCAGCTCTAGTCGAAAAACCCATAGATGGAGGACGAGCACAGGCCAAACCTGCTTCTGCAACTAAAAGCTTCCAAAGCAGATCATATAAAACCTCTTACGCTCGTAACTACTGACCTTCTGCTGCCGTGCCGGACACGCCTGCCAGGGCCCGACCGACACTCGCCTCGTATGTGAGGTCACGCAAGACTTTATCAGTGAAAATCCTGCTGACGAACCTCAAAATATTGCTCTGAAGCAGCTTGTTGTGTTACATTATAATGAACATGAACATCTAAAATGAGAAAAATCTCAAAGATTTGAATCTCTTTTGCTGTTTAATTGACCTTAAAGAGCCCATATTCTCTTGTTTAGGTCCACTTATAACATCTGTGCTTCATTCAACCTCTCTTTATTCCTTAGAATTAAACAAGCTGTGCCTTTAAGACTGATTTATGTAAACGAGCTCTGTTCTGATTGGTCACGCTTATTTAAAAAAGTAATAAAGGTTCCTTTTAACACTCCATATAACTTCAGCATGAGTGGCAGGAGCTAAACTGTTGTAGGCCGAATAGGAGGATATATATTATTGTGTTGGTTTTTGTGACATCACAAAAACAATTCAGCACAGGCTTAGTTTCAACACATGGATGGTATTTTATAAAGAAAAAAATCCATGATACGGACCCTTTAAGAAATGTGACAATTTAGAAATGACGAATATATGACGTTTCACTGTCGACAACCAAAAACTGCATGAGTCAGTGAAGCACAGCTCAACTAACACGATCGTTTGACCATATAAGACGGTATTAGGTCAGGGGTCACAACCCAAATCTTAAGGAGAGCCATTTTGTCCTTTCAACAAAAATCAAGCCACCTTGAGAGCCACAACATTTTATGTCCATTTTTATTGAAGTAACGTTTTACTGTCTTGGCTGTAAATGTGTCTCAGTATGTGCTGATGTACTAGTGTAGGCTAAAAAATATAATACACACAACAATCCAGGCTTACTTTGCTTTAAGCTTTAGCTCAGCTAAAGCCGCTATTCTCGCATCTCCGGCAGGAAACTCTTCCTCAAAAGTGAAATAGTTTCTTGTAAAATGTCTCTCAACGTTCAAGTTTTTATGAGGCAGAAGTCAGTTTCTCATTCGCCAGCTTCTTGTTCAAATTGCGCCGTTCCACCTTAAATGGTAGCGCCTCATGCACCATTTAAGGTGGAATGGGAAAATTCGAACAAGAAGCTTTGCCACTTTTTAGTGTTTGTCAGTTTCTCATTGCAGATTAAAACGTATCAGGAAACCAGCTGGAGTGATTATAAACACTAATAAGTCCATTCCTCTCCAAATTATCAACATTTTAAATCTCCCTTTTTTGCCCTTTCATTGGCTAGGCGAGATTGTTGTCTGTGTTGCTATGGTGACCAGTCTGCGCTGATCTTCAGGGTTAAGGGTGAATTAGCAGTTCTACATTAACTCCAGAGTTTAAGACCATTTATTGTTAAACTGTGTTGAACGATCAGCAGAGCTTTATTTTACTGTAAAGGAGGATTATTTTATTTTTACCTACTAATCTAATTCTGCTGTGGAGCCACGACAGGGCAGTAAAAGAGCCGCATTTAAGTGGACGTTATCAGAACTTTTAGCTTCTGAACCTGGGGGTGGGTAACGTCGGTCGGGCCCTACTTCACATCCGCCCGTCTTCGTCTCCTCCAGAGGGAAACCAGCACCTCACAGTCCTCCTGTTTTGGTTACAGCCGTTACAAAAGCACAAATTAATCCTCCTGCAGAGCAGAAACCATTCGCTCAGTCGGCGTTTTCCCTCTGCATTTTCACAGTGTCTCTAACTGACCACTACCTGTCCGCTTCTCATCACTCTCTTACCGTAAATAATGCATTTAAAAGGATTACAAATATCGATATGCACGAGGAGCTTAACTTCTAGGCGTAAAAACATTACTTACTGAGTCAAAGCCACACGCTGCCTGTCAAAAGTTTGGGGAAATCAGCTCCATAATGATTTTAAATACAGTATGTTTTGTTTTGAGTAAAATTAGGTTCATGATGAAATTTTCTATAGTTACACTTTGGATGATTGTGTAATAATACACATATGAATTTTCTGACTACATGCAACTTTTCAACTTTTATTTACAATGAAATTCTGCCTTCCTACTGTTTCTTCCAAAATCAGCAGTTCCGTGTGGAAAAAAGCCAAACCTTTGTTAAAGATAATTATTAATTAATAATTATGATCATTACTTGTGCATTAATAAAATGTTACCATTTGAGTTTTTAACCATTCACTCAGTGACATACAAATAATTAAAGCACTACAATGTAACTTAGTTAATACAGTATTTCTTAAAAATATTATAAGATGCAACCTTACAAAAGGAGCCTGATTCATGTTTAAGTATTAACCACTTAAAGCTGCACTATGTAAGGTTTGGGGATTTGGAGACCTCTCTGGTGGAAATGTGGAATTGCAAGAAACTTTTTAATGTGGTTTGCGTTTCAGCCCCGAGTGGATGAGTCTGACAATAAGAAGAGAATTCAAGGAGAACTCAGTCTAAACTCAGTGAAGGAGCGTCTTCTGAAGATGTGAGTGAATTTTCTACTGTCATCACATTTTCTTCAGTATAATGTTGATTTTGAGATCATTTGAGGCCGAAACATCGAACCGGACCTTCTTTTAGAGTCTGTGTGAGATGCCAATACGTAAAGATGTACGACGTGGTGTGAAAAAGACTTTAAAGTGATTATTTCGGGCTTTACAGGGCGACTCACAGCAGCAGTTCACCATATTTTAGCCTGTTTTTATTCTCCTCACTCAGTAATGAGGCTTCTTTCAGTTTTAACAAAGAAATCTTACATAGTGCCGCTTTAATTATGATAAAGCATTCAAAAGTTTATGCATCAGAAACAAACAGAACACAGACAATTAATTAATTTATAATTATTATGAACTGTTTTCATGCAGCTAAGTAAATGCTTAATATTTCAAGTTACATCATTTATGAATTATGCTTAGCAATTTAATCATTATTAACAAACTATAATTATCAAGGCTTCTACAATTCAAAATAATTGCTAATTGTGTCACTAAGTTAATGGTTCACACTTCAAATAGAATCATTTACTAATGAACATGTAACTATTACATGATTATTGGATCACATTTAAGTTGCTGTTTATTAGGGCCTGTTATTCTAAAGAGTTACCAGTGAATTTAATGATAAATGACAAATTAAGTGATAAAAACTAATTTTAGCTACATGGTTTGACCAATTTGAACGTTTTCTTTAGATGTGTGCTCGGAGTCGTCATATAAGGACATTAAAATGATAACATATTGAAGCCTAATCAGGTTTATTTGGTGTAAACAGTATCACACGTGTAAATATCTGTGCTAATATTAGTGACAGTGCTAATTTGGGAATCAACCTAAAGGCCACCCCCACTTTATCCCACTTGTTGTGATGTCACTGATCAGCACTCAAACCTTTCGGGTGTCTAAACCAACTTCGGACCAAAAGAGCTTCAATATGAGCTTTAAACTACAGTCAAATCATTATTTATACCAAGACGATACTCTGATGAAGACGAAGCTGAGAAGATAAATATACACAAAACATCAGCTCAGAGCTGATTTATGATAAAGAAGGCCTGTCCCCAAACTTCTGACCGGCAGTGTAAATCTCGTGGAGTTTTTTCTCCAGATTTTTGCGCTTTTTTGTTCCTGAACACACAGACGAGGGTGAGGTGAGGGAAAACTTCTGCATCTCCGCATCTCCTACTCTATAACGGCCAAACGCTCAGTGCAGTGAATAGAAAACAGAATCGTTTCAGTGTGCGGTGTTGCGGAGCAGTGAGGGTGAGTTTAGAGGAACGGGTTGGTGGAGGATCCTCCTGTAGGATACGGTCCAGCGGGAGCTCCACTCTGGAAGACAAACACATTTGCAGTCATTAATCATACAATTAATACAATATACACCGATCAGGCATAACATCACGACCACCTCCTTGTTTCTACGCTCATTGTCCAGTTTATCAGCTCCACTTACTATATAGGTGCACTTTGTAGTTCTACAGTTACAGACTGTAGTCCATCTGTTTCTCTGATACTTTGTTAGCCCCCTTTTACCCTGTTCTTCAGTGGTCAGGACCCCCATGGACCCTCACAGAGCAGGTACTATTTGGGTGGTGGATCATTCTCAGCACTGCAGTAACACTGACATGGTGGTGGTGTGTTAGTGTGTGTTGTGCTGGTCTGAGTGGATCAGACACAGCAGTGCTCAGTGCTCAGATAGAGGCATTGCACTGGGCTGGTCTCAACAACAATTTCTGAGCCCACCTTTCACACCGAGACCGCGACGAGGCTGACTCAAAATGAGTTTGAGACTGAGGCTGCTAGTTGAGTCTCGAAACCTGACTCAACTACTATGACATGAATCGCTGCTGGGTTTTGGACTGGGTCATATCTCCAAAATGGTAACTTTACAGGAAACACCACCAAAGGCTTAAAATTTATAAAAGGACTTTCACTCAAATTGTTGTGCTGATGTTCACAATTAATTAAAAAATAATGCAAACAGAATCATTTTATCCAGTGTCTCGGACTTTTGGACGCCACTGTATATCAAACAAAAAGTTATAGATTTCAGTATGTTAACTCTTCTTGCTTGTGGTAACCAGTAGGGCGGCGCCCCAGCACCCAAAATGGAAGGAATGCCCCAGACAGTTGTTCTCATAAGAATTTGTGCATCATAAATTTGAGAAAACTGATCATCTTGTGTGTGTATATATATATATATATATTTGCTCTGAAAGGTGAGGAATAAATAAACCCCAATGTTGAATATGTCTAAATAAATTGCTAACATTAATTTTTTTATGTTAGTAATTTGAAGATAAGATTAAAGCTGTTGAAACCTTTAAACTGAACCAGGCAGCAGACGCTCGCATCAAACATCAGTGAACAGCACTTAGCAGGAATAAAAGCAGCTCGTGTGTCATTCACTGACTTTCTCAGGCTTATTCTTGGGTTGTTTTGCACCTGTAACATGTTTTCTGTCAAAAAAACAAAGAAAAACTGGAAGAAAAAGAAGAAAAACCTCTTCATTCAAGAGTTTCAGCTTAAAATGCTGGTAAACAACACTTGAAACAGCTTAGCTTTAAAGTGCTTCCATAAAGAGCACAAAAACCTGCTTGAATTTCAAGGTCACCCTCGGTAAGCACAAGAGTCTGAATTTCTCAGTGCATGTAAACTCTAGACCTTACTCCGATCAAAGAAAATCACCAGAAATGACCATTTGAATAATCAGATAATTGCACACATCCGATTATGATCGGATTATCAAGTACATGTAAAAGCACTCAGTGGGAACCACTCTCATTCCAAGAGTGGGTCACACAAGCCTGAGAATTCCATCATATGTTTTCAGCATCTATAAATAACATTAGGTTATGTTTATATGACAAGCCTCATTGCTCAAATCCAATTTTTTGCTCTGAGCTAACATGATTGATTTGAATCACTTACCTAAATGAGTGTGAACAATCATTAATGTGAACGAACCGGCGTCCTGAAATGACCCTCATGCGCACATCCTACTCAGTAACATCACGTGAACGAATCACGTGCATCATTGGTAATGATGTTTTGTTCTGACAGCGGTGATTTGCTACATTTCTCTTATATTTAATTTGAGGCCCATTTATGTCTATGTTTTGTTACATCTTGAGAACACACAGATTAAAAATCATTTGCACTCAAAGTTGATAGAAAAGACCTCCTGTACTCAAAGGTTTTTTTAGTGGTAAACTGCCCTAGAATGGCTTACTGTGCATACATACACAAAGCTCTAATCGGCCCCTCAGTACCTGAGTGAACTTCTCTCTTATTATGAACCATCGCGCCTACTTAAAATCACAAGGTGCTGCTCACTATTAGTACCTAGAATTAATAAAGCTACATCGGGGGGGAGTGCCTTCTCATACAAAGCCCCCCAACTTCGGAATAATCTCCAGTCAGTGTTGGGGACTCAGACACAGCCTCAGTCTTTAAGTCTAGGCTAGAAACCGACTTGTTTAGTGGAGCCTTTGGTAATTAGTTTTCCCTGTTAGATAAAAGGCGCAGATCTGGGGTTCATGGTCAGAGTATTATGGTAAACTGGGAGTGTTGGTGCCGTCGTCCCAGTGCCTCAGGCACTCACTCAGGTTTGCTGACGGTGGAGTGGAGGGGCGCCGACATCTCAGGGAGCCTCATGACTCTGTTACCTTCTGGTTTTTCCCTTTTAGTCAGGCTGTAATATCTTGGCCGTGCCGGAGTCTCTGCTGCTCTGTTAACCCTGTAATCTGTGATCAGTCCCTCTTTACAGAACTGACTCTCTGTGTGTTTCCTTTCTTTGGCGAGTTGATCAGCTGCCCATCCTGTGCATCTGATGCTGTTGCTTCTTCTGCCTTGATCGGGTGCCGCTGCTCGCCAGCCTTCTGGACCAGTTTGACCACCATGGAGCTTCTCGCTGTGCAAACCTCACCTGCATGAACTGACCCTCCTGATGATACTGCAGCTTCTTTTAATCACAGACCTTCCTTCGCCTGATTTTCCCCTTTTCTGTATCTTATACTGATGGTCAAAACTCATTCTCTGCTGTTATTGTTTACTATCAGGTGTCGACCAGAGGAGGATGGAGTTCCGCTTAAGAGAGTCTTGGTTCCGCTTAAGGTTTCTTCCTCTTGCTATTTATTTATTTGGGCGCTACGCAGCAGCTTAGTTTAGTACATCCTGAATGAGCTTGAACTCATCACGGTCCAATATACTAAAATATGCTAATGAGAGGCCGGAGACCACCCGAGCCCCAGTCGCTCTCGTTAAGGCCTGCAAAAGCGCCTGAGCCGAGAGAGATTAGGCTCAAACCCCACTTGTTTAGTCGAGCCTTTGGTAATTAGTTTTCCCTGTTAGATAAAAGGTGCAGATGTGGGGGTTCATGGTCACAGAGTATTATGGTAAACTGGGAGTGTTGGTGCTGAGGGAGGGAGGGGGAGAGAGAGAGAGAGAGAGAGAGAGAGAGAGAGAGAACGAACTGAGGCCAGTTTAGGGGATTAAGACTCAAATCTCAGCAGGTTAATCTGTATCTGTGTGTGAAGCTGTTAATTCATATCCTTGTTAGCACCAGAGGCTAACATTAGCTCAGCTAGAAGGCTAAACCAGCAGCGGTTCTGTTTCGCTGATGCGAGTTTTGAGGATAAAGACTCAAATCTGAGCAAGTAAATCCGTTTCTTTTGAAAACTGGGCAGGAAGGGGACGTTTACGTAATAACACGTTCATAGCTTTTCATATTCTTGTTGAGTTTTGAGGTTTAGAGACGCTCCAGTAGTTTCTCAGGCATAAAATGAATATATAAACACATTTAACAACTTACTATTCAATATTAATTTACAACTAGGGCTTATTTGTGTTACGTTTCTGTAGTAAAAAGCTGTGGAAAGCTGTACGGTGAATAAAATCTCAGTCAAGATGATATTTACAGTTACACGCCACTTCAAGCTTTCTGTAAATTTGCTAAATTTATCTAAATTTATCAGGTGGGAACTTTTCTTTTACACCTTCACCCTCAAAACCTGCTTCTCTTATTATAGAACCTTTTAGAGGGTCTTCAGAAGCCCAGAGCAGAAAAGAAGGACCACTTACACCTGGGTACACTTGAGAATACTAACAGAGTGATAATAAGATAGAAGAGCATTAAAAAATTAAGCGGAAGTGAGTAGCAAGCTGACCAAAGAAATAAGAATACCTTTTATATGCACTGTCGGTACATATTATTCTTCCTGTTCATAATTCTTAAAATAGATCAGTTCACACTCCCAGAAGCGCATTAAGTACAGAAAAGAGAGAAAAAACA
The DNA here is from genome assembly GCF_904425465.1 of Colossoma macropomum. Lineage (NCBI taxonomy): Eukaryota > Metazoa > Chordata > Actinopteri > Characiformes > Serrasalmidae > Colossoma > Colossoma macropomum. The sequence continues at coordinate 32,409,538 of NW_023494807.1, forward strand.
CACTATAATGACTTCGTCAGAAGCTGCAGTGCTAATAGCTGCACATTTAGATGTGCACAGCATGTCTAAGTGTTGCAGTGGGAGATAATGGATACAGGAACATTTGAAAAACAAGACTGTGCTATTTCAGTTATAAGTATAGAAAAAAACAGGACTGCACTGGCATCACTGAGCTGTTGGGAGATATTCAAAGGAAAAGGTGCTAGTGCTCTATGACAGGTGACGCTTTAAGATAGTTTTGCTAATTGATGTGTTTTTGTACCAGCTGGATTGAGAATAAAACAAAAGACTAAAGAATAGCTACACAAAGAGTGTCACATCTCCAGTTTGTCAGAATAGTCTTTTTAGCGATGGTCAGCGCCACCTAAAGTGCTCTGTTTTCTTCCTTGTTTAGATGGACTGATGTGTCACCTAACAAACAGAGTGATGGGGATGGGGAGATGGGTTGTTTTAACAATGGAGTTAGTTGATTTATAACAAGTTGCCAGAAGTGCTTGACTGGTGTGCAATGCCACAAGGCATGTATATAACTGTCAGGAGTGTTTAGTGAACAATGTCTACAGATTTCAGAGTCCATTAATCCCATTTTATAGAGCCTTTGCCCAGTGTCGTGTGCTCTGTGAATTACCTTATATTGTATGAGGTGAAGGTTAGTATTGTTAGTCATGCTAAATGTGTTTCCCCAGAATGGTTGTCTAGAGGTCGGTAGAGGGAGTAACCAAGAGATCTTCCCACTTTTTCCGTGGTACATAAATTGTTTGGTCTAATTCAGATAGGAATTTATAAATTTTAGATAATTTTTTTTTGAGGAGGAGATGTTTAGGAATTCTGTAATTGGTGGACTTAATTCTATGTCTTTAATTTTGAGTTTAGTATGGATCTAAGCTGATGATATTCCAGAATCTGGTTACTCTCAATGCCGTATGCCTGGGTTAAATGTGAAATGGTTACAGTTTTTATTCTGTAGAATGTGATGTAGATGAGTAATACCTTTGTCCTTCCATTTGTGTAGAGTTGTTGTTTTTTTTGATGGCAGGGAAGTCGGGTTTGTGCCATATGGGTGAGTGTTTGGAGGGTGAAATTATAGTGTCAGTGTTCTTGTGCAGTTTCCACCAAGCTGTCAGTGTTGATGCTATCATTGGGAAGTCTGAGAATTATATTTCATTACTTGAAGCTTGTTCTACTGCTCTCCATGATTCATCTGTTTGACTAGGCTTTATCCATTTTATTATGTATTGTAATTGATTTGCTAAGAGGTATTGTTGGAAATTGGGGGCTTCGAGGCCTCCCTGGGTTCTGTGCTTCTGTAATGTAACTAATTTGATCCTAGGTGGTTTATTTTTCCAGTAAAATTTGAAGATAAGAGAGTCTAAGGTTTTGAACCAGTTAGAGTGAGGTTGAATTGGAATCACTGAGAAAAAAATAATCCTGCCCACCCAGAGAAAGCGAGAACAACTGTGCTCTCTTGGACTCCCGGCCACGGACGGATGGAGCTGTTTTAGCTTTTAATCCTATTTTCCTTGATGTTGGGAATTAAATGTGAAATTTAAAATTTTTACTAATAAAAAAACGTAATCCTTGATGGACAGCTTCATTTTTACTAGCTATAAGTACATTTTCACCAGTAAGAATTCTAATATCACTGGTAAAAATGTATGTATTACAAGTTAAAATACAATTCTATTACTAGTTAAATTTAAATATTAAAATTTAAATTAAAAAATTTGTTAATCATGATTCATTAATAGGCAGCACGGTGGCGCAGTGGGTAGCGCTCTCGCCTCACAGCAAGAATGGCCTGGGTTCGATTCCCGGGTGGCCAGGGTCATTTCTGTGTAGAGTTTGCATGTTCTCCCCGTGTCTGCGTGGGTTTCCTCCGGGTACTCCGGTTTCCTCCCACAGCCCAAAAACATGCAGTCAGGCTGATTGGACATGCTGAATTACCCCTGGGTGTGAGTGAGTGTGTGATTGTGTATGTGTGTCTGTCTGCCCTGCGATGGACTGGCGACCTGTCCAGGGTGTATCCTGCCTTCCGCCCAATGACAGCTGGGATAGGCTCCAGCACCCCACCGCGACCCAGAAGGATAAGCGGTTTAGATGATGTATGTATGATTCATTAATGCTTCTTTAATTCATCACACAAATCAACACAGCAGGACTAAATGGTCAGACTGTCTGATTTGATCATGGACGATGTGTGAAGCGTCTGGCTCACCATAAACGGGTTACTGGACATCGCAGGCTGACCGTAGGTCATCGGAGGTTTGGCCTGGCCATAAGCAGGAAATCCACCTACAGGGATACAAAAAAAGAGCCAGTTTGTGATTAATGTTCATGAGCTTTTAATATGACCAACTACAGTATTGACAAAAAATACAATATGATACAAAATATTTGCGACACCACTCAAATTTCAGGGCATCCAGGAGACTATTAGAACCAGGTCTTTGGCTCGTTTGGGGTCTTTTTTAAATAAATAATCCCTACACCTCTGTCATGCTAATACCTGTTACTGTCCCAATGGGATGTCCCAATGACACGATGTCCCAATGACACGATGTCAAGCTTGTAACAACAGAAGAACCCTTTTTGGTGCCATATAGAACCTTTTCAAAAAGCTTTTATATAGATTCATCTACACATTTTCCATCAATCTGACGAACCCTTTCACAATGCAAACAACCCTTTAATCCTGCAAAGAGTATTTTGAGTGTTCGTGGTTCTGTATAGAACCTTTCTTTACTAAAGAACCCTTGACTCTTTTTTAAGAGTTAATGTAAAGGTGTAATGATGTGCCTATTTGTTGTGTGTACATGAGGTCAGTGTTTTTGCTAAAGTAACACAAATTTCCCCTCAATGACCAACACAGTGTCTGTCATAAACGAAAGAACAGACAACAACCCACTTTAAACTCTCCTATAACAGAAGTCAATGGGCAGATGCTGAATGTTTAAAATATGTGACTATATAACAAGAATTTGAAACAAATTCATTCCAGTCTTACAGAAGAGACAGAATGAAAACTGTCCATATGAAGTTATGAACTTTACAACACAGTAAAAAAATTTGTTCTGGTTATTTTTGCTTCCCTAACGGTTTCTGGTATCCATGGCAATCAGGTCTTGTTTCCCCTCAAGGTCAACAAGGTTGCAGCAGACATTTCACAAACAGTCACATCTCTGAAAAGAACCAGCTACACTCATCTACAGCTTAATAGAGAAATATAAGTGGATTCGGAACGACAGCGTGCAAAACACACTTGTTTTGTATAAATGTGAAATGGCTGGATTTAGCAACCGTCCATTGACTTCTACTGTAAGGCTGCGTTCACACAGCCGGTAAAAGTGGCCCAAATCTGATTTTCTCACCAAATCCGATTTTTTTGTTCGGCTGTTCACATTATCTTTAAACATGACCAGAACAGATCAGCTCCTAAACTGACCCACATGTTCAAAAGAACAGCTTCACGGCTCATCCAGAGGTAAACAGTCACGACCACCAACGAACGCCAGTCGCTCCCGGAGGATCAGCTTCATCTTCACCAGCATCACAGGAGCCATCATGAAGCTTCACTGACTGACAGCTGGGCTCATCACCCAGAATGTGTTCGAGCCGTAAAAAGGGCGCGGTCACTTCTTTGGTTCGCGTCCTCGGATTCTTTAAACTTTGCTTTCAGACGTTTATCTGTACTTTGACTCTGCAGCCTCGTTCTCCTGCGGCCGCGTTCGGACATTTCATTAGAAATCTCCTCAAACATGGAGGGTTTTTGATGAGTCTCTTCCAATCTTTGTTCAGAAACATCAGCCTAAATGTTTGAGTCTCAGCAGCGCAAAATTATGATGAATGTGAAGCTGGATTGACATAAAAGCCACATGAATTCCGACTGAGTCACACTGCTGCAGTTTAGATACGTATCGGATTTCAGTACCACATATGAAAGTGTCCCGAATCAGAATTGAAAATGTCAGATTCAGTGTGTTTATCTGTTCACACTGACACACAGACACACATCTGGGTCACATATGAAGGAAAAGATCAGATTTGGGCCACTTTTACCTGCTGTGTGAACAAAGCCACAGGTTTTCTGTTCTTTTCCAAGTTCAGGAAACCGTGTGTGAAGCTGTCTGTGCTGATCAATCATACGATACAGGTGTGAAGTATACAGATGAGGGTAAGAAGCGCTGCAGTATTCCTTTAACCGGTACCGTTGGGCTGCGTGTAGGCGGCGGGGGGGAGAGGGTGGAAGGGTCCCTGGCCGGGGAAGGGCTGCTGGAACGTCCCGCTGAAGCTGGTGGGCAGGCAGTAACTGGGCGTGTTCCCAAAACCGGCCGGCATGCTCATGGAGCCTGAAAGAGAGGAAACACAGACGCTGCGGTTCATTCCGTCTCACACCTACACAGAACGGGGCGGTCAGAGGGAACGGGACTGAAGCTTGTGTCAACCTGAAGCTGAAGATCTACCGTTGGTCTGGAACGGGTTGGTAGACATCGGCTCTGGAGCCATTCCGGAAGCCAAGAACGGATTTGTGGAAGGAGCAGCTACCCCAAAACACAAAAACAAAAATATTAATTTATGTATGTATGTATGTATGTATGTATGTACACAGTGCCGTGAAAAACTATTTGCCCCTCACCTAATTCCTTCTAGTTTTGTTATTTTGTCACATTTAAATGTTTCAGATCATCCAACTAATTTTAATATAAGATAAAAAACAACATGAGGAAACACAAAGTGCAGCTTTTAAATGTTTATTCTATTCATTGAAGATAAAGATTTATTCAAAACCTACGCCACCCATGTGAAAAAGTAATTGCCCCCTAAACCTAATAAATGTATGTGCCACCCTTGGCAGCAACACCGGCAATCGAACGACTGGGATAACCTGAGGAATTCTGTCCCACTCTGCTTTGCAGAATTGTTTTCATTTGGCTGCACTGGAGGGTTTTCAAGCATGAACTGACCGTTTACGGTCTTGAGTTGGGATTCAAGTCAGGACTTTGACTCTCGCCACTCCAAGACCTTAACTTTGTTTATTTATTATTTTTGTTGTCTTTTGAGCCACTGAGAGGTGGACTTGTGGCTCATGCTTGATCATCGTCCTGCTGCAAAACCCCCAAGTGCGCATGAGTGTTAGGTCAAAAATAGAAGAAACTGGGAAGGGAGCAAATACTTTTTCACAGCACTAATTAAATAAATGAATATAAAAAAGGTCTGAGAAAACGTAACTACCATACAGGAGAACATGCCTCACCTGTAAAACCCTGTTGCATGCTGGGTAGTACTGGCTGAGGCTGAGCTGCTGCAGGCCCCGGCACAGCATCGAATACACTTCACAGGAATAAAAGACAGAACACACTCAGTAGACCTTTTCAGAAAGCACTACTGATAATAATAAAAATAAAAATAATAATAATCATCATTTTTCTTATTATTATTTATATTTACATGGACGATGCACATTAATAAACATTTCTGTAAATTTGCCAGTTTGGCTAATTTCATTTACAGTACTGTGAAAAACTGGTTAAAACTATTTGTTTGGGCAGTAACTGCATTCTGCCCTTAAAACACAAATAAACATTAAGATTGCATTGTTTTGTTCAATTTAACCACCAACACTCCTGATTTAATTTACTGAAGTATTGATTGGCCAAGCCAGGTACTGGAAGATGACTGTAATTACTGGGCTTCATCACAAAGACAGCTGGGTAATGGTTAGTCGAACACACTGACTTACATACAACTGCTATTGCATTCATTTACTTGTATTTATTCTAATGATGGTGTTTTTCTGAGTAAATAAACACTTTCTGCCCAGATGAACAGCTTCTTAAATCAAATCTTCTCAGGTGCTTTTGCACAGTATGGTATTTAGCACCTTTCATACACCAGAAAGTGGCATAAAGGTGTTTTAAAGAGTAGACAATAAGCAATATTTTGCTTATAATACAGCATATGGCAAAATTTAATACATTTCTGTTAAAAAAAATAAATAAATTAAAAAAATTAAACAGATAAAGAAATGAGTACATGAGAGAAAAAGGAATTGAGCAGTGAGCAGCGCCCTCTGTGGGTACAGACTCAGTACTACACCTGCAGAAGATCAGGCAGTAACCAGAATGGAGAATCTCACCCCTGTGAAGCTTTATGGGTCGAGCTGAGGGCGCTGTCCAGCTCAGCCAGAGCGGCGTAGCGGTCCTGCCCGGAAAGGCCGGGCGGAGCGGTGGGCAGCGGCATGCTGGGCAGTGGGGGCACCGACACACTTCCTCCTTTACAAACAGATCAGAAACAACACAAATCCAAATGTATGTGCTGAAGGTGAACATTTCTGACCTCACGATTCAATCAGATTATGAATCATTAGGAAATGATTCGCCGCATCATCAAATCTAAAACTTTAACAACACAATACACAATATATATGTATATATGCAACACGTTAAGCTTTTACATTTTTATTTTTGAAAATAATCTGAGGATTTTATGAGAGGAGCAATGATGGCAGTTTAGGGATTCACTGATATAGGAACTGTGGGCTGATATTAAATTTTTCCTTGTACATATCTGCTGATTTCGATACATACATTCAAACATTTATTAAATGTATACATTGGGACTAAATCTCCTGCCTTAGCATCACAGAGAAATAGAACATTTACTTGTTGGGGTTTACAAATGTAGTAAAATTAATAAAACACCAAATCCAATCGGCCAAATCTACATCCGTTAGTTGCTGATGATTTAGTTTACTGTAATTATCAGCTGAATATACATCATTCCGGTTAGGGGTGGGCAATAAGATGATATTTTATCTTGATAAATGACGTCACAACACGCTTTTCTGAACATATCGTGAATATATTGAGAGCTTCAAGAACACAAAATACATGTTTCATTACAAAGTGAACATAATAAGGCCTGTTATAACTGATTATAATGCATGCAGCTGTATTGCCAGCCATAAGCGCCTATTAGGTGTAAGTGCTCCCTGATTAATAGAGAGCCACGGTTCTCACACACTTACTACAAAATAAACAAGCAAACACACAAACAATCCAACAGCCCTCTCTACAAAAGTGAGGAACTGAAGGAAGTGAATGAAATGAGATGAAAATTAATGAAAAAATAAATCATAAAATAATAATAATAATAATAATAATAATAAATCAAATTAATTCGATTTTCAGAGAACTGAGCAAAAACAGAGAAAAAGTCCAGATTGGAGGGGTGGGGTTGGGTACCTGATTGGGGTGGGGGGCCTGATTGGGATGGGGTACCTAAATAGGTGGGGTACCTGTTAAGGGTGGGGTACCTGTTTGGGGTGGCTGAAGGGATGATGGCGATGATGATGGTGATGATGGGTGGAATCGTTGGGACACACTGGACTTTCCAAACGAATCAAACTTGGCAAATTCTGGGACTGAACTGTTTTGAGCTACAGTGTGAACAGAACACAAACGAACACAAAAGACGAGAATAAACAGAGAGGTAATAAAAAACAGTAGCTGATTCTACTGAGCTCTAACAACAGCACTGACACACACTTAAACACAAAGATGGCAATCAATCAATCAAATCAATAAATAATTAAAAATCTTATTCTCTAACCATCTTTCAATGGATGGTCCTTTAAAAAAATCTAAATAATATTAAATTTAATGAATAAAGTGTAAAAGTTCCACAGCAGGTTTTTTCCCCCTCAAATCGTACTCCCAAGACAAGAACCATTAACAAACCATTCTTTTTTGTAGTGTACACTCTTAGGGGGGTTCTTAAATGGTTCTTTGGAGCGATGTCATAGAAGAACTATGTCTGGTTCTCTGAAGAGCCCTTCAGTGGATGTAATAAGTACAAAAGAACCTCCACATGAAGTTGCTACAGCAATTAAAGTTATTTTTCCTAGAATCACCACAGTGTTAGAAGGGTCTCTGGAGCAATGCTTTTGGTACTCTAAAGAACCTTTTAATTGAGGTTGTTTCAGCTGAGTTTTTTTTTTAAAAGAACCACCCACAAAAAGGTTCTACAGTGTGGCGCACTGATGTACCTGAGGGTCTGTTGAAATGTGCAAAGTTGGCAAAGTTTGAGGTTCCAGCAGAGTGAGACGCGAAGATATCTCCACCCAGATCAGACAGAAGGTCGAACTTCTTCTCCTGCCCGGCAGGCTGGGACTGAGCTCGGCTGGACACCGGAGACTGAGACTGAGAGAGAGAGAGAGAGAGAGAGAGAGAGAGAGAGAGAGAGAGAGAGACAGAGACAGAGACAGACAGACAGAGAGAGAGAGAGAGAGAGAGAGAGAGACAGACAGACAGACAGAGAGACAGAGAGAGAGAGAGAGATGAGCATATTATAAAGAAGGGTCCCTTGAAAGGATTCAGCAGGTGAGGATATTTACTCGGGGTGGCAGAAGTAAAAATAAAAAAAATAATAATAATAGGTACAGTATGATGTCATGATACTTCAGGTTTTTAAAATTTATTAATGTTTGTAACATTATTAAAGAGCCCATATCCTACATTTCTCTTGTATTTTATTTCCCCCCCCTCAATGATCACTTCTGTGGCTTTATGTACCAAATACAAAATCACAAACAAAATTTTTTTACATGACCATTTTCCCACCTCTCTCTGTCCTGATTGGCTGTCCTGTATTGTGCCTAACTCAGAAAGCAGTCCAGCCTGAAACACTCCTTATAACTTCAGCATGAGTGGGCGGAGCTAAACTGCTGTAGTTGGATAAATTTAAAATCTTTGTTTTTCTGACATCGTGAAAACAGCAAATTCAAAACAGCCTGTTTTTTGCAGAATGTTTACATACATTAACTCTTAACTTATTAACTTAAATAAAAAAAATGAAAAAGAAAAATAAAAACTCCTTTTTTTTTATGATATTGGCCCTTCAAGCCCTCTATTAGACTGACAGATTACCAAAATGCACTTCTGTGTTCATCCACGCGGTGGTGCTGTTACTCTCTGGCAGGGATCGTTTAAGTGGAGTTTGTAATAAACTTCAATGAGCCTGTGGGGACAAAGGGCCCTTTCAGCCCGAGGCCTCAACATAATATTATGAATAGCAACTAAACACACTAACAACTGTTCTAAGTCAAAGTTCTCAAAAGAGGTCAAAAAGAAAAGAGTCTGCAGACGCTGAGTTTGTGGAAAGAGGGAAAAAGGCTTCTCCTTTATTTCAGCATCAGGTGACAGAGAGACCCAACTGCGCAAATACAGTGATCCAAACAGTTTATATGCCATTTATCTGGGGTAGTTTGATATCCTTACTTCTCAAATTGTGATATTAGCTCATTCTCTAACTGGTGCATCTCTTCGTCCATCGCATGATGAGCTCACTCCTCAAAACTGGTTTCAACCTGTTTTATCGGTCTGCTTTACCTTTCAAGGCCAACTTGCCCCTCTCTTCACTGGGTCAGTAGGTACACACAGGCCTGTCTGTGAACCCAGGGGCTTTCCAGTGTCTAGAACAAAGGACACAATAGTAGGGCCGCGGTCCGAGTCCAGACCCAGACACTGTCCTATGCAGACCAGGACCTATAACCGATAAACTATAGAGAATTGTTTAATTTGGATGGGGTGGTCCTATTTTAATCAGCGTAACTTTTCTAGCCTTTACGGTAGCTTTAGCTTCCCGGGAGACTCACAGAATCACATGCGCTGTACATATCACGTGTGACGCTACTCAGCCAATCAGATCTGTGCATTACGATGAGCACTGAGACTCAAGAGAGTGAGGCACACACAGGGGAGGGACGAGGCGAGAAACAGCAGAAAGTGAGTCAGAGGGAAGTTATTTCACATGGCGTGATCTAAAAAGAGAAAACTGACAATAAATATTGTTGAAATATGACGGAATTGTACTTTATTTGATTTGATATTCAGTTGTTGACTGTATAAGATGCTGATATACCTACTAGGCTACCTCAGTAAACAGTATATGGCACTGAATCATAATGTAAGTTGGACATTATGATGTTCTGGACCTTTGCTTGAGGAAATTGTCTCTAACTGGACCTTACTGAATTTTAATTAAAGACCCCTGGTCTAGAATCTCCTATGCAGACAGACTAAGGCCGACTCTGTGAGAGAATTAATATTCTCTGTTAGCCAATACTACCTATTTGGTTATTGATTACAAGATCTAATCTATTTGATTACTGATTAAGGGAATATTTATTCGAAATCTCCGTCAGGCCACAACACTTAGCATTTCTAATCGTTAAAAAGGTAAAAACACACCGTGGCTCAAGCATCGTGATGGCATCACATCGTGCAGGTATTCCCACTCCTAGATTTCGCGGCTGCAGAGTTTACGATTGTAGTCAAGCGTGTGCAGGTGGAGTTACCTGGCTGGATGGAGTTTTGTTTAGATGCAGCGTTTTGATTGGCTGAGGCAGGACCTCCGGGGTGCTGCTTGTGCTGCTCGCTGAGGAACCAGAGATGGAGGCCTGAACGGAGGCCAGAACCTTCGCCTGCTCTGGAGGAACGTACCTGCACATAAAACACAGAGTTATAAGTGGTTATTAATGCGGTTACATAGCTGCCTGTGCAGTGACGTATTCTAGAGGCAGGGGTGGGCAAACCGATCACACTGATTTATCAGTCTACTCAGGCTTTAGCAGAGCTCAGTAACACTGAGATTAATAACTGATCACATTGATTTATCAGTCTACTCAGGCTTTAGCAGAGCTCAGTAATGCTGAGATTAATAACTGATCACATTGATTTATCAGTCCACTCAGGCTTTAGCAGAGCTCAGTAACACTGAGATTAATAACTGATCACATTGATTTATCAGTCTACTCAGGCTTTAGCAGAGCTCAGTAATGCTGAGATTAATAACTGATCAAATTGATTTATCAGTCTACTCAGGCTTTAGCAGAGCTCAGTAACACAGATTAATAACCGATCACATTGATTTATCAGTCTACTCAGGCTTTAGCAGGAACGTGTTTGTAAAGAAGCCATGTTTGAGTTCTTCTTCAGAGTACGTCTTTACATGTTGTGCTGATTTTAAAGTAGTTCGTAAACAAGCACTGATGGTGTTTCTTTTAAAGATGGTTCATATATTTTTTTAATTTAATGGGTAAAGTATTCTAAAAATATTTGCCTGAAAATTTAAAAAGTGACTGTATTCTGAATGCTGCCTTTATAAAACATAACAGACTGAATACAGATACTTAATTTCTGTATTCTGAATATATATTCCCAACACTTATATTCCATTACATCCCAATCCTGTCTCGACGTTAGCTCAGGCCCAGCTCCAGATCCTCCAATCGCATGTGGAGCATCTGATACGACGTCTGATATTAATTATACACTAAAGTGCTCACAACCGTCTGCTGCACTCTGACTGGCTATTCACACTTCCCAATCTTTTGTATATCAGGCTAAACACATCATCAGCAAGTGGCTGCCTTTTCTTCAGAGTGATAAGAATTAGCCAGATTTACTCACTGGACTGTGGAAGCTGTGAAGCTGTCGAGTCTCCTGTTTCAGTGGAGGTGATTCAGTATTTAAACACAGCTAGAAAATAATAAAGGCTCTTCTGACAGTGAAGAAAGCAATATGGAAATTTCGTGCAGGAACTGAAGATCTACATTCCTGCACTGTTTTATGGATGTTTGGTTCCGGAGGGGGGGCTGCCAGACTGAATCGAGTAAAGGCTGGTACAGTGGTCCCTTTGTCTGTGGCAACCGAAAAGATCTGGAACAGGATCATGTTTAGTTTGAGTTTATTTTGCTTAGTTGTGCATTTCTGTGTGTCTTACACAGAAATGCCGTTGGCTCAACGGCTCCGTCAAATCAAAGAACAGATGCATTTTAAACAGACTACTAACAATGCTAAGGAAGATCAACCAGCACGTACGCTCCCAAAACAGGCCAAGCCCAGAATGGCAATAAGCTTTTAACTAGGGATGCACCGAATATTCGGCAACCAAATTATCCAGCCGAAAATGGCCAAAAAAACAAAACGCATGCAGTGTTCGGCTGAATAAGTGAAAAGACCGAATAATTTATACTGAACACTGGCGCCATTACCTTTTTCTAGTTCTAGTTTTTGGGGGACAAATAAAAATATTTTGTTTTACTAATTTATTTAAGTCATATTGACATTTTATTTTTACTTTTACTGGTGGGGCAAATAATTTTTTTTCCTTCTCTTCTAATTTTTTTTTTTTAAGTCATATTGTGCTTTGTTGGGATGTCTGTTGGGATGTTAATGTTCAGTGTTCAATAAATGTTTTTTCTTTGAAAACCAAGACAAAAATACAATTAGCCTATTTAATACATGCAATGGTGAAAAAGTGGTAAAATTGATGACACACTGTGAAAAACCATGCTTGGTATTCGGTATTTGAAATGTTTCATTTTGTTCGGTTTTGGCCAAAAATGTTCATTTCGGTGCATCCCTACATTTAACGATCTTAACTAAGGATGCATCGATACTGAAACTAGTATCAGGTATTGAAAAACATTGACAAGCTAGTTTGTGTTTAATGTGAAACCAAATACTCTTTATAGAGTTAAGTCTGGAAAAACAGTTTTGATCTTGGTCAATTTTTTTTTTTAAACAGTGTACAACAGAAAATTCCCCCTGAATGGAGTGTTTGCTTTAATAACAATGAGAAATAGAAGCCAGAAGAACAACATAAATTTCCCAATTCGTACATCAACCACCTCCCTAATTTTCTATTAGGATTATTTTGACAGTTTTGAAAGTGGCTGAAGTTCACATCACATTTTTAAAGGTTATGCCAGCTGACAAATAACCTGAGTAAGTTTTTCACCTTAATTTATAAAAGTTTTTTAATCATAATTTAGATTTAATCTTCACTAATGTGATGAAAACTCACCTTTAGCCACAAATTGCTGGCAGAAAAGGCACTTTGTCTCCTGAGGGTTTTTCTGCAGCACTGTTCTGAAAATCACCTGCACCTCACGCAAAATAAATGGTTTGTGATTGGCTGCTCTGCAAGTCAGTCTACTTTAATAGCCCCTTCCTGTTAAAGTAGGTGGTCCTTGGTCAAGCCAAACAACAAAAGCGACCAGACTTTCTGCCCATAGTCAGAAGTCCGGCCTGCGAACTCAAGCAAACTTGAGCTAAACTCAGTTTAATCAGCAGCTGAAGGTAAAGGAGAGTCATATTATTTATTATTATTATTTATTATTATTAATTACAGCTTTTTTATGTTTGATTTCAGAACAAAAGCGATCTGAACCAGCTGCAGCTCTAAAAAAGAGAAAAGGCCTTGCGCAGGTTCTCCTCACCATCTCTTCTTCTCATATTTCTCCTGGAGGAACTCCTTCACTTTCTGAGGCTCGCGGAAGTCTGGAACTGCGGAGCTCCGGTCATCATACAGCCCGAGCCAGATGTGTTTACACACCTGTATACACAAAACAGAGCATAAGAGAGAGTCTTTAAAAATGTTCATCTGGAGCCGTATTACAGAAACTTCTTCACTCTGAAATCTGATCTCCAGATAAGAAAACAGCATCACACAAACATCCTAACTAGACTAAACCTCCTAAATCCTGTCCTAACTTTAGGATGAACCCCAACAGGGTCCTCACTTCTGTTTAAGGTCCGTTTCTATGGTTTTTAGGCAGCTGTGTCAGCAGCATAGTTCACTACCAGCATAATGAGCTCCATTTATCTCTACTGTAAAACGCTGCTTTCACTGTGAGATGATTTTCTTTTCTAACTCTGCGTTTTAAAGATCTCAGACGCTGCAGACTCGATCTCCACCGCCCCTCTGATCACCTTCGTGTGTTAATGTTGATGATGAAATATTACAGTGATGGTGGTGAATAATGAGGAGACGGAGCTGAACGTGTGTCTGTTTATTAGGAGGAGTAACGTTAGCGCGCTCGGCTAAAGCGTTTGGGAAATGGAGACTGAAACTGGGGATCAGCGACTCTGATAAACAGCAGGGGGCGCTCTCACAGTATTCACAACTTCCAGTTTATCAGTCTTTAGTTCTGTTTTTTACATCAGTAACAGCAGCTGTGACTCACATGTTTAACATTGTTTTGATTACGTGTTTACGTTTCAGCTGTGTGTGTTTATGGTCGGTTGCTAGGAAACAGACATGTCAGCTGATTATCGACTTTGATCGACTAGGTTGGGATTACCTAACTGGAGATAAGATGCTGTAAGACAAGATAAAATTACAGAATGAAGATCAGATTTGATTCTGTAATACGAATAAATCTTATCTTGACCCGTCAGATCTTAACTTAGGACAAAAAGAGAGGAAATTTCTGTAATTCGGCCCTTAACTATAAACCACAGAGCGTAGAGACTCATTCTTTAAGAAGTGTTAGAAAAAGACAGAAATGGCGCTTTAGGAAGCGACACGTTGGTAAATGATTTCTTTCTTCAGTGCATCATGAAATCCTTTTGGCGGTAGGAAACGATGGAAATGATGCATTAGGAAATTACGTCTTAGGAACCTCCACATTAGGAAACCTTGTAACTCCATTTTTGTCGTTTTTCAGTTTTTGAAATAATTTGAAAATACCTGTTATGATGAATGGACCAAAAGAAACGACCCAAAATGACTTGGAAAAAAGTCTGGTTCCATTGACTTACATTAAAAGTGAAGTAGGTTTTGTCCTTCTCCTGTAAAGTTACCATTTTGGAGATATGAGGTTTTATTTTGACAGCAGCGAAATGATTCTTAATTCGATACATCATGAAATCCTAGCATTAGGAAATACTGGAAACGATGCATTAGGAAATGATGGAAACAACACTTTAGGAAACAGTGGAAACTGTATGTCAGTAAAATGACGCATTACAAAGTGTCGTGTTTGGAAGCTTCACATTAGGAAAAAATGAAAATGATGCTTTAGGAACTGATTCTTAATTCTGTGCACCATGAAATCCTACAGGCTTTAGGAAATATTGGAAACGATGCCTTAGTAAACGACGAAATTGATGCGTTAGGAAACAATTCTTTATTCTGTGCATCATAAGAAAAAATCCTGTTGGCGTCTTTTTGGTACAATTTAGAATTATTTTTAAAAATACACTGAATCCCCTCGGAATCATAAGGTTCTGTCTTATGACAGTTTTGAGATGTTGAGCTTTAAAGATTTTGGATTCCAAATAGTTAAACTGAGACGTGGAGCACGTCTTAATATATATGAAAATGACTGACACCCTAAATGTACTCTAAATGTACAAAATCAAAACCCTATCAAATCTGTAAATTCGTTTTTTTTGGAACCGGTCAAATGCAGGCAGAACCTTCTAATCCTGAGAACTCACTTCCTGCTCAGAGTTGTAAGGTTCTACCTGACAAAACATGAAGAAGCGGAACACAAACAGTTTATGCTCGTAAATTGCTTTGAATCATAAAATTAGTGTCTACATTATCAAAAAGTTTTATAGTCATTTAATTCTTTCTATTTTAATAATAAACTGTCCCAGCAGGTCAGTCAGTGTAGCAGGTCAGTCTAAAGACTGTATGAGGTTCTGTTTTAGATCAGAAATGTGACTCTGAATGTGGTTTCGGGAGAAAGAAGAAAAATGGATGGATTAATGAAATCAATGTTTATGTTGTAATTAAGACCCCATCAGTTCAAATGTTCACTGTTTAATTACCTTTAAAACGTAAAAAATTATAACGTTTCATAAAGTTTTATAAACTTTTCCCGCAGTCGCTGAGCGGCGGCACGACAAAGAAGCAGAACCTGATTGGTCCTCTTGTGTGTATTCAAAGTGCTGATTGGCTCAGAGAGAACCTTATAGAACCAAGTTAGAGTTTGACTTTGAAGAGAGAACCTTTTTGTTTTCTAGATAAAGAGCCCAAGCTTAAAAGAACACACCTCACATTATGATAAGAAGTGTCACAGAATACGGGGGAAAAAAAACTCAAATCTGAAAAAATATCAGACAGAACCTGGTAATAATTCCAAGGGGACGAAACGTGTCGAGCGCACACTTCACTGGATATTTATACAATCTAGTAAAATCGACTTTAACTCTTTAATGTGAGCAGCTGAATCTCCACATTCATACTGATGAACTCTGCACCCCTAACACCGCTCGGTACCTCATTGCTGTGCTTCTGTAGGAAGTCGATCTCCTGCTGCGTGAAGGTGGTCATGGAGATGGACTTCACTCTGTGCGGGGGGTTGAGCCCTCGCCTGGAACACAAACACACAAACGACGACTTTACACACAAACAATAAGTCAAGTTTAGCAAATGAAAGACCAGCGAGGATGAAACTAAGGGTGCAACGATTATTCGACTTCGGCCTTTCTTATTTTCACCCCTACCCCTTGTTTTCGAGTGTCACCCTAACCCCTTGGAACTGAGTTACAGGGTAGTGGTTGAAATCTACCCTCTGAAATGGGACCCTCAAATAAAAAGAGCATCACTTCATTAACAGCTACCAGCGCTGCTCTGTAGGCGACCCTGCCAGTCTGCAGTGACAGCAGAGGAGGGTAAAGTTCAGCTCCTCACTGCTGGGCTTTAGTTACATTTATGGCATCATATGATCTTCAAAGAGGGGGCAATTATTTATTATCACCCACCCCTAATTCTTCAGTGATATGAAGCTGAAGTCAGATATTCACCAGATTCTTGTTCAAATTTTCCCGTTCCACCTTAAACGGAGCAGCAGTTACATTCTGGCGCTTCAGGCGTCAGAACTGCTGGACTATTTAAGGTGGAACAGGAAAGTTATCCAGCTAGCTACCGAGACATTAGCATGCTGTTAGTGATTTTTTATGCTTGTTATGAAGAAAAGAACCAAAATACACTGAAACGACATTAAACTAAGATAAAACAGTGGTTATCGTAATTTTTAACAGAGAAAATTCTCACATTTGTGTGTTTCTTTGGTCTCTTGTTCTCCATCTTGCCGGTTTTTCTTTTTCTTTTTTCCCATAACTCTCTGTTTGGAGTCTCTGAGAAACCCCCGTTTGGAGGGTCATGTAGCCCCAACACTTCGCCCTCCCCCTCTATCTCAAGAATCAGGACGCCCTACCCCTAGACGAGAACACGCAAAACAGAGGATTAGGGCTGAGTGGTAGGGGCGAGGGGTGAAATGGGTTTGGGCCTTAGTCAACTAAAATCGACAACCAAATTAGTTGGCAACTAATTTAATAGTCGTTTCGTTGGTGATGTCATCACGCGTGTTTCTCGCGCTCACTAGGAATGTTCAGACATCACCGCTAGTAGTTGATAAAAGCACAACGGCAGCCTCGAGAACAAAATCCTTAAAACTGTGAGAGCATTTCTCACTAAACTCCAACTCCAGATTGTCCAGTCTGATTGTGTGATCCAGGCTTGTACACAGCTTTTTGATCGGATACACAGATTCCGTGTTTCCGGAATTTTTTCCCATAGAGAATGAATGGGGTGAGAAACTGCATGACAATCTACTGTACTTCTGCGTGGCCTAAAGACACCATTTCGCATACACTATCTCAGGGCAGGCCCCCAAGCACGAATTCACTGTTGTTCTGACCCGCACTCACCTTTTTCTCTTTTCCATCCCTCGTTTCTCCCATAGACTCCCATTCATTTTTGTCACCACACAAAATCTATTACTTTTTTGCCCGACAGCCACGACACTACATGTCACAACTCAGGGCAGGTCCCCAAACTCTAATCCACAGCCACACTGACCCGCACTCCTCTATATGTCGTTTATTCATCCCTCGTTCCTCCCATAGAGTCCCATTCATTTTCGCCCTTACACAAACCACATTATTTCTTTTGCCCGACAGCCAACAAAGTACATGCCCTCACTTAGGGCAGGTGCTCAAGCTCTAATCCACAGCCACACTGACCTGCGCTCCTCTGTGTGTCGTTTTTTCATCCCTCACTCCTCCCATAGAGTCACATTCATTTTCTACCCCAAAAAAGCCTTCAAAAACTGGCACCATTTTCTTTAAGTGTTCGTTTTATGGTCTTGGGCAGCAAAACTAGCATAACTTCCTTTAAATGTCAGCATAATTCCCTTAAAACATTCATTTAATGGTCTCAAAACAGCAAAGCCCTGTAAATAAAACCAGCATAGTTGCTGTAACTGTTTGTTTAGTTGTCTGTCTGTTAATTTATGACAGAAAAACTAAATGTTTAAATATCTAAACCAGCTAGAGCTGGGCGATATGGCCAAAAATGTTATCACGATGAACAAAATTCATATCGTTCGATATCGATATCGTGTTTTAAACTATCCTTTATGTTCAGAACATGACGAACACTCGCCCAACAATGGAACATTTCACAGATCTGTCATGGGAGAGTGGGAGAAAGTGTCTGCTGAGCTGTTTTTACCAGCTGGAAAAGCACGGCTATTTTGTAATAGTCATAATTTAAGAAAGAAAACAGATTATTTTAGCTGGTGCCGAGCGCTCGGCTACCCCGCTACACATGACATCACAGTATTCAGACACCAGCTAGACGACTGGATTTCTCTATACTATCGTAGTAGTTTAAGGGGTGAACCGCAAAATATCAACACCAGACAAACAAAGTCCTCCTTTTAGGTACGTTTAAACTGAAAGCGGAGCTTTTGTGTTGTGTTTGATCTACAGTATCATCAGTTCTCCGTGCTGTGTGAGTGACGGAGCTGCTTCAAGTTAGCCAGCTGCTAAAAACAGCTAGCCTGGAAAGCTAGCGCTCTCCCGCTCTCCACTGCCTCACAGCTTCCTCAGTTTACTTTCGTTTAAATCAGGGCTGTAATTTACATGAACCCACTTCTTTCTTTCACTTTCGTTGCTTGGGAATGCACTAATACTGAAATATGACTGTCCGAGCGCTGTAACAGCGCTGTAGTTGTGAGGATTGTGAATGCATAACTCCGCGTTTCAGCCGTTGCTAAAGACTCATCTTCCTCGTGACCCCCTCCCTCTCTAATCATGTCGAAAAACTCGGAAGTGCGCCCTCTCCTGGCGACAGCAGAGCAGTGTCGCTTTCCTTGCAGTAGAAAACGCCACGAAGGCTTTCGCTGAACGTGGGAGTGTGAGAGTGCTGTATTATATCGAACATTTATCGAACATGTCGTATCGCTCTATCGAGGAAAAGTTATTTCGCGATAATTATCGTTATCGTTTTATCGCCCAGCCCTAAAACCAGCATAATTTACTTTAAATAAAACTACAGTTTCTAGGTATGTATATCTATGGCTACAGCAGTGTTAGCACAGCGTCAGCGTAACTTCCTCTAAACAGAACTAGTTTTACACTCCTAAAAAAGATGGTTCTTCAAGGGTTCTTCAGTAAAGGTACTGGTCCTGTTTAGAACCATTTCATGCTTAAGTAGTTCCTTGCATGGTGAAAGCATCACTCAGACTGATGGAGAATGTTTTGTATATGTGGTTCTATATAGAGACTTTTTGAAAAAGGTTCTATATAGCAGCAAAAAGTGTTGTTAAAACCTTGACACCATAACAGCCAAACCATTTTTTCGGTGCTATATAGAACCCTTTTCAAAAAGGTTCTACACAGAACTTTTTACAGCACATTCTCCATCTATCTGAGGAACGAGTTCACCATGCAAAGAACTATTTAGTCATGCAAATGGTACTTTGAGTGTTTGTGGTTCTATATAGAACCATTTTCTTTACTAAAGAACCCCTGAAGAACCAGCCTTCTCAAGAGTATATTTAGCACCAACAAGGGTTCTTCTATTTTTACAAAGTCAAGCATTTAATAATCACAGAACTGTTTTGGTGCTATATAGAACCCCTTTCAAAAAGGTTCTATATAGAACATAAGACAACACACTCCCCATCAATTTAATAACCATTTCACCATGCAAAGAACCCTTTAAGCATGCAAATGGTTCTTTGAATGTGCATGGTTCTACACAGACCATTTTTTTTCTCTAAAGAACCCTCAAAGAACTATATTTTCAAGCCTGTATATAGCACCAACAAGGGTTCTTCTATTATTACAATGTCAAGCTTTTAACAACTGCAGAACCCTTTTGGTGCTATATAGAACCCTTTTCAAAAAGGTTCTACACAGAACCTTTTACAGCACATTCTCCATCAATCTGAGGAACGAGTTCACCATGCAAAGAACTACTTAGTCAAGCAAATGGTTCTTTGAGTGTTTGTGGTTCTATATAGAACCATTTACCTTTACTAAAGAACCCCTGAAGAACCATCCTTACTGAGAACATATATAGCACCAACAAGGGTTCTTCTATTTTTACCAGCAACAACTGCAGAACCGTTTTGGTGCTATATAGAACCCTTATCAAAAAGCTTTTATACAGAACATAGACAGCACGTTCCACATCAATTTAAGAACAACTGTGCCATGCAAAGAACCATTTAAGCATGAAATGGTTCTTTGAGTGTTCATGGTTCTATACAGACCATTTCCTTTCTCTAAAGAACCCTCGAACAACTATATTTTCAAGTCTGTAAATAGCACCAACAAGGGTTCTTCTATTGTTACAACGTAAAGCTTTTAACAATCACAGAACCCTTTTCGGTACTATGTAGAACCCTTTTCAAAAAGGTTCTTTACAGAACCATAGACAAAACATTCTCCATCGACTCATGAACCACTTCACCATGCAAAGAACATTTAAGCATGTAATGGTTCTATATAGAACTCATGGTTCTAAACATTACTGTTCCCTTTACCCGTAAGGTACCACCTTTTTAAGTGGGTGTGTTTAATAGTAGCATGAAGGCAAAACTGCAACAGTTCTAGATCAGCCTGTTTGTATTTTAATAAATGTTCCCTTTAAATATTCATCTAATTTCCCCACAACAGCAAATCTGTTATCGTTTCTAAACTGGCGCCGTTTCCTTATAAAAGGCTCGTTAATCTCAGTCAGAATCAGAGTTTAAAGTAACCTGCTGCAGTACAGTAAACAGGTGTGTCACATACCTGCAGATAACCTTTACTGCTCTGTAAACTGGGCAGAGTTACGCATGTCGACCTACCAGGGTGACCTCACGAAGAGCTTCCTTTACAGTGGTGGTGATAGGAACCAGGTGTCGCCATGACTACAACACAAATATAGACATTTTATTTACTATCCAGAACCACCAGTGAACCTACATGAGTCTTCTGAGTTTATATGGAATGTTGATGATGGAAAATAGTGGAAAATCTGAAATAATAAGTTTTCTTTGGGGACTATATTCTCTGCATGTATCCCTCCACCATGAATGGAGTTTAAGTTCTCTAAACTATCATAAAACAGCGTCTCAGTCATCAGGCAGTGAATTCATAACCATTTCATGTAGGAACTTTCTGTGAGGGAGCTTTTAGAGGTGGACATCTGGTTCCTATCACCACCACTGTGAACAGTTCTGACTCGGTAAGTTTCACCAAACCACTCTGAATGACCGAGTTTGATGTAGCATGTAAACACGGTTAAAGTTTCAACACACACACACTCTTAAAAAAAGATTCTTCAAGGGTTCTTTAGTAAAGAAAATGGTTCTATACAGAACCATGAACACTCCAAGACCATGCTTACACCAAGAACCATGTTTAAGTCAAACATGGAGAACACATTATATACGGTTCTATATAGTATCTAAAATTATTCTTCTACTGTGATAAGCTTGACATCATAACGATAGCAGAACCCTTTTCGGTGCTATGTAGAACCCTTTTCAAAAGGGCTCTAGGTAGAACCATATACACCACATTCTCCATCAATCTGAAGAACGATTTCACCATGGAAAGCACCATTTAAGCATGCAAATGGTTCTTGAGTGTTCATGGTTTAGTACTGTCTTTACTAAAGAACCCTTCAAGAACCACCTTTATTAACAGTGTAGCATTTAAACCCGAGTCCTTACAGCCCACATATGCAAAAACAGCCTGTTATGAAATCTCTGTCTTTGTGATGTCATACATCCACCTATTCAGTCTAAGGGTCGGCGATATGGCGAATATATAATGTCATGATAATCTAAATATTGTCACAGTACATGATACGCATCACAATATTTATTTTTTCTGAGATTTCATAAGTTGGAACAGACAAAAAAGAACCTTCAGTGCCACACATAGAACAACAACAACAACAACAATTATTATTATTATTATTATTATTATTATTATTATTATAATAAACAACCTACAACTACAATGATTTTTATTAAATGTTTTACACACTGAACTGCACTAAATCCATAAAAACTACTGAAGATATACCCAATATACTCTGAAAAGTTTGTTGTGACATAATTTACCATGATAACAATAAAGGATCATCATACCGTCCACCCCGAATTCAGCCTACAGCCGTTAAGCCCCGCCCACAGTGAATCAGTACACAGCTTATTCATAACCATTTCATGTGAGGGGGCTTTCAGAGGTGGACGTCTGGTTCCCATCACCAGATCAGATCTGATGTGGTTTTACGCTGTCCAGACTGCTAAAAACCAATCTGGACACAATCTGGATAAGCCAAAAGTCAGATTTGATGTGGTTTACACTGTCTAGACCATTAAAAATCAATCTGGATACAATCTGGATATGCCAAAAATCATATCTAATGGGGTTTTTTGCTGTCTAGACTATCAAAAACCAATCTGGATATGCTAAAAGTCTGATTCAGTGTGGTTTTGTGCTGTATAGACCATCAAAAATCAATCTGGATACAATCTGAATACGCCAAAAATCTGATTCGGTGTGGTTTTGTGCTGTACAGACCATCAAAAATCAATCTGGATACAATCTGGATATGCCAAAAATCTGATTCAATGTGGTTTTGTGCTGTATAGACCATCAAAAATCAATCTGGATATGCCAAAAGTCTGATTCAGTGTGGTTTTGTGCTGTACAGACCATCAAAAATCAATCTGGATACAATCTGGAAATGCCAAAAGTCTGATTCAGTGTGGTTTTGTGCTGTACAGACCATCAAAAATCAATCTGGATATACCAAAAATCAGATCTGGGTCGGCAGTCTGAACAGGGCCTTAAAGGCACAGTATCAAAACCAGCCTGTTTAATTCTAAGAGAGGTTAGAAAACGGACCTGTTTACACAAACTCCAGTACACAGATGTCACAAGTGGACAATGAGACACAAAAGAAGTCCTCCCTGGCTCTGGAGACCCTCACAGCTTTGGGAAAGGGTTACAGAACGCTGGTCATCACTCATCAGTGACGAAATGTGGACATTAGTGGTGCTGATGTTGGAAGACTCCACTCCAACTCATCCCAAAGGTACTGGATGGGGCTCCATCACTGCTCCAGTGCTGGGGGGCTTTAAACCCCTCTGGCCCCATTCTATTGCTCAGTGCCTTTCTATGGGGGATTATACAGGCTGCGCGCGAAAGGCGCACCTTAAATCTTGTCTGGAGACTTCTGGACATGCACTGCATGATTAAGCATTCCGGATGAACGTTTCTGAAACAGCAGGGTGGGAAAAAGCGAGGCTCCTCGGTCGAATTTTCCGTTCCACCTTAAATGCTGCAGCCCACAATGTAACTGCTGCAGCATTTAAGGTGGAACGGAAAATTCAGAGAGCTCCGCCCTGCATACACACAGACTTTTCGGCCCTTTTACTCACAGTATCCCCGAGCAGGTGGTGCAGACGAACGAGCCCACCGTCATGTTGGCGTATGTGGGTCCTCTCTGCGCGCAGTCGAAGCAGCTCCTGTTGGGCGGCAGCGCCAGCATCTCCCGCAGGAGCTTCAGGTGCTGCTCCTCCTGCCGCCGCTTCGCAGCCATGGCTCGGCTCCGGGACGGGGTTCAGGGGGGCTCGGGAGGGGGCAGGAGGGCAGGTCAGGCTTCTACAGCCCCAGCACAGGGGGGCAGCGCGGGGGCAGAAGGGCTGGAGCCGCCAGGCACGGCCATAAACACGCTCTGCTTCTGGGAAAAACACACACACACACGGGCCTTTATGGAGCTGCTGGAGCTGCGCCTCTAGTGGACTGGAGAGGAATAAACCAGGAAAAAAACGGGAATCAACCAGGAATTAATGGATCAGGCCTGGATGACCACACTGAGTTACTGCAGCTGAAGGAGAATTCCACTGTTCTTTTCTAAGGAGACCCTAAGAGGACATCTTTTAAAAAAAGGTGTGGCCTCAAATTAATATACTGAAGCACAATATACTATATTGAGGCCACAAATTACTATATTGAACTCACAAATTACTGCACTGAGGCCACAAATTAATAAATTGAGGCCATGAATTACTATGTTAAGGCCACAAGTTACTATATTGAAGCTACAAGTTCCTATATTGAGCTCACAAATTTCTACATTGAGGCCACGGATTACTATATTGAGGCCACAAATTGTTCTATTGAAGCCACACATTACTACATTGAGCTCACAAATCACTATATTGTGCCCACAAATTATTATATCGAAGCCACGACTTACTATATTGAGGCCACAAATCACTATATTGCGCCCACAAATTATTATATTGAAGCCACGACTTACTATATTGAGGCCACAAATTACTATATTGAGGCCACAAATTATTACATTGAGGCCATGAATTACTATATTGAGGCCACAAATCACTATATTGTGCCCACAAATTATTATATCGAAGCCACGACTTACTATATTGAGGCCACAAATCACTATATTGAGGCCACAAATTACTGTATTGAAGCTATGACTTACTATATTGAGACCACAAATTACTATATTGAGGCAACAAATTATTACATTGAGGCCACGAAATTACTATATTGAAGCTATGACTTACTATATTGTGGCCACAAATTACTTCTTACTTCTTATTACAACTTAAGTTGTGGCCTTGATGTATTAATTCATGTCATCTTAGGGTCTCCATATTGTTCATAATTCAGTCGTTGCGATAAAAACAAGATGAGATGTAAACAGAGAGATTCAGAGTGGTTTGGTGTGAAATGGTTCAGATGTCTTTACAGTGGTGGTGATAGGAACCAGGGGTCGCCATGACTACAACACAAATATAGACATTTTATTTACTATCCAGAACCACCAAAGAAGTATCTCCAAAATGGCAACTTTACAGGAGAGGGCGAAGCGTTCTTAACTCCTAATGTGAGTTACTGTAAAGATGTTATTCCTGTTTTGGAGCATTTTAATGGTCATGACATTTTCAGTCAATGTGAAGGGAAGCTGCTGTGCTCAAATGTAGAAAAATGAAAATCAGAAGAAATGGAGTTATTATGGACTATAATGTAGTTAGTTCTGGACAGTGAGGATATGCTGGTCTATGCTGGCTTTTCTAGTAAGCTAATACAGCTAATAGGTAATGGAAGTCTATATATGATCCTTTTTGTGTGACATAGACCTCCATTATATTAGCCTCAAGAACACACTGCAAACATAAAGAAGCAAACCTCAGACAGCAAATGTGTCCCGACTGACTAACTCAGAGGAGAGAAATATTCTAAATGAATCTCCTCCTGATCTCAGGTTCTTCTCCTGGACACAGTTCAGTCCAGTTTGAGATCAGAGTGAGACTGAAACTGTTTTCTCCTGTTTCTGAAATTCGGCTCCTGAGAAATAAAACTCAGATTTTCTCACTTTGATCAAAACATTGTCACACATATGGATTAACTCTTTAGTGTCTGACTCGTCTCAGCCCAGTCTGAGCCGAGTAATATCTCTGTAAGAAAAGTGTGAGATCTCATTGTTTCCTACATAAATAGCTCTGTTCTAGATCACAGAACTCTGTCAGTGCAGAAGGAGAACTCAAACTTTTCCCATTCATCACCAGAACTTCTCACAGTGAAATGCTGTTGTTGATCTCCTCTTTTCTCCCAACAGGGGTTTGGGAGAGACAGTTCAGAGACCAGTGATCCTTCATTAATATAATATTGAGATCTGCTTTATTTCTCTGAGACAAACGTAGCCTCCACCGGTGGTTCCAAAACGCACTTCGTCATATTCTTCATAACTTTCATATTTCATAAGCTTCATTCTAAAGGTGGGGGTCGTATGAGAGCTGTAACTGTCTTCTTTCCAGTCAAATAGATGGGTGATGTCATTTTAAACCCTTATAATAAAAGAAGCTGAACTCATTTTTTTTGTCTACTAAAATTCGACCCATTTTTCCGCAAATCTGGGCTATAAACTATAAACAGACGGCGTCTCTTCAGTGATCTGCTCTGTAAACATTATTTTTAAAAAATAATACAAAGAGCGTCTAAGATTTTTGGCTTTCAGCAGTAAATTGTAAGTATATAGCGACATGTGTGATCATAAAACACATGTTCTGTTAATTTGAGGGGAGCTTTTACAAAAAATAAATAAATAAAATAAAAATTTACATTTATTTCATGCAGTTACTGAATAATTTGCCTTACGATTTGGTCAAGTAAATTCAGATGGACAAACCAAAATACACCCCGGTCAATAAGAGCTTAAGAAAGAAATTCTGTCCTCTGATAAATCTGAGTTTTTCAGTTACCTTTCATGTAGAAGTAAAGCCAGTCTAAACGTCTGAGATTAAAAAGATAAACGAGCGCGTCAGTCCAAGTTCCTAGCACATTCAGCATCTGTCAGTGTGGGAAGTGAGTTTGTATGGTTCTGTTGTTCTCAGGGTCTTAAATAAACTGCTGAAGCTCCAAAGCACAGCAGTGCAGGTACTGAGAGCAGCAGAGCTTTACTCTTTAGAGGGAGACTCCAGGCAAAATAAAAACCATATCCATCCCTACACACTTAAAAAAGATGGTTCTTCGAGGGTTCTTTAGTAAAGAAATTGGTTTTATATAGAACCGTGAACACTCAAAGAACCCCTTGCATGGTTAAAGGGTTGTTTGCATGGTGAAATTCATATTGATGGAGAATGTGTTGTCGATGGTTCTGTATAGAACCTTTTTCAAAACGGGGTTCTTCTACTGTAACAAGCTTGTATCGTAACAATAGCAGAATCCTTTTCGAAAAAAGGTTCTATACAGAACCATCAACAACACATTCTCCATCAATATGAAGAACCATTTCACCATGCAAAGAACCCTTTAATCACGCAAAGGGTTCTTTGAGTGTTCACGGTTCTATATAGAACTGTTTTCTTTACTAAAGAACCCTTGAAGAACCATTGTCTTTAAAAGTCTACAGTGGTGCTTGAAAGTTTGTGAACCCTTTAGAATTTTCTATATTTCTGCATAAATTTGACCTAAAACTTCATCGGATTTTCACACAAGTCCAGATAAAGAGAACCAAATTAAACAAGTGACACAGAAATATTAGACTTTGTCAATTATATATTGAGGAAAATGATCCAGTATTGAAAATCTGATGATGTTTTAGGTCAAATTTAAGCACAACTATATAAAATAATATCTAAAGGGTTCATAAACTTTAGCCCACTGAACATCTGTTGTAAACGTGCCTATTTGCTTCCCTCAGCGGTGCTGCAGCAGCTTCTACAGTGAGATTTTCCAGTTTGAAGACTGAAACTGATGTATGTTGAAAGTGTGTGGAACCTTGAAAGACTACAACTTCTTCGTGGCAGCTAAAATTTTGGGAGTCGTGAAATAATCTGAATCTCAAATGCTACGAAGCAGAATATCTTATCACAGCCGTAGAACTGTCTTCATCATTACAGTGGAGAGAACTGACTGTGCAAAACAACAGAAATAACTCATCTGATCAGGCACTGAAAGATGAAGTGCTAAAGTCAGCAAGGTAGCGACCTCAGCTGCCTCAGTTTGGCTCATTTTCTCCTGCTGAGACGATAAAAACTCGTCTCTGGCTGAATAAAGACAATCAAATACTGTTTTTGGTTTGACAGTCGAGGTACGAGTTACTTATTAGCCTGTAGCTCAGGGTAAGGGTCATTCTATAGAAATGTCTGTTTTTGTGTCCCTAGTGTTTACAGATATATTACACTTAAAAACATGTTAGGGCTACAATTTTTATACATTTTCAAATAAAACAATAAGTCATTTTAACAATTTCACCTTCTTGATCCATCAATTTAGCAATATTGGTTCTTAAGTCAATTATCTAGAATTCCAAGCACCACAGAAGAGCTCGTCCCCACAGTCATGTGTGAAGGCTGAGGACATATTTTGAAGAAAAAAATGTTTTTCTGCAATTTTAACTGCAATAATCTATACATGAGTATGAAATATATTATTTAAATGACAAAGAAAACAAATGACAAATAAATATTATAAAATATATAATGAAAGTTGTCCCCAGGAGTCGTGTCACTGGTGTTACTGTGTAACAAAAATCTCTTATTTTGAAATAAAAGTCACACTGATGACATCACTCGACTTCCTTTTACCTGTTTTCTGAGGATCTATGAAGAAAAGCTCATGGTGAGTCCACTGAGTCTTTCAGTTATCAGAGATTTTCTCATTTAGCTCATGATTTCATATGAAGCTTTTAGCTGAAGTCACTGGAGTGACCGACTTTATTCTGAGGTCATTGTGAAAAAATAGAATATAAATGGATTAAATTCCATATTTTAGTGGATATTCCATGATTGACTACATGTGGTTTGATGTTCTGTAGCAGTTATTTTGTAAAACACATTGTTCATTAAAAATGTCTCTGGTGTTCCTTTATTATGTGGAACACCAGTGAGGATCAGTAACACCAGTGACTCCCATGGACAGATAGAGAAGTGGACGTTTCTGTAGAATGACCCGTAACTTATTGATTAGCATGTAGCTCAGTGGCTAGGCTAGCAGTCAGGATTGGTTGACAACACAGCGATTCCCATTGGTCGTATGATGCAACTCCATAGTGCATGCTGGGTACTGTAGTGAGAGAACACTCACAAACAAAAACAAGATAAAAATGCCACAAATAGCATTTGGACTCTAGTTCTAGTCCAGAGTGCCTCATTATGAACCTGTAGCAGAGCTTTAGGTTCTGCTTTCCATCTCCTTAAACTGATGTTTTGGGCAGTGTAAGAACAGAAGAAGCTTCTCTTGTAATAACAGCTCCTGTATTTTTAAATCTTTGCTGTCATTCTTCAAAAATAACATTCAAGTCATTTTCATTGCATTTAAAAATAAATAAACATTCACCAAATCACACAAAGTACAATGATTTAAGAACAAAAATATTGTTTTTTTTAAGAATGAGTCTTCAGACACATGATTCAAAATAAAAGACTAAATATAAACAACTTCAGCTTCAAGTCTTTAGCACGATAAAGACCTTAATAAAAATGTTTTTTTGGCATTAATAAAGCAGCATGTTGCAGCCACTTTGACACAATAACAGAAACTCTCAGTAGAAACTAACAGTCCAAATAAAAAACGCTGTCATAACCATTTCCATTAGAATTAACTGCAGCAGCTGCTTTTGTTGACCGTCTGATCCATTACTGAGGTAATGCTTGGTCAGCTCCAGTAGGGGGCAGGGTTATTTAGCCTTCGCTCGCTTTGTGGAGGTGGAAACGACAGCATCTGCAGACTGAACACAGCAAGACAATTTCAGTGTCATTCATTATGACGCAGTGACGATAAACTTTACAATAAAAAATAGAAACTCTAAAGAGCTCATGCCTTTATTTTTTTCTTGAGGTCCACTTATGATGTGTTTGGTTTTATGTACCAAAAATATGTCCTAATTTACTTTTACATGCACTTTTCCCCACTTCTCTTCATCCTTTAGCATTAAACAGGCTGTTTTTGTTTCAGTACCTCTGAGACCAATATGTATAAATAACCTTCTGATATAAATTAATGACTGCTCTGATTGTTTGCCCTGAATGGGCGGAGCAAAACTGATGAAGCCTGAATAGGTGGAGCTAAACTGCTGAAGCCTGAATGGGTGGAGCTAAACTGCTGTAGCTGAATGGGAGGAGCTAAACTGCTGTAGCTGAATGGGTGGAGCTAAACTGCTGTAGCTGAATGGTGGGGCTAAACTGCTGTAGCTGAATGGTGGGGCTAAACCGCTGTAGACTGAATGGGTAGGGCTAAACTGCTGTAGGCTGAATGGGTGGGGCTAAACCGCAAAAGGAGAATGGGCGGGGCTAAACTGCTATAGGCTGAATGGGTGGGGCTAAACTGCTGTAGACTGAATGGGTGGGGCTAAACTGCTGTAGCTGAATGGGAGGGCTAAACTGTTGTAGACTGAATGGGTGGGGCTAAACTGCTGTAGACTGAATGGGTGGGGCTAAACTGCTGTAGGAGAATGGGCGGGGCTAAACTGCTATAGGCTGAATGGGTGGGGCTAAACTGCTGTAGACTGAATGGGTGGGGTTAAACTGCTGTAGGCTGAATGGTGGAGCTAAACTGCTGTAGGCTGAATGGGTGGGGCTAAACCGCAAAAGGAGAATGGGCGTGGCTAAACTGTTTCCACATATGGACTGTATTCCCTGGGAAGTGAACTTTAACAACTTTTACATACTACATCTTTTTTCTTTTCCCCTGACAGAGATCCTGTAAAACAGGAGTGTCCAGTCTTATTCACAAAGGGCTCTCTGCAGATAAGACTGGACACCCGTACTTAAAAATGTCTAATTATTTTTATTTTGTTACCCGTCTTTTCCTTGTGACTCGAAAGAATTCATCCAGTCGTGACTGTCTGGTTCTTCCCTCTTTCTCCTCATCCTCCCTCTGTTTCCTCCGCTTACTGAGAGTCTGCCGAAACTTCTCCATCCGCCCTCGAACCCTCTCCTCCCTGAAAGAGGAACCTAGAGGTTATTCTACTGATGAAGCATCTGCTGTAAGAATCAGTTCAGAAACACTTCCCATTTATAAGACCATTCGAATCGAGGATCTTTCCCTTTGAAATTAACTAGGCCTCCTGGCTTTTATTCCCCTTGGGTTACTATAATTATTCCTGTAATCAAATAATCAATCAACTTACTATACGATGGTAGTGCAGGTGCAGCAAAACAGTAGAAGTCTTATCTACCGTGTATTACAATCTGTCAGAATGACACTATAAGTCATTACAGATCACTTTTTAAATGAAACAGTAGAAGCCTACACTTCCTGTAGTGTATTACAGTCTGTCAGAATGACTGTGTGGATCATATGAACATTATAGAACTTTTTAAATTAAACACTAGAAGCCGTATCGCCCCCTACACTTCCTGTAGTGTATTACAGTCTGTCAGAGTGGCTGTGTGGATCATATGAACATTATAGAGGCTTTTTAAATGAAACAGTAGAAGCCATATCGCCCCCTACACTTCCTGTAGTGTATTACAGTCTGTCAAAATGATTGTGTGGATCATATGAACATTATAGAGGCTTTTTAAATGAAACAGTAGAAGCCATATCGCCCCCTACACTTCCTGCTTTATTAGATTTCAGGTTCACGTTAGAACAAATACTTACTTCACATGTTTCTCCACACACAAGAACTTCACCAGTCCCTCCTCGTCCGGGTCGCTCCAGCTCAGCTTTGGGGGGTCAGTCTGGGGCACCTCCAAAAACAGCCTGCGGGCAGCCTTGAACTGCCAGCCTAAAGGAACAGGGTGCGTCTGGAAAAGAGAGCATGATTTTAGACCAAAACAGAGTATTTAAAGAGCCAAAATCCTATACTTTACTTGTAATTTATTTTGCTCTCTGATGTCCTCTCTATGTGGACATCAGGGACATTTATGTGGTTCCATCCTCCCTTTATCTCATAGAATTAAACAGGCTGTTGTAATTGGACCCTGCTCTGATTGGCTGTCCTGTATTGTGCCTCATTTAAAAAGCATTCTGGACTGAAACACTCAGTGTTGAAATCTCAGTGTGAACGGTCAGAGCTGAACTGCTGTAGGGTGAGTGGGCAGGGTCAGTCGACTGTAGGCTGAATAGATGGAGTAGATGAATATATGTAAATGTGTTTTAAAAAACAGTATAAACAGGCTGCTTTGGCAGGTCATTGTCCTTATACAGACTGTATGTACAGTGGAGCAAACGGTACTTTCTGAAACCTTTACAGTGCTTACAGACTACAACAAACTCTATTATTTAAAAATGAGGGAAAAAGGTGTTTTTCCTGATATGGGCCCTTTAAAGCAATTCTTCATAGCTGAGGAAAAGCCAAAAAATCTGTGTTCCTTATAACTACTTCACTTTATACCTAGGAGCTACTCAATGTAATGTAAATGTATAGATTCCTGCCAAGATAAGCGGCTCTCTTACGACTGTTATACACCAGGATGTATATCCAGAGTCCCGTCTTTGCAATGTCATTTCTTCTGACTGTCAGCTGGTGCCATTCGGGAGGTTTGGTAATACTGGAGTTTGTGAAATGCAATAGTATTTCTACAGTTGCAGTCTGGAACACTTTAAGGCTGCATATCATAAAACCAAGAGTCTGAGTCAGATACCTTTCTGTTGATGTTCTGCATCACGTGCTCTATGGTGCGGTGCTGCTGGATCAGCTTCAGCGCTCGGCTCGGGCCCAGACCCGTTATTTTATCACAGTAATCACAGCCCAGTAATATACACAGGTCAACAAACTGAAACACAAATTAGGAAACATTTCTATAAAGTTATTCATCCACATTTAAACAAGATTTTCTATAATGAAATAAGTACAACACTGTCAGTGCTGTTTGACTGAGAATGAGCTGAAACTGAACAGTAAAGGGAACAGAATTTACCTCTTCCTGTGTCAGCTGTAGAGCTTCCAGTAGCTTTGGCAAGGAGTACTCAGTGACCTCACTGCAAATTTGAGAATCAGAGAATTTATTAAATTCACATTTATGTCAGTCAGGCTTGACATAGTACTGCAGTCAGAGGCTGAATGAACTGAGAAAGAATTTGGGCGTCAGAAAAAAAATTCCACAGAACCCTCAACAGCCAAATCTACTCTCAGCTGTTTGAGTGTTCAGTGCGTCACTCTTTCCCTTTATTCCAGCTTCCACTCTTTTCAGGAGACTCACTTGCAGCTCCTCAAAGAATCTGCAGACACACCTCCAAAGTTCAGTCTTAGAAGCTGGTTGATAATTTTCTGAAGTGATCAAACACATTCAGTGGTGTTGAGGTCTGGACTCTGGGGTGGTCAGTCCATCGTTCAGCTTCTTTCTTTGATGTGTCCGTCTCCTTTTCTCAGTGAGGTTCTTCTTGATCAGCTACACATCCTTTCAGACCCACAGCGCTGAGTCGTCTTCTCACAGTGGAAGGATGGACAGAAACACCTGTGGATGTTTTCAGATCTGAAGCAGCTTGATTTTCTCCTCTCTCTCAGAGATGAAAGCTTTAAGTGCTGTTTATCTGATGGGGGCAGTTTTGGGGTCTACCAGGTCTTCCAGGTGGTTGTTAGGAGCCACATTTTCTCTGTGGCTTTTAATCAGTTTTTGAGCTCCAATGTTGGAAATCCCTGTTTATTTTCCCTCTGTATAGAGTAACTAGCATCCTGCTTGTTCCTCACCTGTCTCTCTTTGCATTGAGTTGGCGAAGCAGGACGGTTCCTCCAAACGCCAGTGTGTCCATGTCCTCTGAGGCCACAGCATCGACTACACCGCTTCTAACCAGGTGTGCACACAGCGCCTCCCCGTCTCCCGGAGCCTGGCAGGAGGAGCAGTGTGAAAGGCTATGAACTCTTTGGTCAGAGTGAGAGAGCTTAATGGATCATAAGGAATTTAAATTGAGTTAATAAAGGTGTAATTACCATGACATAGGGCACACCCATGAGCTCCAAGAGACGGAGGAATTCCTGAGTTTTGGTGGACACTAGAGGAAAGAGTGAAAATGGAACTTATGGAACCAAAATACCAAAATCATGCTGTAATTTTTTATGATTTTTTTTCTACCTTGTAGTTCATTGGCACAAGTGGAGAAATTGTGTAAAGTTCTGTTAAGACTTCTCAGCTTTACTGGATGAAAGCTTGGTCAATGCAACCTTTGAGTAAAACTTGCATCATTCCTATTGGCTCTTGGTGGCATATTGGGCGTGTCTTTCCACCTTGTTTAACCTACCATCTCTGTGTTGTCACTCTCCCCAGCCTACCTTCCCTTGGGCGCTTACTTATGTTCTAAATTTTTGAAGCTCATCTAATCTCAGTCAGTGCTGACTGCAAATCAGTGCTGAGTTGAGCTGCCATGACCCCACCTGCTGACTGTGGTTCTGAACACTTCAGACCACTTCTGCATTCTGGGCTGAACTGTCAGTATGGGGCGAGATGGTCCAGAGCAGTATTAAGTTAAACTGTTTAAGGCATTCTTGCCAAAAATGTTCTGCCATTCAGCATAAATTTGTTAAAATTAAAGCCTAGTTTAGCTTTTAATCGAAGAAACTAGAGTTGTGTAAAGGCAGTAAATATATGTTAGAATTACTTAACTGTACTGAGTTAGTACCATTATTCCATAAGTCCAAAATACTCAATCATTTTAAGATCAAAGGAGTGATTTACTCAATTTACTTAGGTGTATACAACAATAAACAAAGGTGTTGTTCATACTCAGTTCAGGGCATTACTCATGGTCAAATGATTTAAGTAAACTAAACTTAAATGGTTTCCTTAAACCATTTAAGTTCACTGAACTCATTAGTTTTCACAGTGTACCTGTGTTGGAGCGATGTGAGCTGCTCCAGCCTGCAGTCTGTGCTCTTTTCTCCAGCTGATGGGACAAAACAGTAAAAATATCTCATCCCTGATGTTTATGTGTGATGTCTGTGAGGTTTTATATGTAATTCTTTTTTTTGTGACAATTTCCATCCTCTCTTAAAATTAAACCAGCTGCTTTTGTTACTGTGCCTTTAAGACTGATATGTAAATGAGCTCTGCCCTGATTGGCTCTCCTTTACTGTGCCTTATTCCAAAAGCAGTCTGAGTTGAAACACTCAAAATCAGCATGAATGGGTGGAGCTAAATGGCAGATGTGGATTTAGACTTCTCGTTATTTTTTAACATTTTGGCATTATAAGGCTGTGAGGCTGTTTATCTACCGTCTCCTGAATCGTGAGAAAAGGATAAACCTTAAAAAAGCACCTCAAATTTATCTTCTAGTGTTACATGGTCAATAACTCAGTCTATGGACTAACAAACTTTAATCTGATTATAAATATGATTCTCACCACTGCGCTCTTCTGACTGGGAGGCTTCCCATCGAACACAAAGACCGGCTTGATGTCGTGCTCCAGGAACGTGAGGGTGCGGTAGAACAGGCCGAGGTGAGGGCTGTGGGACAACAGGAGTTATTACGCCTCAAGTACAAACATACTATACGTTATAATGATGTTATATAACTATATTACATTGCTATTCATTACCTTATATACACACTTTAAAAAGATGGTTCTTCAAGGGTTCTTTAGTAAAGAAAATGGTTCGTAATTAAGCATTATGAAAGCATTATTCAGATTGCTAGTAAATGTGCTGTAAATGATTCTATATAGAACCTTTTTGAAAACGGGTTCTATCTAGCACCAAAAAGCTTCTATTGTAACAAGCTTGACATCATAACTAAATAACAATTTGGTGCTATACAGAACTGGTTCTATATAGAACCATCTACAGCACATTCTCCATCAATCTGAAGAACCCTTTTATGATGCAAATAACCCTTTAATCATGCAAAGGGCTCTTTGAGTGTTCATGGTTCTATATAGAACCATTTTCTTTACTAAAGAACCCTTGAAGAACCATCTTTTTTATCAGTGAAGTTTAGGGATCATACATGGGCCTAAACGTTCAGAGTCAGTTTTGTCTACTATGAAGCATTTTACACCAAACCACTCTGAATGACTTTAACATCTCAACGATTGAATTAATTCACAGTAATTTTAAAAAAACTGGTGGAATTCCTCTTTCAGCCCTTTAAATCTGTATCTGACCTGAGCTGCAGCCTGGGCACAGCTGAACGAAACTGGTTCAGAACAATTGAGGTATCGAGTGCGATCACTTTTCCTAGAAAACAAACAACAAAACACAGAGATTAATAAAAGTATGCAGTATTTGTCCGTCTGAGGGACACAAAGCATGCTTTACATCTGTTTAACACCAGAATAAGGTTAAACCACACTGACATGTAGCTGGTTACAAGGGAACTCCACTTTTTTCCCCACATAATTAAACGGTTAAGAAGTAAACAAAGTCAGAACAGTTCTCCTGAGTCAGATCTGTTCACAGTGGTGGTGATAGGAACCAGACGTCCACCTCTAAAAGCTCCCTCACAGAAAGTTCCTACATGAAATGGTTATGAATTCACTGCCTGATGACTGAGACACTGTTTTATGATAGTTTTGAGAGGATTTTGGCTTTAAAATCCATTCATGGTGGAGGGAGACATGCAGAGAAAATAGTCCCCAAAGAAAACTTACTATTTCAGATTTTCCACTATTTTCCATCATCAACATTCCATATAAACTCAGAAGACTCGTGTAGGTTCACTGGTGGTTCTGGATAGTAAATAAAATGTCTATATGTGTGTTGTAGTCATGGCGACCCCTGGTTCCTATCACCACCACTGTAAAG
This sequence comes from Colossoma macropomum, assembly GCF_904425465.1. Lineage (NCBI taxonomy): Eukaryota > Metazoa > Chordata > Actinopteri > Characiformes > Serrasalmidae > Colossoma > Colossoma macropomum. The sequence continues at coordinate 32,445,851 of NW_023494807.1, forward strand.
ACATCTGAACCACTTCACACCAAACCACTCTGAATCAGTTCTGGATGAATTTTGATGGGTGGAATTCCCCTTTCACTTGACTTAAATGCCAGATTAAGAACTGATGCCCTCAAAACCTTTATGAAATGTATTCCCCCTTTTTTCAACCTTAAAACCTATTATCCAGGCACTAACTCATCTAAATAAACACCCCGAAAAGTAAACAGACCAGCTGGCTCACTGAGCCAGTCCAGCCGCGGCTCCTGTTGTTAATGCTGGCTTGCGGCGCTCAGGCTAGGCTAAGCTAAGCTAAGCTAAGCTAAGCTATCTCCCTATTTAACAGACCTTACCGCTGTAATCTCCGATCTCTTTGTAGGACACCGAGCCCGGGGCGTCGCCGCGGATTAAATCTGCCAGTTTAGTGATTCCCATTCTGCATGATTAGCTTTAAAACCCTTAATTCAGCTGGAGCTGAAACCTTCGGCGGGCTGCAGCGTTTCGTAAATGAGGGGAATGTCCCTGTTCGCGCTCCGTTCGGCGTGGAGCAGCGAGGGAACGGGTTTGAAAGCGGGGCTGCAGAAATGTGAGCTTGGATTAATTTGGCTAAAACGCTAATTAGTTCAATTTAGAAACCCCCTACAGGCTGTAAGACCACCCGGACGGGCTTATTTGACTCTTCAAGATGGAGCAGGGGCTGGAAATGTCAGCTATGATTCCCGCTCTGCAGGAGTTGGCGAGGTAAATACAGTGTTTACATCCACAGAGTCGGACAAGACTTATATATAACACATATACACCGGTCAGGCATGACATTATGAGCACCTCCTTGTTTCTACGCTCATTGTCCATTTTATCAGCTCCACTTACTATATAGGTGCACTTTGTAGTTCTACAGTTACAGACTGTAGTCCATCTGTTTCTCTGATACTTTGTTAGCCCCCTTTTACCCTGTTCTTCAGTGGACAGGACCCCCATGGACCCTCACAGAGCAGGTACTATTTGGGTGGTGGATCATTCTCAGCACTGCAGAAACACTGACGTGGTGGTGGTGTGTTAGTGTGTGTTGCGCTGGTGCGAGTGGATCAGACACAGCAGTGCTGCTGGAGTTTTCAAACACTGTGTCCACTCACTGTCCACTCTATTAGACACTCCTACCTTGTCGGTCCACCTTGTAGATCATCTGCTGCTGCACAGTTTGTGTTGGTCATCCTCTAGTCCTTCATCAGTGGTCACAGGACGCTGCCCACAGGATGCTGTTGGCTGGATATTTTTGGTTCTCAGTCCAGCAGCGACACTGCGGTGTTTAAAAACTCCAGCAGCACTGCTGTGTCTGATCCACTCAGACCAGCGCAACACACACTAACACACCACCACCACGTCAGTGTTACTGCAGTGCTGAGAATGATCCACCACCCAAATAGTACCTGCTCTGTGAGGGTCCATGAGGGTCCTGACCACTGAAGAACAAGGTAAAAAGTATGCAGAGAAACAGATGGACTACAGTCTGCAATTCTAGAGCTACAGAGTGAAACTATATAGTCAGTGGAGCTGATAAAATGGACAATGAGTGTAGAAATGAGCTGGTTTTAATATTATGGCTGATCGGTGTATATATGGGCAGAAGTTCTTATTCAGCAGCTTCTTAATTGACTTTCTCGTTCCACCTTAAATGGTGCAGTTCTGAGCCGTTCATTCTGAGTACATTCTGTTGCCTGTGGTTGCCCCAATTAAGGTGGAATGAAAAATTCAAACAAGCAGCTGACATATAAGAAATAAAAAGCTAACTACACCTTCTCCTCGGTGTGTGGCTCCACTGTACAGTGTCTGCATCCACTGTGTTGCGGTTAAGGCTAATGAAGTCTCTGTTTCAGTGCCTCTTCAGAGGAGTACAACCACACTGTACAGAAACCTCGTCAGATCTTATGTCAGTTCATAGACAGGATCCTGACTGACGTTGATGTTGGTAAGCAGCTAAAACAGTGCACTTCATACGCTTCATACATTCTCCCTCTCTGTTATAAACCAAGGTTGTGTTTAACCCCGAGTTACACTGTTGTGTCTTCTTGTTTCAGTGGCGTTGGAGCTGTGTAAGAAGACCTCTGCTGAGCCAGCCTGTGTGATGCTCCTGGACTTTGTTCAGCACATCATTAAATCCTCATCGTTAATGTTCATTAACCCTGCGTGTCAGTCAGAGCAGTATAAAGACGTGGAGAACAGCTGCAGTGGTGAGTTCTCACTCAGTGTCCACCGTGTCCATTACAGGACAGTGTTATGTGGGCTGTGTACGGTGGTGATGTACTGTTTAGCATGGTAGTGTGCGGTTTTGGACGCAGCCCTGAACAGGGTCTAATTATCCAAACACCTTTTACAGATTTATCAAATAATCTGATTTATCTAATAGATAATAAAATAATATAATTAAAAAATGTATAATCTGATCAATAATCTGCTGTATCTAATTAATAATATATATTATAATAACATATATATGCACATATTATCTAATGAAATGTATTTGTTTATATCTAAATATATGCAATCATAATAATAAACATAGATAAACACACTAATCTGATTTATGTGAATATCCTATATCTGCTTATAATAAAATCTGCTGTCTTTTACAGATGAATCTAATAATCCAATTGGTCTAATAACATATAAAAAAAACACACACACATACATATATATATATATATATATATATTTATATATATATATATATATATGTATGATTGCAATAATTCATCATAAATATATAATCTTAATGATATGTTTATCTTTTACAGATTAATAATATAATGTATCTAATAATATGGAATATAATAAAAGTTATATAATCTGAACAATAATCTAATTGATCTAATTATCCTATAATGATAGTGTATATATATCAATCATAATCATACATATACAATCATAATAATCTGATCAAATTGTCTAATAATCTCCTGTCTTTTGCAAATTTGTCTAATAATATGATTTAACTAATCGCTTAATAATAATATATGACATGATATAATCTAATTTATGTAATCGTCTGATAGCATATGCTGTAATCATAATATGATTTACGTAATTATCTGATAATATATAATAAATCATTAGATTTTTCGAGTTGTCTATTAATCTGCTGTCTTTCACAGATTTCAGTAAGTGGATCATCGTCCGTCTGCTGCGGATCGCCGCCGCTCCAGAATGTGCGAGCCTTCATGGAAAGATCTCCTCCGTCATCTGCTCACTGCTTCAGCTGTTCAGAGCGAAGGGCCCCGTCACGTTCGGCGTGTTTGGTAGGGAGTTTATTGGGACGCTGCAGGATCTGGTGCAGCTGCAGACGCAGTCCGTGGCGTCCCCGCCGAAGTGGCCGGCGTCGGTGGAGCGTTTCGGTGCCAATCCTGCTGATGCTGTTGTTTATCTGACTCCCACCACACTGCAGATAAACTCAGGAGCCTCAGCTCAGGCCCTGTTAGCAGCTACGCTGACTGTGCTCACTGACATGCTGCAGGGAATGTTCTTCCCCAGAGAAGTGGGACAGATCTGGGACGCGTCCTGTGCCGTCCTGTGCGGCGGTAGCCCCAGGCTGAAGGCCGTTAGCATGGTGCTGCTGACCCGCATTGTAACTTTAGGAGGATTTCCTGAAGGTCATTCTCAGGTCTTCTTTGCTGCTTATCTGTCTCTCTTGGACTCCTTCAGCTCTTATAAAGAGTCAGAAGCGAGAATCTACAGCACCGAGTTCCAGAAGCTGACTCGCTGTGTTTTCATCTCGGAGAGAGGCGCACACGCTCGGTTTGAGAGGGTTCACCTCAGCATGCTGATGGAGAGCCTGCACAGGCTGGTGCTGAGCGGAGCCGTGGAGCAGATAAAGCTGGAGGAGATCAGGACGACTCTGTGTGAGATCTTCTGCTTTATTCTGGACTTTGTGCCTCTGGGGTACGAATCGGCTGCTCTGATCCGGAGAGAGAGGGTGACGGCCATCTGTAAAGCCATGGTCAATGCTATTGGAATTCAGAGGGACCAGAAGGTGAACGCATCTCATCAGTAACCAGGGGCCGTATTACAGACAGTTCTTAAGTCTGAGATCTGCTTTGTTGTCATAGCAGCTTCAGTTAAGACTGAAGTTAGGACAGAAGCCATTACATTACAGAGTTCTTAAGTCTATGATCTTATTTCCAGATAAGAAAACGGTTTTACAGAAAGTTGCCAAAATATCCTAAATATTGTCTTAACTTTAAGATGAACACCAGAGCGTCTTAACTTCTGTTTAACCGTCTGTTTCCGTTGCATAGTTCACTACCAGCATATTGAGCTCCATTTATTTCTACTGTAAAACGCTGCTTTCACTGTGAGATGATTTTCTTTTCTAACTCTGCGTTTTAAAGATCTCAGACGCTGCAGACTCGATCTCCACCGCCCCTCTGATCACCTTCGTGTGTTAATGTTGATGATGAAATATTACAGTGATGGTGGTGAATAATGAGGAGGCGGAGCTGAACGTGTGTCTGTTTATTAGGAGGAGTAACGTTAGCACGCTCGGCTAAAGCGTTTGGGGAATGGAGACTGAAACTGGGGAGCGGCGACGCTCTGATAAACAGCAGGGGGCGCTCTCACGATATTCACAATGTACAGTTCATCACACTTTAGTTTTATTTGACTTTTTTTTACCCCAGTAACGGTAGCTAACGTTAGCTGTCTGACTGACTAACTTGATTACGTGTTTACGCTTCAGCTGTGTGCGTGGGGTCGGTTGCTAGGAAACAGACACGACAGTTGATTGTCAACTTCAGTCGAGTAAGTTAAGATTTCCTAACTGGAGATAAGAGGCTGTAAGATAAAATATGATTCTTAAATTAAGATCAGATTTGCTTCTGTAATATGAATTTGTGAAAAATCTTATCTTGACCTGTCAGACAAAAAGACAATAATTTTCTGTAATGCGGCCCCTGGAGTGTTAATCAGGGCCTGACTGATTTTAAAATTTAATGGTATATTATTTATACACATATATGTATATACAACAGAACTTACTGTATTTTCACTCTATCAAAATGAGTTCATGCTTTATGAGATAGTTATGATAATGGTTTAAATCTAAATATTTGTGTGAAAATAAAGAAATATAATAATGTAAAATATTGTTACATAAATAGAAAGTAGAAAAAAAATACATATGTATATACACACACATATAAAAGAGTGCATATCTTTCTACAGCTCTCCACCTCCAGACTGAGGCCTGTTTACAGTGTTACACCCCTGTCTGTATCACTGCACTGCTGCTCAGAGTCTGCTCTGATTGGAAGATGTGGAAACCTGACTGTGTGTTGTTTGTGTGTGACAGTATGTGGAGGGTTACCTGTGTGCGGCACTGACAGCTGAGGGACTCGCCGCTCTTCAGGATTCACAGAGCAGCGTTTGTGACTCAGTGGAGCCCCCCAGAGGATACGCTGAGGAGATTCCAGCTAAGAGAATGCTCCTCTCTCTCCCTGCACTGTCCGGCAGGGTGGCCACAACTCAGCCTACGTAGGTCCAGTTTTGGGGTTAAAAAAGTTCTGTTCGGGCTCCCAAGTGGCGCAACCGTCTGAGCGTTGGTCCTCTCATCAGGAGATCGCGAGTTCGATCCCTGGTGATGCTACAGCTGTCCGTGGCCAGGGGGTCCAAGAGAGCACTGTGGTCCTCGCTCTCTGGGTGGGATAGGATGGACCCCCCGTCTCCCCCATCACTCAGTGCGATGCTAACCAGCGCAGGCGTCTGTTAGCTGACATTACAGAACTGGCGGTCAGCGTCTCCTCCGAGCGCGTTCAGCTGTCCAGTGATGTTGCGTTAGCAACAGTTCAAAAAGATGCGGTGGAGCTTCACAGGTCTCGGAGGAAGCCTGTGTTTGCCTTCACCCTCCTAGCGCTGGTGGTGACGTGTGATTGAGGGGAGTCCTAATTAGGGGGTGGAATTGGAGACGACTAAATTGGGGAGATTTAAATTGAAAGTTTAAAATCTGCACAGTTTTCCTTCTTGTTTTAATGAGCTGATGAGAATATTCGTAAAGAATTCATAATTAATATCAATAATTACATAAATATATTTCATGCTATTGTTTTATAAAACTGTGTTAAACTGTGTTAAATTGAATAAATTCAGGCTAACCTGAGCCTCATTTGTCCTGTCAGTGAGGTGGAGATGAGGAGCAGGAGTGAGGTCTGGGCTGCTGCTCTCGCTCGGCTGGAGGAGCTGCTGAAGAAGCTGAAGGACTGTCCTGCACAGCAGTGCGTGAACCTCATGGAGGGCCTGGCGGTCATCCTGCACCTGGCTGCAGTCTGCTCCAAGTAGGCCTTTTCTAAATACCTCTTATGCCCCCAACCCCGCCAAAATGTAGTTGATAAGCCGAGACATCATTAGTGTCTGAAGTTTGCTTCTTTAGTTTTAGCACTGGAGCTAAGAGGCTAATATAGCTAACAGCTAATGGAAACGTATGTACCCCAATTAGCATCGTGCTAACTGCATATCTAAATCATCACGAACTCTCCTCAAAGCCTTCAGATTGTTCAGTAATTTCCAATAGACTCGTTTATTTGGAATATGTGTATATATATATATATAGCTTATGTGGGAACAAAACCTCATATCTCCATTTTTGTCTTTTTTTTTCGTTTTTCAGTTTTTGTCATAATTTGAAAATGTCTGTTACTCTTTACACTGTGAATCAATTTCGTGATGAATGGACCAAAATAAACGGCCCAAAAATACTCGGAAAAAAAATCAGTTTCCATTGACTTACATTAAAAGTAAAGTATTTTAAAGTTATAATTTTGGATGATATATATATATATATATATATATATATATATATATATATATATATATATATATGTTTGTATTGCTGTTTTTTTAATTTTTCATATTTCAACTCAGCAAAAAAAAAATTTGCTAGTGATATTTTTTTCATATAGCTGTTGTAACAAAATCGGAGAATTTAGGAGAATTAAGAAATTTTCTTAACAACATTAATTTTCTGTACAGTAGTATAACAAGGCTTTATTCAAAGGAATTTTGGATTATTTTTATTGGCCCACTGATAACAAAATATTCATATAATATAAAAAGCAGCTGGAGTTTTCAAATGATGCAGAAATGAGTCATACAGGGTCAGAAACCACATAGCTGAGTCTGATCATTTAGACATGCAGTTAGCTCCACGCTGAGTGGTGGTTTATAAGCCTTTATTGCTCCAGGGCTAAAACTAACACTATGCGCTTTAATGAGTTCTGCTCTGGTCTCTGAACTCTTCCTGCAGTGCTGTTCAGGTTCCTGGAGAGAAAACAGCAGATCCGTCCTCCACCGCTCACACGGCCCGGCTGGTCTGGCTGAAGACCGAGGTGCTGGCTCAGGTGGTTGAGACCTGTCGGAGCTTTATGGCCAACACAGCCAGGGACGACCTGGAACCGCTGGTGGACAGAACCATCAGGATACTGGACGCCGTTCTCTACCTGACCAGTGAGTCTTACACCGTAGAGCCAGAGGCCCAAAGGCTGAGGAATTCATGCATTTAACTGCTGCTCCATTTAAGGTGGAATGGAAAATTAGACCAAAAACCTATTCAGTAAGAAGGGTGGAAATTTGGGTGTGAAACATTTAGCAGCGTTTTTGCCGGCCGCACAGGGGCTAGTGCTAAAATAGGTTTATCTATTCTTTTTCAGTTTTATTTTTACTGTTTAGCTCAATAGAAATATTTCTTTTGTTTTAAAGTGGTTCTAAAGTTAAGTTTACTGAAGAATCTAAAGTGGTTTTATTTGAGGGAGAAGTGTGGCCCACCATAAACATTGCCTTCTGGCCTCTGGACCTCAGAATGATTTGATCTAATTATGATTATTTAGGAAATGTTTATGTTCACCATGAATTTGAACATTTAACTCCGTATGATTTGGTATCAGTCTGTCTATCTATCTATCTATCTATCTATCTATCTATCTATCTATCTATCTATCTGTCTGTCTGTCTGTTTGTCTATCTATATATCTGACTGTCTGTCTATCTATCTATATATCTGTCTATCTGTCTGTCTGTCTATCTATCTATATATCTATATCTGTCTGTCTGTCTGTCTGTCTATTTATCTATCATAATGTATATAAATCTATCTATAAATCTATTTATCCACATGGCTGGATAACCTGCTGTGTTTTTTGTCTGTACTTGTGTGATTGTGTTGAACTGTTGCATTAATAGTTGTGATGATTTGCCTGTTGTTTCCAGTCCACAGTGACTCTGATTCCAGCCTGTGTCGGAGCGTCTGCGCCCTGCTGTCCGTTCCCTGGGTGACCGAACACTCCTCCCTCTCTGCCTATCAGATGGCTTCGTTTCCTGTCGGTCTGACCGGACTGTCTCTGAAACTGGCCCCCGCTTACTGTAAGCCACAAAAACAGCGTCTGTCTAACTGTAGTTTTAATTCATACCTAACCTACTTTGCCCAGTCCCATCCAGACTTAGCACTGGGAAGTAATCAAAGCTAGTTAACATGGTGCTAATTGCATGTCTGAATCCTCAGACTGTGTGTTGGTGTTCAGTCTCTCTAATAGACTTGATTATGTGGTTTCTAATACTGTATGACTTACAGGTGTTTATAAATATGCACTAAAGTACATTAGCATAGCTAGAAAACACAAGCATGTCTATTACTTAGCAGCTTCACGTGGTTTGAGTCGAGTGTGTGATGATAGTAATTGACGTACAAAGGCTTCCATTAATTATTAGCTACATTAGCACTTTAGCTAAAAAAGGAAACATGTTTTGGCTGATTTTCCATGTTTTTAGTTGATAACTGTGCATTTGATTTTTGGTGAACTAGTCCTTTAACTGCACTTGTTTTGACGGCAGCTCCTCAGACTCGTGCGCGCTGTGCGTTCCTGCTGGCTCTGCTGCCGAGGCAGGCGTGTCCCGAGTGGCGCTCGGCCGTGTTCCGCTGGGCTCTGCAGAGTCAGAGTGAGTCGGAGCGCTGCAGCGCTGTGAGGGGCCTTCCCCATCCTGCTCCACCGCCTGGGGGTCAAATCATACAGCCTCATCCACGACGTCCTGCTGTACGTACACACGCGTGATCAAGGCTTTAGAAGAATTTTTACATTTTTATGTCTGTTTATGTTTTTTTCCAGGTGTCGTTACGATGATTATATTTAGGGTTTGACTCTTTTTATCATTTATTTTCATTATGTTTTATTTTTTATTTGTTTATTTTTTGGTTTATTTTTTTACAAAAAAGACACAGCAAATAAAATGTAGCAACTCCTACTCAGCCTCTCAACCATAACTTAGTCATATTGCAATTAGTGAACTATTTATCATAATTAGTTAATTATTTCTAGTAGTTACTGAATAATTCATATTAGATACTGAATAATTCATATTAGATACTGAATAATTCATAGTAAATACTGAATAATTTATATTAGATACTGAATAATTCATAGTAAATACTGAATAATTATGAGTAGATAATTATTCATATTAGATACTGAATAATTCATAGTAAATACTGAATCATGTATAGTAGATACTGAATCATTCATAGTAGATGCTGAATAATTCATAGTAGATACTGAATAATTCGTAGTAGATACTGAATAATTCATAGTAGATACTGAATAATTCGTAGTAGATACTGAATAATTCATAGTAAATACTGAATAATTCGTAGTAGATACTAAATAATTCGTAGTAGATACTAAATAATTATAGTAGATAATAATTCATAGTAGATACTGAATAATTCGTAATAGATACTGAATAATTCGTAATAGATACTGAATAATTCATAGTAGATACTGAATAATTCATAGCAGATACTGAGTAGTTTGTAAGGAATTCTGAATGAGAAGTGTTAATATGAATGACTTCATTATAGACCTGTGGGTTATTTGCTTGTAATTTTTGGAAAAGGCTTCAGTGCCTCCACAGTGATCTGTGTTGAGATTTACAGGTCGGTTTGTTTACACCAGAGACCATTTGTACGCAAAAGAAACAGTAAAGTTGTCTGTAATTGTTTAATCATTATGTTTGTTTTTCAGGTGACGTCTGTCCTGTAATGTATGTAATTCTGCGTGTCTGTATGTTCCGTATGCAGGACCAGGCTGCAGGACACGTCCTCCCAGGTGAAGATGGAGTTAGCCGGTATAACGGGCGCTCTGCTCTGCTGTCTGTCTGAGAGCTCTCAGCTCCGCCTCTCTGAGGAGAATAAACCTCCCTCGGATTTCCTCTGCGCGCGGGTCAGCGTTTCGGACGCTCACTCCGGCCGGCCCACCACCATCGGAGCCTCCATCCTCACACCTTTCCTCCAGCTGCTCAAACCCAGCGAGGAACAGAAGGTCAAACAAGGTCAGAGCTCTGACCATCACAGACGTCCAGCTTAACGTGTGGCCCATTTTCTCTGCAGTGTTGGATTAACAGCTGCTGTGTTACATTAACAGTTACAGTGGTAGTTTTTGTCCAGCTAACAGCTGTAAACACTGTACATGGTTAAAAAGATGGTTCTTTAGAGGTTCTTTAGTAAAAGCAAGGGTTCTGTTTAGAAACTTGAGTGCAATTTAGAGCCATACCACGCTTTTAAATGGTTCTCTGCATGGTGAAATGGTTCTTCAGACTGATGGAGAATGTGTTGTATATGGTTATATATAGCACCAAAAAGGGTTCTTCCATTGTTCCTAGCTTGACATCGTAACAATAGCAGAACGCTTTTTGGTGCTATATAGAACCCTTTTCAAAAAGTTTCTGTATAGAACCATATCCAACACATTCTTCATCAATCTGAAGAACCATTTCACCATGCAAAGAACCATTGAAGCATGAAATGGTTCTATATATAACTCAAGTTTCTAAATATAATCATTTCCTTTACTAAAGAACCCTTGAAGAACCATCTGTTTACATTTGTAGTTGTTAATTCAGTGCTGGAGATCTTGCTGTGTAGCTGGTAAACGGTTTAAAGGAAAATTTGTCTATAAATCCTGTTTTTATACTTTTTCCATTGGTAAAATGTGAGAAATTTCCTGTGAGTAGAACACTATTTTACATTCTCAGCACTGCAGTAACACTGACGTGGTGGTGGTGTGTTAGTGTGTGTTGCGCTAGAACGAGTGGATCAGACACAGCAGTGCTGCTGGAGTTTTTAAACACTGTGTCCACTCACTGTCCACTCTATTAGACACTCCTACCTTGTCAGTCCACCTTGTAGATGTAAAGTCAGAGACGATAGCTCATCTGCTGCTGCACAGTTTGTGTTGGTCATCCTCTAGTCCTTCATCAGTGGTCACAGGACGCTGCCCACAGGACACTGTTGGCTGGTTATTTTTGCTTGGTGGACTATTCTCAGTCCAGCAGTGACACTGAGGTGTTTAAAACTCCAGCAGCACTGCTGTGTCTGATCCACTCAGACCAGCGCAACACACACTAACACACCACCACCACGTCAGTGTTACTGCAGTGCTGAGAATGATCCACCACCCAAATAGTACCTGCTCTGTGAGGGTCCATGGGGGTCCTGACCACTGAGGAACAGGGTAAAAGGGGGCTAACAAAGTATCAGAGAAACAGATGGACTACAGTCTGTAACTGTAGAACTACAAAGTGCACCTATATAGTAAGTGGAGCTGATAAAATGGACAATGAGCGTAGAAACAAGGAGGTGGTCATGATGTTATGCCTGATCGGTGTATATATATATATATATATATATATATATATATATATATATATATATATATATACACACACACACACAACCCCAGTTCCCAAAAAGTTGGGACGCTGTGTAAAATGTAAATAAATGTAAATAAAAACAGAACGCAATGATTTGCGAATCTCATAGACCCGTATTTTATTCACAATAGAACATAGAACACATTTCAGATGTTGAAAGTGAGACATTTTACCATTTCATGAAAAATATTAACACATTTAGAACTTGATGGCGGCAACGCAGTCTTGGATTGTTTTTCAATATTTATGTAGCACATAAAGCTGGAATGGTTTTGCTTTAATGTTAAAATGTATCCATTTATCCAAAAATCCATAACTTTGTTTTGCTTTTTTTCTTTTGTTTATGGCAGCTTTTATAGAGAACATCAGTCACTTATGTAAGCACGTGGATTTTGGCAGCAGTGACCCGGACACTAAAGCCCTGCTGACCGCTCTGGTGAACCTCATCGAGGACCCACACCAGGACGTTCGAATGCTCTTCAGCCAGAACATCAGAAACCTGCTGCAGTCCTGGAGTGGAGACGGCTTCCTGAAGGAGGTGCTTCAGCTCATCTGAACCTGTTTACGTATATAATCCTGTGGAATTACATTGGGTTTATAATGAGATGCGTTTCGGTTCCACAGCTTCTTGTTTCCAGGCTGAAGGAGGCGTACACCAACGCGAAGACGGCCAGAAACACCGAGCTGAAAACCTCTCTGATACTGACCACAGGAGAGATTGGGAGGTAAACAAAGTGTCCTTTTGATCTTTACAAGCCCATCTTCATTAATTCATTCATTTAATAATGATAATTATTCATATTTTGTTAAATGTCTGTATTGGAGTGGTTATTATGCTGTTGGCTGAGGCACATGATCTAAAAATTAAGCTTATGAAGGGCTGACATTTGATTATATCAGTAATCGAGTGATTTACTGGTTATTTTTTATTATTAATTGAGTTTTTAAAGGTTAAATGATAAAAATGGACATGCAGAAGTTTGTGTTGTTGATTTTCTGAAAGTGAAAGTAAGTTAATGCATCTTTGACAGAGAACACACTTAAATATGGCATTTTTCTGCAAATTTAATGAACATTTTCTAAAATCTAAAATTTAAAACTTTTAATATTTATTCCCTGTGTAAACTTATTTCACTTAGGAAATCAACAAATTTGACCAAAGGTGCCCAAACTTTTGCCTATATCGGTAACTGAACGATGACAAACCATACATAGCTTTTTAAAAAATTCAATTCACTTTATAGCACAAATATTAGGCACGATACTTGAATATAAAACTGCATTTGTAACACACTGAAATCGTAATGCTTCTGCACAACAGATTGTTTTTGTCTCTTTTTGCCTGGAGCCTCAGATAATGCTAAAACAGTGCTAATGTTGCTAACAGTGAATGAACGTCAGTAGCCAGCGGTCAGCATCATCTGAAATGTTTGTTTGTGGCTACCAGCTTCTGTACATTAAAAGCCATATTATAATATTCGATCCAACCATTCTATTGAAATCTAGACAGATAAATTGTCGCTGTCAGAAGAAAAACAAACATCTCCAAGATGGCAAGTTTACAGGAGAGGGCTAAAAGTACTTTCAGTGTAAATTAATATAAACAGATTTTATTCCAAGTCATTTTGGAGTATTTCTGTTGGTCCATTCGTCATGAAATTCAAGCCTCCTCGTTATGATGGAATGCTGTATTTTGCAGAGCTGCTGAGGGGAATTTGGTGTCGTTCGCTCTGCTGCGGCTGCTGCACTGCCTGCTCTCCAAGTCCACTCAGGTTTCTGTGGTGGCTCACACTGAGATCCAGGCACTGGCCACGTCCAGAGAACTCAAGCTGCAGTCCTTCTTCAACCAGTACAGAAACCCCGTCTGCCAGGTCAGAGAAAAAATGTGAAAACGCTCCACTTCACTTCCCCCGATTAAAAAAAACAACATAACACAAATTTACAAAGTGGCTGAATGGGCTCAAATCCTCCACCAGGCCTCTGAAACTGTTACAGAAAACATGAATAAACAGAAATGTTAATTTAAACGTTAATTTAAAAATTTTCTTAGCTATTAATAATGTTACTTTTTCATGTAGCCCAGTAGTTTATTATTTATGTCCTAACTCAAAAGTGATGACTTCTTTCAGTGGGTACTTTTACAGATTTATATGACAGGCATGTGGCCTTTATTGAGTTTAGATTATAGATTCGTTTAATAATCAGCACCATTTCTTATTTTGACCCTGTGTTTTTAAGGGTCTCCTTGCCTCTTGGAACTGAGTTACAGGGTAGTGGTTGAAATCTTCCCTCTGAAATGGGACCCTCAGATAAAAAGAGCATCACTTCATTAACAGCTACCAGCGCTGCTCTGTAGGCGACCCTGCCAGTCTGCAGTGACGGCAGAGGAGGGTAAAGTTCAGCTCCTCACTGCTGGGCTTTAGTTACATTTAGGGCATCATATGATCTTCAAAGAGGGGGCAATTATTTATTATCACCCACCCCTAATTCTTCAGTGATATGAAGCTGAAGTCAGATATTCACCAGATTCTTGTTCGAATTTTTTTTAAGTTTCCACCTTAAATGGTGCAGCAGTTCTGATGCCTGAGACGCCAGACTGTAACTGCTGCACCATTTAAGGTGGAACGGGAAATTTAGCCAGTTTGCTACCGAGACATTAGCATACTATTTTTTTATGCTTTGTTATGAAGAAAAGGACCCTAATACACTGAAACGACATTAAACTAAGACAATACAGTGATTATCGTAATTTTCAGAGAAAATTCTCACATTTGTGTGTTGCTTTGGTCTCTTATGCCGCCTGTTTTTCTTTTTTTCTCGTAACTCTCTGTTTGGAGTCTCTGAAAAACCTCAGTTTGGACACTTCACCCTACTCCTCTGTCTCAACAAGAATCGGGACACCCTACCCCTAGATGTGAACGCGCGAATAAAGGAGTAGGGCTGAGTGGTAGGGCCAAGGGGTGAACTGGGACTGGGCCTAAGTAGACAAAAGCTCTGAATGTCCTCTGAATGTGCTACGTGTGGTTATTTGTTAGTGCCAGAAGGTGCTGCTTCGTGCCAGACGTTTGAAAAAACTTTATTTTATGATGTCAATGATACTTAAAAGCTGATTTTGGCTTCCTGGAATATGAGTTCTTTGTGTTAGCATCAAGTTAGCCTGTTAGCCCATTAGCAGTCTGCTGAGCTGCTTAGGTTAAGTTCAATCCTCTGATGCAACTTTTTCATCATACGCATGCAGTTTGTAACTGAAGACGTGTTTGTGAGACTGAGCATCGTTTCCTTCTCTGTGCTGAATGGGATGTAAGTTTTTGCCTGTTTGTGGGGAAAAAAGTTTGCCTGCTCCTCCTTCTGCTGTGCTGCGGCAGTTCATCATTTATAACAGGGGTCTTTAATTAAAATTCAATAAGGTTCAGTTAGAGAAAATTTCCTCAAGCAAAGGTCCAGAACATCATAATGTCTAACTTACATCATGATTCAGTGCCATATACTGTTTACTGAAGTAGCCTAGTAGGTATATCAACATCTTATACAGTCAACAACTGAATGTCAAATCAAATAAAGTACAGTTCAGTCAGATTTCAACAATATTTATGGTCAGTTTTCTCTTTTTAGAGAACGACATGTGAAATAACTTCCCTCTGACTCACTTTCTGCTGTTTCTCGCCTCGTCCCTCCCCTGTGTGTGCGTCACTCACTCGAGTCTCAGTGCTCATCATAATGCACAGATTTGATTGGCTGAGTAGCGTCATGTGACATTTACAATGCATGTGATTGGTCTGTGAGTTTCCCAGGCTGCTAAACCGGCACCGTAAAGGCTAGAAAAGTTATGCTGATTAAAATCGGACCACCCCATCGAAATTAAATAATTCTCCATAGTTTATCAGTTACAGGTCCAGGTCCGCATAGGACAGCATCTGGGTCCGGACTTGGACCGCGGTCCACCTATTAGTGACCTCTGATTTATAAGCTCCGCTCAGAGGAGGGACTATATCACGTGATCAGAGCGTGAGATCGCAGTGGGGGTTTGTGAAAGCGGAGTCTGATCTGCAGCTTTAAAAATCTTGTTTGTCTAAATTGCTTTGACGGAATCTTAAAGTATCCAGAATGACGTTACACTGCGTGTTTACTGAATACTGGCACATCTCTGCTCTCCTGGGCGTTCTCTTCTAAATTTGTGGCTCTTTTGGACAGATCTGCTGTACATTTCTCACCACATATTTTTCCTTAGCATTTTTTTTGTTACATCACTGCCGAAGGTGAAGACTGAACATGGAGAAGCAGCGTTTAGATACTATACTGCTCTTAAATGGACGCAGTGGACAGAGAGCATTAGAAGAGCCCTCACTGGACACTTTAAATCAGCCTGAAAACGCTCAGCTTTCAGATCAGTTTACACACTGTTGCATTTCTCATTTCTTTTCCTCTTTAATGGCACTTTATTTAATCCTAATTTAATTTATCTCATTTAATTTCTAATCTGATTTTTAATTTGAAGATTTCCTCTTTTAAATCTGTTGTTTTAATCATGTTTTTAATTTCTATTCTCCTTTAATCTTTTATTTTAACAACTCTGTGTTTTCTGACTCTGTATTTTTCATTTGTAGAGCACTTTGAATGACAACAGTGTATGAAAGGGGCTGTATAAATAAACTTGTCTTGCTTTGTTCTAACTGGTATAGGAACGTTTTGTTGGGGTTGGAAGGCAAGAGCGCAAACGTTAAATATATTGGGTCCTCAGAGCGAACCGACAGATTTTATATTTTATTTCTGAAACCTTCTACTGAAGAGTCTTCTATTCACTCTTAATTGTGTCTGTTTTCTTTTGTGACTTGTTTGTATTTGTGAGACTGAGCATTTTTTCTTTATCTGTACTGGGTGGGATGAGAATTTTTACCTTTTTGAGGAATAAAAAGTTTGTCTGCTCCTCCTTCTGCCGTGCTGCAGCTGTTGATTGTTTATAAGCTCTGTTTGAAAGAAGACAAATTAAGAACGAATGAAGATAGTAAATATAGATTCTGTTCAGTGGAAGACTCAGAAATAGAATATGAGCCTTCAACTAAATAGAATCTTGGCTTATTCATTTTTGTATATTATTATTATTATTATTTTTTTTTTTTTGTCAGAAATTCTGCTTTATCTGAAACGTAACACTACACACGAGCCATGATTTGAAAGATGAGAAGTGAGAGTGTTTCTGCTCTCCGTCTGACCGTGATTATGATTGTGTTTGTGCAGTTCCTGGTGGAGTCCTTGCACTCCCGGCACGTTTCGGCTCTGCGCTGTACGCCGGATCAGAGCAGCGAGGCGCTGCAGGAGGAGGCGGCTCATCAGCGCGAGGTGGCGCTGGACATCCTCTCTCACGTAGCGCACGTCTTCGACTTCCCTGACCTCAACCGCTTCCTCAACGTAAGACTGACCTGCCTGCTAAATGCCAAATAGCTGTAGTGTTGCTAACAGTGCATGAATGTCAATAGCCAGCAGTTCGCATCATGTAAGTGATGATGAAATGAAAGCCACATTGTAATATTTGGTCAAGCCGCTCTATTCAAATCTAGACAGATAAATTGTTGCTGTCAGAAGAAAAACAAATGCCTCCAAAACGGCACGTTTACAGGAGAAGGTGAAAAAGCACTTTCAGTGTAAGTTAATGTGAAGATATTTAATTCCTAGTAATTTTCGAGCATTTCTATTGGTCGGGTCATTTTTATACAACATGAAGGGCAGCTGCTGTACTCAAATAATAATAAGTTTTGGGGGGTTTTTTTTGGGCAGTGACTTATTGGCCCCCAAGGGTTGAAAGATTTAAGAATTTATCTTAAATTGCTGGATTTAGAGTCCAGAGTCCCACAAATCACACGTTTCAGTTTAACATGATTCAGTTCTGTGTGATGTAGAACCTTTAATGTGTACTTGTCAATGAACTCTAATGTTCTTTTTCTTCAATAGCGCACTCTGCAGGTTCTCCTGCCGTACCTGGCAGCTAAAGCCAGCCCCACAGCCTCCGCCCTCATCCGCACCATCGCTAAACAGCTCAACGTCAACCGCAGAGAGATCCTCATCAACAACTTCAAATACATCTTCTCCCACCTGGTCTGCTCCTGCACCAAGGAGGAGCTGGAGAGGGCCTTCCATTACCTGAAGGTGTGTGTGTGTAACACTTTCAGAATTTATGTATTAACAATACACTTTTTGCATTATTACTATTTTACACATTATTCAGCAGTTAATGAATAATTCATAGTAGATACTGAATAATTTATAATAGTTACTGATTAATTTAAAGTAGATACTGAATAATTCATATTAGATACTGAATAATTTATTGTAGATACTGAACAATTTATAGTAAATACTGAATCATTCATAGTAGATACTGAATAATTTATAATAGTTACTGAATAATTTATTGTAGATACTGAATAATTCATAGTAGATACTGAATAATTCATAGTAGACACTGAATAATTTATAATAGTTACTGAATAATTTATTGTAGATACTGAATAATTCATAGTAGATACTGAATAATTCATAGTAGACACTGAATAATTTGTAGTAAATACTGAATAATTCATAGTAGATACTGAATAATTTATAGTAAATACTGAATCATTCATAGTAGATACTGAACAATTTATAGTAAATACTGAATCATTCATAGTAGATACTGAACAATTTATTGTAGATACTGAATAATTCATAGCAGATACTGAGTAGTTTGTAGTAAATTCTGGATAAGAAGTGTTAATATGAATAACTGAATATTTATATATGAATATTATATACTGAATAATTCATAGTAGATACTGAATAATTCATAGCAGATACTGAATAAATCATAGTAGACACTGAATAGTTTATAGGAAATACTGTATAATTTAAAGTACACATTGAATAATTTATTGTAGAACATAACTGAACAATTCATAGTAGTTTAAGCAGCAAATACATCTACTTTGAGAGTTTAGATGAACCTCAAACCCTTAAATGATCAGGATCTGCTGACGGGCTCAAAGTTTTATTACAAACTTCTATAACTAAAGAATAGCTCAGCCAGTTTGCATTGAAGTCCCTGTAGTTACTGAATAATAAGCATTTGTATGTAATTAGCCTGAGATTGTAAGGGATCAATTTGGTGCCAAGCTGATATAACCTGTCTGTCTTCTTTGTCCTGTTCTAGAGTGAGACAGAGATCGAGCTGGGCAGTTTACTCAGGCAGGATTTCCAGGGTCTTCATAATGAACTCCTGCTGCGGCTGGGAGAACATTATCAGCAGGTCTTTAATGGACTGGCTATTCTGGCCTCCTTCGCCTCCAGTGATGACCCGTATCAGGGTCCGCGGGACATCTCTACTCCGGAGCACATGGTGTGTCCTGTTTACTTTCATCAAAACATCAAAACCTGAATCTTGGAAAGTTTTAGTTCATACATTTTAAGTAAGTATCATCAGCATAAAAGTAAAAAGGCAACATTGTGTTTACCGGTTATGTGTCCTAGTCCCTGTAAATAAAGGGAGAACAGTAAGGGCCCTAAAACAGAGCCTTGTGGCACACCATATTGCATTCTTCAGCCAAGAACATCTAAACCAAGCCTGTCCATTAAAATGTCGTGGTCAGTTGCATCAAATGCTGCACTTAAATCCAGCAGGATGTGTTTCTCAAGTGTTAAAATGCAGTCTTATACATGTTACTCTCTAAGGTTACATTAAATATATGAAATTTCTGCATATACCTTGGCCCAATCCATGCAAAAAAACATCCATAATTCATTTTGGCAGGATAAATTCCATCTCTGGTCTGTTAATGTTTGAGAATGAAAGACTTTTAAAGAGCTTTATTGACTTTCTGTGTTTCTGTTCAGGCTGATTATCTGCAGCCGAAGCTTTTGGGCATCCTGGCCTTCTTCAACATGCAGCTGCTCAGCTCCAGCGCTGGAGAGAAGGAGAAGAAGAAGATGGTAAAGACTGTTTTCATCTTTTTTAATGGACGTTTTGTTCATTCAGCTCTCAGTAGCTGTGGAGATTCACCCTGTTCCATTTTCCCATGAGTATGTTTATCAAGGACAAACGTGGATGAGTTCTTCTTGTAGGCCCTGAACAGTCTGATGGCTCTGATGAAGCTGATGGGTTCGAAGCACATCAGCTCAGTGCGGGTGAAGATGATGACCACTCTCAGAACCGGCCTGAGGTACAAAGAGGACTTCCCACAGCTCTGCTGCCAGTGAGTTACATTTATATCTATATATGTTTGTGTTTGCCAGGAATATTTGAATAGTTCCAGGTTTGTTTTCCTTAAGAGTTAAAATAATTAAAACTACTTTCTCCCTTTTCCCAAATGTAGACAATCAGCCAAGACACGTTTGGTGTCTAATGTAGCTAACAAGCTATACATGGGGCAATTACAGACGATTAAAGTTTACTGAACAGTTGCACAAGATTAAGGGTGGGAAATATGACAAAAACATAACATCATGATACATTAAGACATTTTCACCAAATAAGATATGCATCATGATATTCATCTTATGAAAACGTATCATTCACATGAGATCTTAACATCAGTACAGACGTATTATGAGTAAAAAAAAAAACTCCCACCAATTCTGACCCAACCACTCTGACTGTTGAATTAATATTTGGGTTGCTGGTAGCCTGTATAGCCTTTACGTATATATATATATATATATATATATATATATATATATATATATATATATATATATATATATATTTTATGTAAATAGAATAAATAGAGCCAGACTTTTTCTAAGTCATTTTGGGCTGTTTCTTTTGGTCCATTCATAGTGAAATGTATGCACACATATGGACACATGCACACACATTTACCAGTATATGTGTGCATTTATATGCAAATCTTAATTCAACACACGCTATCAAAATAAATCAATAAATAAATAATAAACAAATAAATAAATAGAGAATCATATTAAGGTGCTGCACCTCAATTTGTTTACATCTTACAACAGTTTACAAATAAACAGCCTTGGACGGATTTGGACATTGCAGAGGGTTACTTATACATCTCCAGGTGTTTCCCTCATATGGGCCAAATCTGTCCTCTCTACATATCTTATGAAAGGACCACAGATACTGTGAAAGAGTGATTGATAACCCCTGGTAGCCTAAGTGATTTTTTCTAAGAGTCGTTTACCCAAACTCTGTCTACTGATCCTTTTCCACGATAGAGCAGTAACTCTTTTTGGCCAATAATGCAGCTGTTTAAAAAAATCATCTCCTTCTCATGTTATAATCAAGTAACTGTGCAAGTTCTGAACTCTCTTCCTTCTCTTCCTTCTCTTCCTTCATTCTCTTCAGGACGTGGGATTGTTTTGTGCGCTGTCTGGATCCCCCGTATTTGGGGCCGTTGCTGAGTCATGTGATCGTCGCCCTCCTGCCCCTCATCCCCATCCAGCCCAAAGAGACGGCTGTGATTATGCACTACCTCATAGTGGAGAACAGGTGGGTTCTTCTGCTCCTCACACTAATTTATTCACTTTTTTGTGGTTCACTTGTTCCTGTGACTGTAAATGATGCAGATACTGTCACTCAGTTATTTGTCTAACTCAGAGAAGAGGTGGAGGACTTTCTCCATGAAATCTACTTCCTTCCTGACCACCCAGAGCTGAAGAACGTCCACAAGGTTCTTCAGGACTACCGAAAGGTACGATTAAAGCGGCGCTGCAGTGGCTCTAAGAAGTTTTTGGGCACCATTTAACCAATGAGTGTGTTTACATGCAGCTCAATAATTCGATCATAATCACACTCTGATTTCGTAGATCAGAGTAAGGTCTAGAAATCCGATTAAGAGAGCTGGATTTTAGCTCAGTAATCAGATTTCTCAGTGCGTGTAAACTCTTACTCGGATTTCTTTCGGATTTCTCAGTCTGCACATGTTCGACATCAGACTGTGGTGCCCGAAATAAGCAAGGAGCGTCGCCGCGAGACGCAGCAAAACACTTTGGAGCGACGCTGAAACCAAATACATGCTTGACGAATTTAAATATTCTTCATCTTCTAGACGATGTTTGTTCATATTTTCAGGTAAAGTGGTGATGTTTTAAAAAAGCCACGGCAGGAAGTTTGAGTTTTATATTACATTTACGTCTCGTCGTCTTCTGTGAGTTTATTGTAAAGCAGAAATCCGATCACTGTCTGACTCATGTAGATCTGGAGTTTCCCTATCTGATTACTCGAGCGTAAAAACACACTGAACCAGTTACTGACACAATCTGATTATCAGATGTTATCAGATTATTAAGCGCATGTAAACACACTGAACCAATTGCTGACCCAATCTGATTATCAGCAGTTATCAGATTATTAAGTGTAAAACACACTGAACCAGTTACTGACACAATCTGATTTTCTGCAGTTATCAGATTGTTAAATGTAAACACACTCATTGATCAATGTTACTGAAGCTTTTTAGGTTCATAAAATGTAAGAAAGTGATATTTGTTTGAGAGAAAAAGACTTTTAGCACAACATCAGACTGATATTGGACTCTTTGTGTGGAGAAGAAGTCCAGACTGAACTAAGGGTTGTGTAAAACAGCCGGAAACCTCAAAGTCTGGAGCTGAAATAAAGATCTGAAACTCACCGGCTGCTTTTTGAAAGAATACTTTACCGGAAAGAAAACTTACACTTGTTAAACATTTTATTTTCTAAAATAACAAACTTTCTGCAGTTATGGCACAAATGTCCAAATACTTTTTGGAGTCAGTGTATGTAATTGCAAGCAACGTTTTGTTATTCACTGTGCTCTCACTGCAGTACTATATTATATATAATTTATCTTAATTAATTTGTTTATTGTTTATTGTTTTAGTATATTTTATTCTATTATTTATCTCCACGCTCTTTTTATATATCTGTAAATAGTGTACGGCGATACTTTGTTTCTGTTCCTTTTGCTCTTGTTTTGCTCTTTACTGGGCTTCGTACTGCTGCACTAGAAGAATTTCCCTCTGGGATTAATAGTGATCTCTCTATCTGTCTAACTACATTTCTATTGGAGGATTTTTGAAGAAAAATGTTTTAGTGCTTAAAAAGTTTGTAGGCTGTAGAAACAAAAATTTATATTCTTATTTTATGAATTTTCACAAAACTTTTTTTTGCATTCAACAGAAAAAAAATGTTTATCAATACCTAAATGTTACCAAAACCTACATTTGAGAATATTTTTTCGGGAAAAGAAAATCACATAATTTAGTGTGAGTTTTCCTCTTTTTTGTATTACAGAGTTTGATTTAGTATGTAAACATTATAAAAGTTTCAAAACGTACAGTCACAGAAAAACAACACATTTACATATATCCACCTATTTAGGCTGCAGCAGTTTAGCCCCGCCCACTCACACTGAACAAACCAGAACACAACAACTGATTTTTTTCTGGGAAATGACATCATTACATAATCATTTTTATTGATAAAATTCAGTACGCTGGAAAAAAATCACAAAAATGATTTATTAATATATTGAGGCCACAAGTTAATATATTGAGGCCGTGTAGCCACAAGAAACTTGTTGCCTCAATATATTGATTTGTGGCCTTAATTTGTTTACTCTTCGCCTGAATATAGTAACTGCCAGGCTCAATATATGAATATGTGGCCACAAGAAAATTAATTTGTGGCCTCAGTATGAACTCATGGCCTCAATATATAAACTTGTGGCCTTAATTTAGTAACTCATGGCCTTTATATACTAACTCGTGGCCTCAAAATAGTAGCTCCTAGCCTTAATATATTCATTTGTGGCTATGAGATTAACTTGTGACCTGAATATGTTGATTTGTGGCCTCAATATATGAACTTGTGGCCTCAATATAGTAGCTCCTAGCCTCAATATATTAATTTGTGGCTACGAGATTAACTTGTGGCCTCAATATGTTAATTTGTGGCCTCAATATAGTAACTCATATTAACTCGTGGCCTCAATATAATAACTTGAGGCCTCAATATAGTAGCTTCTGGCCTCAATATATTAATTTGTGGCCATGAGAAGCTTGCCTCAATATATTAATAGCAGCCTCAATATATTAACTTGTGGCCTCCAGATGTAGAACCGCCATGTCACTGTAGGGGCTCCATAAATACCAGCTCTGTGATGTCAGTGAAGATGGTTACCAAACCCATCACTCTGACTTCTTCATGAATATTTTAGTCTTTGTAGGGTTTTAGTCTTTATAGGGTTTTAGTCTTTATAGGGTTTTAGTCTTTATAGGGTTTTAGCTTTATGGGGTTTTAGCCTTTATAGGGTTTTAGTCTTTATAGGGTTTTAGCTTTATGGGGTTTTAGCCTTTATGGGGTTTTAGCCTTTATAGGGTTTTAGCCTTTATAGGGTTTTAGTCTTTATAGGGTTTTAGTCTTTATAGGGTTTTACCTTTATAGGGTTTTACCTTTATGGGATTTTAGCCTTTATAGGGTTTTAGTCTTTATAGGGTTTTAGCTTTATGGGGTTTTAGCCTTTATGGGGTTTTAGCCTTTATAGGGTTTTAGCCTTTATAGGGTTTTAGCCTTTATAGGATTTTAGTCTTTATAGGGTTTTACCTTTATAGGGTTTTACCTTTATAGGGTTTTACCTTTATAGGGTTTTAGTCTTTATAGGGTTTTAGTCTTTATAGGGTTTTACCTTTATAGGGTTTTACCTTTATAGGGTTTTACCTTTATGGGATTTTAGCCTTTATAGGGTTTTAGTCTTTATAGGGTTTTACCTTTATGGGGTTTTAGTCTTTATAGGGTTTTACCTTTATAGGGTTTTACCTTTATAGGGTTTTACCTTTATGGGGTTTTAGACTTTATAGGCTTTTAGTCTTTATAGGGTTTTAGCCTTTTTAGTCTTTATAGGGTTTTAGCCTTTATAGGGTTTTAGCCTTTATAGGCTTTTAGTCTTTATAGGGTTTTACCTTTATAGGGTTTTAGCCTTTATAGGCTTTTAGTCTTTATAGGGTTTTACCTTTATAGGGTTTTAGCCTTTATAGGGTTTTACCTTTATAGGGTTTTAGCCTTTATAGGCTTTTAGTCTTTATAGGGTTTTACCTTTATAGGGTTTTAGCCTTTATAGGGTTTTACCTTTATAGGGTTTTACCTTTATAGGGTTTTAGCCTTTATAGGGTTTTAGCCTTTATAGGGTTTTACCTTTATAGGGTTTTAGCCTTTATAGGGTTTTACCTTTATAGGGTTTTAGCCTTCATAGCTGATGCTAATGCTGTTTGTTTCTGCAGCAAACCTCTAAAAGCACTGATCTCCAGGCCGCTCTGCAGCTGTCCATGCGCGCCATCCAGCATGAAAACGTGGACGTCCGCATCCACGCGCTGACCAGCCTGAAGGAGATGATGTACAAGAACCAGGTTAGAAAATATCAGCTCCACACTGACTCACTCTTTGGTGATAAGCTTTAAAAAGTCAGTTCACAGAGTTTTTGCTCTTACCTACCCAAGATGTGTCTGAGGTCTGATAGTTTGCTTCTTTAGTTTTAGCACTACAGCTACAGGGCTAATGCAGCTAAGAAGTAATGGAAGCTCTTACTGCACCTACTAGCATCGTGCTAACTGCACACATAATCACACAAACACCCTGAAACTGGTAGTGATGTTTATCTCCCTCAGCTTCTTATTTCTGCTTAAATGGTTCACATTCTGGCGCCTCAGGCTGTGGATCGACTACCTTTGGGATAACGGGGGTGGAAGCTGTGTAAATTAGTTTCCTTTAAATATGCCATAAAATAAACACCTAAGTACGAAGTGACCCCCTCTGTGCAGGACGCTCTGCTGAAGCACATTCTGGACAGTGAGATGGTGGAGCCGGTGATCTCTCAGCTGGTGACGGTTCTCCTGCGCGGCTGTCAGGACGTTAACCCCGAGGCCAGGCTGCTGTGCGGGGAGTGTTTGGGGGAGCTGGGGGCCGTGGACCCCTGGACGCCTCGACATGACCACCACACATACGCAGGGCAGCGGGGCGGTGTTTGTGGTAAGTGCCTCCTTAAAGGAACATTATAATACTGACAGCAAGCGTTTAAAATGACTACTGCAGTAGGCAGACTTTGACAGTGGCAAGCGATGAGTTCTACACTGCAAAATAGTCAGCTAATGTACACATTTGTGATGTTTTTATCGTTTGAAAACTGTAAACCAGCTGATGTGGGTTTTTTATACCTCCATCAGTGTTGGCTGAATGTACGGAGGCCAAAGATAAGCCGTTATCCCGAAAACAAAAGCCCACCACTCAAAAAATACTCACTGCCTTGAACGAAGCTGCAGTCGGCTTCTTATTCGCCAGCTTCTTGCTTAAGTTTTCCGTTCCACCTTACTTGGTTCTAAGTTCTATCAAAAGCAAATACCACTAGCTGTACCACTGATGCTGTGGTTCTTTATGGATGTGAAAGCTGTACAATAAACAAGCAGAACAGGAAACTTTTGAACTTTGGTGTTGGTGAAGACTTTAGAGAGAACCACAGATGGCAAACAAATGAACCCAAACCAAAACCTCTCACTTGAAGATCACCAAACAGAACAACTTAGTTTGTACGTGTTGTGAGAAGAACCAGACCCAACAGAAGTCAGGACGTTCTGAAGAAACACTATTAATATGGTCACCGAGAGTTAGAACCGACTCTATAGCACAAAATAATGATAATAATAATAATAAGTAAAAGAAGAATGCTAATAAATAAGTATATTAAAATAACTGTAAATGTCATGTAGCATCCCTAGCACTTGTGGCATGAACTTGTTCGCTGACTTTTGAGATCAGTTTTTATTTAAAAGTGTTTTTATATCCTTTTCAGAATAGAGTTACCAATTCAGCTGCAGTAAAAACTGTCAACAATCAAAATCTAACTTTAAAAAATAACATTGATGCCCTGAATGAAGTAAAATATCACTGAAAAATTGTCATTACATGTTGATTGCCTTTTACTATACGCCAGATGCTCACAATATTTGGTGCAGAACATATATATATATATATATATATATATATATATATATATATAATATGTGATATATGTTTGTCTATTTTCTGTGTAGAGTGGCATTGATGACCCAAACTTTGCCTTCGGTCTGCTGACGGAACTGACCAGGACGTTTTTGGCGTATGCAGATAACGTGCGGGCGCAGGACGCTGCAGCTTACGCCATGCAGGTTTGGAGACTGATCTACATCACCACTTTACACAGTACACTAAAGTATTAAGCTCAAAATATATACACAATACACAAAACCTGATTTGTCACATTTATCAGAGGTGTCAGTAACTAAGCTTGCACGAAAATGAAAATTCCTGGTCAAAAACTGAAACTGAAAGTAAACTTTTGTCTTTCCCTTAAATTTTCTGTTTTATTAATGTTTTTTGTTAATGGATACACAAACTACAAGGTAATAAAGAAAAAACGTGTATCATTGATAATATCTGCTTTCAGTAGGACAGAACTGAGCAGATAAAACAGTTGACGCTAAACTTACTGAAATATGTGCCATGAAATCCAGCGTCCTCGACAGCAGAGGATGATTGATCAACACACTGAGCTCCGTTATTGTTAGTGATTTAGTGTTATTGTTAGTGAGCCTGTGGTGTGGTGCTCTGAGTGTAGAGGTGGCGTCGGCGCTGCACGGACTGTCTGCTTCTGTACTGAGTAGTGTTTTCAGGTGCGATCAGACCTGTAGTGAAGAGGTTTTTGGGGTCTTGATGCTCCACATGAACAGTGATTATAAATCTGATATCTAATGTTCCTCAAAGAAACGGTGAAAAAGCTCCACACGGCCGATATTTTCACTGTTGATCTGTTTGAACACATCTGTGCTGACCGGCATGGTCACTGCTCTTTGGTTTTGGTTAATTTTGGGTTCTGTTTCAGGAGCTTTTATCCATATTTGAATGTCGCGAAGGCCGTACGGACTCGCCGGGTCGCAGGCTGTGGAGGAGGTTTCCAGAACAGATTCAGGAGATTCTGGAGCCACACCTTAACAGCAGGTTGGTTAAGATCTTCTAAACCTAGATCTCTAACGAGATCCTACCCAGCAGTCTTTGTGAAAATATGAATAATAATTTTT
The DNA here is from genome assembly GCF_904425465.1 of Colossoma macropomum. NCBI lineage: Eukaryota > Metazoa > Chordata > Actinopteri > Characiformes > Serrasalmidae > Colossoma > Colossoma macropomum. The sequence continues at coordinate 32,473,637 of NW_023494807.1, forward strand.
ACATAATAAATCAACACGCCAATCAAGAAGCTTCTTTCCACACACAGTAACAAGGGCTGGGAGATATAACAGAATGTGTTGTTGTCCCATGAAATGGATTAAACTCCTCAGCAAACCAGTGTTCTGACATAGAGCTGCTGCCACTGTTTTCCATTCCTAACAACTAACTGACACCTGCTTAGACCACAACTCGTATTCACAGCGACGTATCGTTTTTACTCACCTGTTGTAATTCAAAGTGTGATTGGTTGATTCCTCTGTCACTTCCTAAATATGTTGGTAGTTAATCTAGCATGTAAGGCCTTCAGTCCAGCTCCTGAAGTTCTGACCAGTAGGAGAGCGTGTGATACGTGTTACACATATGAAAATTTCCACTAGTAAAAATTCAGTTCTTTATATCAAAAATTTAATTTTAACTAGTGATAATTGAATTTTAACTAGTAAGAATTAATTTTCACTAATAAGAATATCGAAAAGCACTACTAAAAATATATTTTATACTTGTGAAATTATATTATTACTATAAAAATGTATTACATGTAATAATATATCACTACTAGTAAAATTTAAATATTCACTTGTAAAAATTTGTAAGTCATAATTCAATAATGTTTCTTTAATTTATTACACAAATCAAAACAGCAGGACTAAATGGTCAGACTGTTCGATTTGATCATGGGTGATGTGTAAAGCGTGTGGCTCAACATAAACGGGTGGCTGGACATCGCAGGCTGAACATAGGTCATCTGTGGTTTGGCCTGGCCATAAGCAGGAAATCCACCTGCAGGACACAAAAAAGCCATAAAGACTGTGATTGATGTTCATAAGCTTTTAATATGGCCAGCTTCAATGACGCAAATACAATTTGATACACAATATTTGCGACACCACTCAAATTTTGATGCTGAAGCAAAAACGTCCAGGAGACGTTAAGAACCAGGTCTTTGGTTCGTTTGGGGCTTTTTTGAATTGGAAAAGATTTCCACACCTAGTAAGTAAGTAAGTAAAGTTTATTTATAAAGCGCTTTTTACAACAGGTGTTGTCACAAAGCAGCTTTGCAGAAAAAAATCAGCATTACAGAAAGAAATCCGGGTCCAAACACCCATGAGCGTCGCCAGTGGCGACAGTGGCAAGGAAAGACTCCCTAGGAACAGGAAGAAACCTTGAGAGGAACCAGGACTCAGAAGGAGAACCCATCCTCCTCTGGTCGACACCGGATAGTAAACATTGTTAGTATGATGTACTGTAGTACACAACGGGGAAAACAGGTGGAGCAATGGTTAAATTGATTAGTTTAGTTTAAGCAGCAGCAGCAGCAGCATTGGGAGGGTCAGTTCGTGAGGGTGAGGTTTGCACAGCGTTGTTCAGCATGAAGCTCAATGGTGGTCAAGCAGGTCCAGAGGGCTGGCGAGCAGTGGCACCCGATCAAGGCAGGTGAGGCAAGACGCACAGGATGGGCAGCTGTTCAACTCGGCAAAGAAAGGAGACACACAGAGAGTCAGTTCTGTAAAGAGTGACCGATCACAGATTACAGGGTTAGCAGAGCAGCAGAGACTCTATCAGGTCTGGATCTGACAGGGAAAACTAATTACCAGTCTTGACTATACAAGTAAGTTTTTAGCCTAGACTTCAACACTGAGGCTGTGTCTGAGTCCCGAACATTAACATGAAGACTATTCCACAGCTGGGGGGCTTTATATGAGAAAGCTCTCCCCCCTGACGTAACCTTATTAATTCTAGGTACTAACAGTGAGCAGCACCTGTGATCTAAGCAGGCGTGATGGTTCATAGTGGGAGAGAAGTTCACTCAGGTACTGAGGGGCGAGTCCGTTTACAGCTTTATAAGTCAGTAAGAGAATTTTATAGTCTCTATAATAATGCTAATACCTGTTACCGACCCAAGGGGATTACTAATAGTATGTTAGCACTAAGCTAATGCAGATGCACATGAGCATTTTACAAGCTTGTAACAGACATGATCATATATGTGAGCTTGTATGTTTCACAGTTTTACACTGACTCTTTTAGTAAAGAGTCCTGACATAGAGCTGCCGCCGCTGTTGAACATCCCTAACAACTAACCAAGGCTTAGACTACAACTATTCACAGTCAGTGACGTATCTAGAACTGCCAGAAGGACTAGAGTGACATTTTATAGTCACTAAATTCACCCAAAATCATTTACATTTACAGCATTTAGCAGACGCTCTTATCCAGAGCAACTTACAAAAAGTGCTTTGTCTGTCCAGAGAAAGCATCTTTGTTAGTTACCAATAGGTTAGAGAGAAAGCCAGTCCAGCTCAGATACTGCTAGAATCAGAAAGTCATTATTGACACCTAGAGAAAAAGGAACAGAGTTAAACACAGAGCAGTGCAATACAATACAATACAATACAATACAATACATAAGTGCAGTACAATACATTACAATGAATACTTAACTCAGTGCTCATTTAAGTGCTGTATAAACAGATGTGTCTTCAGTCTGAGTTTGAAGACAACGAGAGACTCTGCTGTTCGGACAGCCAGTGGGAGTTCGTTCCACCACCTGGGTGCCGGACAGAGAACAGTCTTGATGCTTGCCTTCCGCGCGCCTTGAAGGATGGCGGGTCAAGCTGAGCTGTACTCGAAGCTCAAGGGCTCGTGGTACAGTTCGAGTTTTGACCATTGCCATCAAGTAGGAAGGGGCAGGTCCATTTCTGGCTTTGTAAGCAGGAAGAGGAAGGTAGGAAGCCAGTGAAGGGGGCGCAGCAGTGGGGTGACGTGGCTGAACTTGAGGAGATTGAAGACGAGCCGTGCTGCTGCATTCTGGATGAGTTGCAGAGACTTGATGGCCACATAGGAAGACCAGCCAAAAGCGAGTTGCAGTAGTCAAGCCTTGAGATGACAAGAGACTGAACGAGCACCTGGGTGGCCTCTCGAGTGAGAAAGGGTCAGATCCTCCGGATGTTGTACAGGAGAAATCTGCATGACCGAATTAGGTTCGCAAAATCAGAGCATGATTGGTTGATTCCTCTTTCACTTCCTAATGATGGTGGTAGTGGATCTAACACGTAAGGCCTTCAGTCCAGCTCCTGATGTCCTAACTAATTGGACAGCTCGCTCAGCTAGATCTACCTATATACCACAGAAAGAACAATCCTGATTGGACAGTTTACCAGTATATATCAGGCTTCTCTGAAGGCCTAGATGGCCCTGATGGTTCTCCTCTGATTTTATTATATGGATACTGATAAACTCGAAAGCAGTGAACCACAAACAGCCTCACTTCAAGACAAATTAAACAAGAGCTTAAACAGTTAACATAAATAAACATAATATATATACATATTTTTTTTTACCCGATTTTCTCCCCAATTTAGTCGTAGCCCATTCCACCCACTAGTTAGGACTCCCCCAGTCACACGATGCTATCAACGCTAGGAGGGTGAAGGCTAACACAGGCTTCCTCCGAGACCTGTGAAGCCAATCACCGCTTCTTTTCGAGCTGCCGCTCACGCAACGTCACTGGACAGCCGAACGCGCTCGGAGGAAAGCGCCAACCGCCAGATCTGTTACGTCAGCTAACAGACGCCTGCGCTGACTAGCATCGCGCTGACTAGCATCGCGCTGAGTGATGGGGGGAGAAGGAGGGGCCATCCTGATGATAGGGCCAACGCTTAGACGCTTGCGCCATTTGGGAGCCTAATAAACATAATTTTTACTCAAAAGAACATCCAACACATAATGTAAACATTTCCACAGCGGTTCACAGTGTATAATAAACGGTGCTCTGTATTGATTTTAGGTACAAAAGCTCTCAGAAGGTGGTGAACTGGTCCAAACTGACGAAGCCGATATATCTCAGCAGCCGTGGGAGTAAATTCTCAGACTGGTCAGCGACCTGGGCGGGTTACCTCATCAGCAAGGTGGGTCCTAGCAAAGCTGTCAGCTTTCAGAACCTCATAACTTGAATAAGAACACTCTTCAAAACCAATGTATGGATGTATATTGAAGGCCACAGTGTGCGTGTTGTGTTTTAGGTCAGGCACGAATTGGCCAGTAAGGTGTTTAACAGCTGCAGCTTCATCATCAAACATGACTACAAAGTGACCATCTACCTGCTGCCCCACATCCTGGTGTACGTCCTGCTGGGGTCGACGCCGGACGAGCAGAGAGAGGTCAGAGACTGGACGTCTGTCCTTAGAAGTCTAGATGTTGTTTAGTTGTACTGCTTTAATGTAATTATGTCATTGCGATTAATTATACTGAGTCTGGGTTCCTCTTTATGCTCTTAGTTGAGTCTGTCCTTTTGAGTGTTGGTTCTTCTAAGAGGTTCTTCCTCATGTTCCTAGGGAGCTTCTCCTTTTGAGTCTTGGTTCCCTTTTAGTGGTTCTTCCTCATACTCTACGGGAGGTTCTCATTTGGAGACTTGGTTCCTCTCAGTGCTTCTCCTTTATGCTTGTAGGGAGGTTCTCCTTTCGAGTCCTGACTCCTCTCGCTAGCTCTTCCTCATGCTCTTCAGGAGTCTCTCCTTTTGAATGTTGGTTCTTCTCAGATGTTCTTTCTCATACTCTTAGAGATGGTCTCCTTTTGAGTCCTGGTTCCTCTCAGTGATTCTCCTTCCTGCTTTTAGGGAGGTTCTCCTTTTGAGTCTTGGTTCCTCTCGTTGGTTCTTCCTCATGCTCTTCGGGAGTCTCTCCTTTTGGGTCTTGGTTCTTCTAACAGGTTCTTCTAATGGGTTCTTCCTCATGCTTTTCAGGAGTCTCTGCTTTAAGTATTGGTTCTTCTCAGGTGTTCTTTCTCTTGCTCTTAGGGAGTTTGTCATGTGGAGTCTTGGCTCCTCTCAGTGGTTCTTCTTTATGCCTATAGGAAGGTTCTTCTTTTGAGTCTTGGTTCCTCTCACTTAAAATTCATGTTTCTGTTTCACTAATTCTGCCCGAAGGTAACAGAGGAGATGATGGCGGTGCTACAGGAGGATGACCCGCGACTGGCCCAGCTGCAGGAGAACGCGTCCAGTCTAAGTCAGCTCAGCACTCAGACCGTTTTCTCCATGCTGGACCACCTCACCCAGTGGGGGCGCCACAGGCTGCAGTCCCTCAGCACAGCCAAGACCTCCGGTCGCCATGCCCGTGACCAGACACCAACACCGGCCAGCGGTCAGTCCACTCACTCCGTTACATTATTGTACTGCTGGACTTCACTAGATTCAGTAGTCCTTTCTATATTCATTAAATTAATAATTTAATTGTGATTAAATTCGAGATTAAGATTAATCCATAATGTTGTGACGTTACCATATGGAAAGATCACGTTCGTTCACTGTTGTTGCTGAGTGGTTGTTGTTGACGGTGTGTTTGTCCTGTGCAGGTGTGGAGAGCAGCGAGTATCAGTGTGTGGTGTCCTTCCTGAACGGGATTCCTCCGGACGTGCTGGCCAAAGCTTCGTTCCGCTCCAAAGCGTACACGCGCGCCGTCATGCACTTTGAATCGTTCATCAGGGAGAAGAAGCAGAACATTCAGGACCATCTCACCTTCCTGCAGGTTTGAAAAGGATGGAGAAATTCTGTGAATAGTCTGAAGCCCCATTTGGACAGGATTAGTTCTATATGGGGAGATTCCTGTCCGAATGCACCATGTCAGTCATTTTTACAGACTGTGTCCTCCTGCGTCAGTAAAGACTCACATCATGGCTCAAGTTTCATCAGGAGATCGCAAGCTTGATCCCTGGTGATGCTACAGCCGTCTGTAGCTGGGAGTCCTAGAGAGCACAATTGGCCTCGCTCTCTCTGGGTGGGTAGGATGGCCACCACTTCTCCCCCCATCACTCAACACGATGCTAGTCAGCACAGGCGTCTGTTAGGCAGTTCGAAAAGAAGCGGTGGTTGGCTTCACAGGTCTCGGAGGAAGCCTGTGTTAGTCTTCACCCTCCTAGCACCGATAGCATCTTGATAGCATCGTGTGATTGGGGGAGTCCTAACTAGCGGGTGGAATTGGAGACGACTTAATTGGGGAGAAAATTGGGTTAAAAAGAAAAAAAGACTCACACACCTTATCTAAGCCACTTATCCTCCTGGGTCGCTGGAGCCTATTCCAGTGGTCATTGGGTGGGAGGCAGGAAACACCCTGGGCAGGTCACCAGTTCATCACAGGGCAGACAGACAGACACACACATTCACACTTAGAGCCAATTTAGCGTCTCAGGTTAGCCTGACTGCATGCCTTTGGCAAGGGGAGGAAACCCACACAGACATGGGGAGAACATGCAAACTCCGTGCACAAAACACCCTGGTCGCCTGGGGAAGCGAACCCAGGCCCTGCTTGCTGTGAGGTGACAGCGCTACCACCTGCAGTAGAAATCATCTCAGGTTATTTTATTCTAGGGTTGCACGATGAATTGTAATCATATAGTACCGGCACAAATCGTTACAAGCCTGCTTCTCTGCGCTGGGACTGAACCTGCTGTCCCACGTGGGAGACAAGTAACTTAACCATTCGTCCAAAAGGCAGCTATAGAACACACACTGAGACCTTAATATGTCCCCATAACTCAGCTTTAACGGAAATTCAACTACAAAACAGCTGCAGCAAAGGGGAAAACACACAGCGCACAGGCTGCTCAGGAAATACTGTTTTTCTGGTAGCCTGACGGCACAATATTTAATAACTAAACAAAAAAATGAAACGACACAAGAATATGTATTTGTTCTTGTTTACGTATACAAAAAATAAATATATATTTATTTGGTTTTGTAGCCTTCATAGAAAAAGCTGTTGAGGCAATGCTGACTCTTTCTCAGCCCTTCAGTGCACAAAAAAATGTATATATCGCTGCTGTCAGAAGAAAACCTCGTATCTCCAAAATGATAACTTTATAGGAAAAGGAGAAAACTTACTTTACTTTTAATGTGAGTGAAAGGAACCAGACTTTTTTCCAAGTCATTTTGGGTTGTTTCTTTTGGTCCATTCATCATGAAATTTACACACAATGTAAAGAACAACAGGCATTTTACAATCATGTCAAAAACTGAAAAATTAAGTTTTGTTCCAACAGCAGCGATACACACTGATCAGGCATAACATTCTGACCACCTCCTTGTTTCTACACTCATTGTCCATTTTATCAGTTCCACTTACTATATAGGTGCACTTTGTAGTTCTACAGTTACAGACTGTAGTCCATCTGTTTCTCTGATACTTTGTTAGCCCCCTTTTACCCTGTTCTTCAGTGGTCAGGACCCCCATGGACCCACCACCACGTCAGTGTTACTGCAGTGCTGAGAATGATCCACCACCCAAATAGTACCTGCTCTGTGAGGGTCCATGGGGGTCCTGACCGCTGAGGAACAGGGTAAAAGGGGGCTAACAAAGTATATACACACACCTTACGTTCGACCCGAGTGGCCAAGATGCGGAGTGGGGGCAGTGACGGGGAGGCGGAGCTACGAGCTCTCTTTCCCTCTCGGTTCAGGTGCTCCTTTAAAATGAGCAGAGCGGGAACAGAGAGAGGGACGAGCAGCAGCAGAACTAGCGACAGACTGAACAGCTGAAAAGCTCGAGTGAGAAAAGGACTGAAAAGCCCTGTTTGAACCACTGAAAAATGGGCAGCTTTGATTGTGAGTTGTTTTGTCTGTTGGCTGTGGAAATAAAAGAATAATGGCTGCTGCAGCCCTGACCCCTGCCTCCAGCGTCCCTCATTAGCCCGGGGGAGCACAGGGCGAGCTACAGACCCTTACTGACCTCTTCGTTATGTTTCTTGGACGTTTTCTAGGCCCTGTATGCGGCGATGCACGAGCCGGATGGAGTGAGGGGTGTGAACGCTCTGAGGAAAGAGGAGCCGTCGCTACGGGAACAGATTCTACAGCACGAAAGCATCGGCCTACTGCGGGAGTCTACAGCCTGTTACGACCGGGCCATACAGCTGGAGTCTGACCAGGTCATACAGAAATCCACACATCCCTCTAGAGTCAGGCAGAGCTGCAGGACACGAAAAGTACTACGAAAGAATAAAGATGAATGATGTTAAAGTAACAAACTGGTTCGGAGTCAGAGCTGAAACACACGTAGGACTTTTAACTGATCTTAGACTTTAGACTAAAATCCAGCAAACACAGCTTTGAACAGCTGTTCACACAGAAAATCATAATATTTTACATTAAAACACTAAAAAGTGCTGAACTGCAGAAAATATGATGATTCTTAATGTTCCACACTGATTTTCAGACTTTGGGACACATTTACTTCAAAACAATGGGATCTAACTGCTCACCATGTGGCCATGAGGGACAGGGATGCAGCTTCACTTCCTGCTCTAAAATGTAGGGGCTAAAATAAGGCTCCGCCCACATACTAAAACTCTGATTCAGTAGTGATATGAAAGCGTGGGTCAGCATTTTTTGAATAAAGTTTTTTTTTTTCTTCATTTTAAAAATTAAACTCATTATAGATCTAAACTTTGAAAAATACAAAAAAAAAAAAATAAATGTAATATTATTTTAAGTGTAACTTCAGGGGTTAGGGTTTGGGACAGACTCCTCCCAAAAGAAATACCCTAAAAATGATGATTTTGTATATACTTAGCTAATTACTGACTCTATTAATGTCTTGGGACCGCAGTCAGAACTAATTGGTAGAGTGGTCCATATAGGGGCCAGATAGTGACATCACAAAAACACCTGCCCACCAACAGTCACATGACTAAAAAATTACAAGGTACAGCTGAAACTTTATACATTATCAATGCAATAATCATTCAGAAATCATAACTTAAGGATGACCAACACAAACTGCATCAGCAGATGAGCTGCAGTCTCTAACTAAACGCCAGCAGGGTGGAGCTGCAAGAGAGGGGTTTCCGATAAAGTGGCCTCATTGTGAAGTTTAATGTTTTTCACCTTTCCCTGTGCAGATTGTGCACTACCACGGTGTGATGAGCTCCATGTTGGGGCTGGGTCAGCTGTCTACGGTCATGACTCAGGTCAATGGAGTGCTGGCCAACAGGTGAGCAGGACTTTTACATTCTTAAAACAACACTGCATCTCGTACAGCACGATTAGAACTCATAATGGTGTTAATAAAAAAGGCTTATTGTGTTGTTTTGTATTCCACTACTGTGTAAATAGTTCCTCAAGTTACATTTGTGTATTTAGTATATTTTTAAACGGCCCCTATTCCACATTTTATTTTTCCCTGCTGTCCATGTACAACGTGCGTCATTTTATGAACCAAAACAGTCGCAATTCATTTTTAGATGACCATTTTCTCATTTCTTTTTATCCTTTGGAATTAAACAGGCTCCTTTTGTTACTGTGGATTTTTTTTTGTGATTTCATTTTTTATTATTTTCCGTTTAATAAAAACACCCCCTGTTCCAGCCCCAACCCACACACAACAGTCATTAGCTACAACATAGGACACATAAAAACTGAGTTACGTCATTCACAACTTAAACACAGCGTATAGTTAAGCGAGCGCGAGGGTCCTGACTTTAGATATTCCGTGAATCCATGTATCAAGAGTTCTAGGGGCAGCTCATCCTTGCAGATGACAGCTCCAGATAGAAGATATCCAATAGGGTATGGAGCCAGTGCTGTATGGACAGGTTGTGAGGGGGCAGCCAAAGCTGGACGATAACGTTTTTTGCTGCCGTTAAGCCAGCCAGCCATAATTTCCGAGATCTTTCCGTAATGGGGAATTTAGAGTTATCATCCAGTAAATGAAGTTCAGGGTCCATGGGGAAGTATGTCTTGGTCAGAGAAGAGAGAGAATCAACAACCTCCTCCCAAAAAGCATAAACCTTTGGGTGGTCCTGCATAATGAGCATAAAAGTCCCATGTGGACAGAAAGTGCAGAAGGGTTGAGAGCTTAAACCCATCAAAGCTTTGAAAATGTTTTATGTAAATAAACTCTCTTTTGATTGGCTTTGCCTCATTCAAAACAATGGGATCTAACTGCTGACCATGTGGCTGTGAGGGACATGGGATGCAGCCTCACTTCCTGCTCTAAAATGCAGGGGTGTGGCTAAAACAAGTCTCCGCCTACAGACTCAACTCTGTGGTTGGCGATATGAAAGCATGGGTCAGTTTTTTTTTCGTTAAATGAAATGAAATATCATTAAATATTATTTTAAGTGTAAATTTACAGGTTAGGGTTTGGGACAAACTCCTGCCAAAACAAAGTACCTTATAATTGATGATTTTGTATATACTTAGCTAATTACTGACTCTATTAATGTCTTGGGACCGCAGTTGGAACTAATTGGTAGAATGGTCCATATAGGGGTCACATAGTGACATCACAAGATGACCTGCCCACCAACAGTCACATGACTACAAACATTACAAAGTACAGCTGAAACTTTATTCATTATCAATGCAGTAATCATTGAGAAATCATAATTTAAGGATGACCAACACAAACAACAGAAGATCCCATGAATTATGGCTGGCTGGCTTAACTGCAGCAAAAAAAGTTATCGTCCAGCTTTGGCTGCCCCCCCACAACCTGTCCCACATAATGTGAATAAAAGCCCCCAGAGTCCCATGTGGACAGAAGGTACAGGGGTTGAGAGCTTAAACCCATCAAGGCTTTGAAAATGTTTTATGTAAATAAGCTCTCTGTTTGATTGGCTGCGCCTCTTTCAAAAAGCAGCTCTCCTTATAGCTTTAACATGAATGGGCGGAGCTAAACTCTCAGCTGAATAGGTGGACATATGTGTCGGCTTTTGTTTCATCACAAAAACAATGGTGTTTCTGCGGTTTATTTTCCATATGTGGGCTGTATGTACTGTGGAGTGACTTACTAAAGTGTTTACATACCACATCAAAGCCTTTTATACCAAAAAAAGTGAGGAAAATGTGGTTTCCATAATGTGAGCTGGGGCCGAACGATTTGGGGAAAGTATCTAATTGCGATTTTTCTGACTAAGGCTTGACCCCTTAATGTAGTGAGCCAGAAAGTCGGGTAGTTGTGGTTGTGATGTCACAACACATGGAGGTTTAGTTGCCTCTGATTGGTCTAACTCTACAGGCAGTGCACTACTCTGTTATTAGGTTTAATTTACCCTCTTAACCCTTTAAACACCCAGAACCCACCAGTGTTCCCAAAGTGTTATTACACACTTCTATAACCTAAGAATAGCTCAACCAGTTTGCACTGAAGTCCCTGTAGTTGCTGAATAATAAGCCTTAGTGTGTAATAAGCTTAAGATTTTAAGTTAAAACGTAAGACGTTTTTGATTATCTAGGCTATATTTTTAAAAATTGCCGCTCTTGCGATGTGAAAATTGCGCTCTCTTTCGATATAAACACGATTAATCTTTCAGCCCTAATGTGAGCCCTTTGAAATGATTCTGAATCAAACAAGAACTAATCGACTTTAATTGAATCGTTGTGAAATATGAGATTTCATGATGCAGTGATTTTCCTGAAGAATCATATGTGAGTCTAATCATTGCCTCGTCATCTTTGTGAAGGCCTCAGTGGAAGTCTGATCTGAACACCTATCGTGTGGAGGCGGCGTGGAAGCTGTCGAAGTGGGATCTGCTGGAGGACTATCTGGCTTCTGGTAAAATTTTCTAAATGTTACTTTGTTAAATCTGTCATTAATGTGACGAACCGGCGTCCTGAAATGACCCTCATGAGCTCATCCTACTCAGTAACGTCACATGAATGAATCACGTTCATCATCAGCACAAACTAACGAGCAGAACGAGCTTCGCTGAGAAGATCATTAACTCTGATCAGCTCTCAGCTTCGTTATTAGAGCGAGACGAAGGAGAAAAAGGTGAGATGAGCTGCTTTTCCACCGTTTACTGGCTTTAACTTCTGTTCGGCGCTGCTGCCATGGTAACGCTGAATGATGGTCACGAGCAGTGGAAAAAAAGCACATGAATTCCGATCTGAGTGTCACATTAAAGTCGCATGGCCACGAATCTGATTCGTATCTGATCTAGGACCACATATGAAAGTGGCTCAGGTCGGATTTGAAAAGATCAGATGTGTGTCCACACAGCCCTGAAAACATCAGATCTGAGTCACATTAGGGCAAAAAATCAGATTTGTGCGACTTCAACCTGGTGATGTGAACAAAGCCTTTGAATATGACATTAGGGCTGGGCAATATGACAATATATATCATTATTGTGATAAATTGTTTCACATTACAACACAGTATGCTTTTCTGATCATATGTGTATCGTCAGTGCTTGTAGACGCTCACCAACTGCATGTTTCATTATAAAGAGAACAAAATTAGTCTGTTTAACTGGATTTAGTGACAAATACTAATTAAAAATCACTGTTCAGTTTTTGATAGTATTTTTTTTTTAATGTAGCACTACTGGTTCTTTTTTTCTCAGTTCCAGCTGATCAGATGACTGAAAAATTCAATTTTGTGACATATCGTGTTTCATGAAAGTATCATGATATTACATTTCTGCCATATCGCCCACCTCTACGTGACATAAAACACTTAGCCCTGTCAGATGCCTGCTGTGAAGCGCTGTCTAATCTGATTTCTGCTCATACAGATCAGAAATCTAACACGTGGGGAGTGCGGCTCGGTCAGCTGCTGCTGACTGCCAAGAAACAGGGTTCGGAGGCGTTTCAGGAAAAGCTGAAATTGGCCAGAAAAGAGCAGGTGGTCCCACTTTCAGCCGCCAGCTTTGAGTGTGGGACCTACCAGAGAGGATATGAGTACATAGTCAGGTACGTTAGTACTGAGAACAGGTAGGAGTGGGCTTTATCTCCTCTAACAGTGTATATATGTCATTTATTTCTCATCTGTGTTTAAGAAGAGGTAGTAAATCAATAATGTTAGCTTCTAGCTTATACAGAAATAATGATCACTGATAGAGAATATTTTAATCTGTTGAAAAAAAGGTAGAACTTTTAAACAAATGTCAAAAAATCAACAAGTTTATACATCTGTTTACACAAAATGAGTGTTTTTTGTTTTAAAACATGATTTATTCAAAAGGTGTTGTAGAAAAAGATCATTTGAAATATTCTTTGCAAAACGTAGTCTTCAAATTAGTCATTAGTACTTACAGCTAACAGTGAAAAGCAAATGTTAGTCCTTGAATGTGCAAATTCCATATCATGATAACGTTATGCTAACAATATGCAATCATATGCAGAAGTTTGAATTAAATTACATGGTTTGCTGATTTTCTGTGTGAAAGTTAGCACATCCTCTATAGAGACACACTTAAATATGACATTTTTAGTGCTTAATTTCTGTTTATTTTTGATGAGTTTAATATGTTGGAAAAAATAAACATAAAATGTGCTGTAACTTTTGCACAGAATACATTTTACATGTTATTTTTTCCACAGTATGTTAATTTCAGCAAATGTATTAAAATGTGCAGAGGTTTGTCTCTGTACAGGACGTGTAACTTATTCTCACTTAGAAAATGAACAAAAACATGGAAGTCGACCAGGGTGCACAGACTGTTGCGTACGACTGTATATCCTGACCCTCTGATGTATGTGTGTGTTTCAGGCTGCACATGCTGAGTGAGCTGGAGCACGCCTTCACTGAGCTGCAGAAAGAGAGCAGTGGAGCTGGGGGCAGCACCAGGGGCGGAGCCCGGGGGTCCAAACCGGAGCTCATGCTGAACTGGGACGCCCGTTTACTCATGACCCAGAATTCCTTTAGAGCCAAAGAGCCCATCCTGGCACTGCGGAGGGCGCTGCTGAGCCTCAGCAAAGGGTGAGAATACACTAGGAGTACACTATGAATACACTACAGCTACATTACGGTACAAAACAAAGCACAACAGCTACACTATAGTACACTACAGCTACACTAGAATACACTACAAATAAACTACAATACACTACAGCTACACTACAGCTACACTAGAATACACTACAAATAAACTACAATACACTACAGCTACACTACAGCTACACTAGAATACACTACAACTAAACTACAATACACTACAGATACACTAGAATACACTACAACTAAACTACAATACACTACAGCTACGCCACAGCTACACTACAGCTACGCCACAGCTACACTACAGCTACACTAGAATACACTACAACTAAACTACAATACACTACAGCTACACTACAGCTACACTACAGCTACACTACAGCTACACTAGAATACACTACAACTAAACTACAATACACTACAGCTACACCACAGCTACACTGCAGCTACACCACAGCTACACTACAGCTACACCACAGCTACACTACAAAACACTACAGCTACACTACAATACACTACAACTAAACTACAATACACTACAGCTACACTACAAAACACTACAGCTACACTACAATACAGTACAACTAAACTACAATACAGTACAACTAAACTACAATACACTACAACTAAACTACAATACGCTACAGCTACACTACAATACACTACAGCTATACCACAGCTACACTACACTACAAAACACTACAGCTACACTACAATAAACTACAGCTACACTACAGTGAACTACAGCTACACTACAGTACACCACAGTGCACTACAGTGCACTTTAATATACTACAGGACACTACAGCTGTACTACATACAGCTACACTACATTACAGTACAGCTACACTGCAGCAGCACTGCAGTACACTACAATACACTACAGCTACACCACAGGTCAACACTGTACACTATAGCTACACTACAGCTACACTACAGCTACACTACAATATACTACAGCCACAGTACAGCTCAGTGTGTAAATACAGGCTGTGATGTGTAGAATCGTGTGGTCATCGCTCTCAGCCTGCCTGGGTTTACTCAACAGGTGATGATTTGCAGTGTGAGTTGGTGTTTAGGTGTGTGAGTTGTGTCTGCAGGAGTGTGTGTGAGGAGCAGGTGGGCGAGTGTTGGCTGCAGAGTGCCCGCGTCGCCCGCAGAGCCGGACACCATCAAACCGCCTTCAATGCCCTGTTGAACGCCCAGAACTCGCACATCTCTGAGCTGTTTGTGGAGAAGGCCAAGTGGCTCTGGTCCAAGGTAGCGACAGCCATTTCAGTCAAATTAGATATTTGAATTTTTAAGGCATTATTCGGAGTGCTGTAGCCTTTAGCCTGCTGCAGTGTTTTTTGTACACTGCCCTCTGGTGGAGAATAGAGTTCAGGCACCTCATGGTTCTTATGAGAATGCATAACTTTAAAGACAAACTCATTTGCATATCAAAAAAATTGATTACTCAATTTTTAAATCTTTGATGACTATTTGAACATTCTGACACCCCTCTAGTCCAAGGTAGACTATATATTTATATATATATATTTATAAAATCTGTACATATTTATTTATAAAAAGAGAACCATAAATTGTCAGATATTCATAATATTTTATAATAAGTTAAAGTCATAATAAAATCTTTTCTGCTTACAAACGCAAACGTGGTATCGATGCAAAGTTTAGAACCTGCACTTTCCACACACTTCCTTTTCTTGTGTCAGTGAGCCTCATGTGAGATCTGTTGTGACAGGGCGATGTGCACCAGGCGCTGATCGTGCTGCAGAAGGGGGTGAAGCAGTGCTTCCCTGAGGATCAACCACTCACAGACCCAAAGAGGATCCAGATTAAAGGGAAAGCACTGCTGCTGGTGGGCAGATACATGGAGGAGACGGCCAACTCTGAGAGCAACGCCATCATGAAGATCTACAGGGTACTGCAGTCAGCTGTGTTATAATATAGACTGACCATCAAAAGTCTGGGGACAACTAGCTTTTCAGAAATTATGTTAAATGGAAAGAAGAAGGGAATAAAAAACACTTTTGTGTTAGACTTTTTTTTTGCACACTTGCTTATTTCAATATATATACACATATATTTATGATAATTATTACTTCATTGAAAAATAACAATGAAACATATATATCCCCAATTTTTTCACGGCCAGTGTACAGTTAGACTGAGCACTTTTAAAGGGCCCATATCATGGAAAATTTACTTCCATTTGCTTTATTAAATTATGACTTTGATGTAGTAAATATTTGCTATGGTTTCAAAATGTGCCCTTCACTCCCTTCAGTCCGTACAGTACATAGCTGTACTGTAATACTGTAAGCTGTAAAATCAGACTGTTTTGATTTGACTGCTTTTTGTGATGTTGCAAAAATCTGTGCGTTGACATTTTCATCTAGTCAGCCTACAGCGGTTTAGCCAATCCCATTCGTACTGAAGTTATGAGGAGTGTTTCAGCCCAGAGTGTTTTTTTTCTTGAATAAGGGAAAATATAGCGAAGCTAATCAGATCAGAGCTCTATTATATATATATATATCAGTCTTAAAGTCACAGTAACAAAAGCAGCTGTTTTCATTCTGAGGTAAACAGAGAGGTTGGAAATGATCAGTTAAAAATTAATTATGTTTTAAGTATGTGGGTTCATAAAACCACACACACACGTTATAATTGGACCTAAGGAGTCAAATATAAAAAGCAGCAGAGATGTTGGATATGGTCACCGAAACTCTCTCTCTCCCTGTAGGATGTTACTACGCTGTTACCGGAGTGGGAAGATGGGAATTTTTACCTGGCGCAGTATTACGACAAGCTGATGCCGATGGTCACCGACAACAAGATGGAGAAGCAGGGCAACGTCATCCGCTACATCGTCACTTATTTTGGAAAGTACGACGTTTCCACTGGGCCAGTGCTGAAAAAGTAAATCTCTCCAAATGTGTTTAGTAGATAAATAATTCCTTTCTTCTGTGTCACTCCAGAGCTCTTCAGTTTGGGAATCAGTACATTTACCAGGCGATGCCCCGCATGCTGACCCTCTGGCTCGATTTCGGCGCCAAAGTTTATGAAGTAGAAAAAGGTATGTTTTTAATATCGTTATGCCATTAAACTGATAGCTTTGACAAAAAATCCAATTGACCCGTTTTTCTTATCTCAAATGTAGAGGATCAGCCAAGACAAGACAGCCTAAGCTTCTTTAATTTGGAGCTACAAGGCTAATGTAGCTAGTAAGTAATTGAAGATTATACCCCACCACATAGATCTACATACCTAGATCCCGCGTTGACTGCTGTTCTCTATCTGAGGCGATACGTCTGCGCGTCCGCCATGTTGGAGAGGTCAAGATCCGCTTGTGAACGAATTCACTTGTATTGAGAGACGAAGAGTCTCGGAATTAAATCAGCCACAACTTCATTACTCAACCGATTTTCACCAGGTCCGTTTAGTTATAATCCTCAGACTCAGATTAATCCAGGCTGCTCGGATCTGCTCTCGGTAGCTTTTATTACTTTAATAACTGATCGTGATAATTAGCCGTCCAGACCAGCAGGAAAGTATTCAGTCTGCACCTGACGATAAAAACCGTGTTTAGCACGAGAAACAAAATCAGACACATCAGCAAATCCATCAATGTGTGAATCACTTCTAATCTTAATACACATAAAAAATAATATAAACTCCCAAATACAGTAAGAAGGACGGAGCTGAAGTTGGCTTCCTATTCGCCAGCTTCTTGTTCGAGTTTTCCCGTTCCACCTTAAATGGTGCAGTACTCACTTTCTGGTGCCTGAAGCTGCACCATTTAAGGTGGAACGAGAAAATTTAAACAAGAAGCTGACTTCAGCTTCATGTAAGAAGTTCTAACGCTAATCTATTATGAATATCTACACGGATTTAGGAACGATATAACTTACCGAGCTAAGTATTAAAAGCTTTAACCATCACTGTAAATAAATAACTACTACATAGAGTTAAGATCCTGAATAGACTATTAAATGAAATAAGCTTAATATAAAACCAGAGGAAAAACAATCACATCAACAGGTTCTCTGTGCCTCATTAACCACACGGCCATATCTACACAAACACCACACAGACATGAGTGTGGATCACTGCGTTCCCTCCGTTATATAATCCTGTCCCACTTTCTGAGTGTGATATTCCTGAAATAGTGTAATTTTGGACAGTATCTTTATTAAACTGCCGCTCTGTAATGGTACTGAATGCAGTCCAGCAGCGATGTTGACCGCCCTAAAATGGCGGCGCCGTTGACGTGCCTGGCTGGACCCAATGCAGCATCTCGGTATGTATAGCTATGCCCCACCGATTAGCATGGTGCTAACTGCATACTCTGCTCCCGCTGCACCGCCCTCCAAAAATCAGCCTTCAGGATGCCACTACTGTTTTTAGCTCTACAGTATACCTTTTGTAAGTGAGAGTGCTAATTGGTGGAGTATAAGCTTCCGTTACTTGTTAGCCACATTAGCCTTGTAGTAGAACTAAAGGAACTTGAGACACCAAACGTCTTTGCTGATCATCCACTTTTGGCTGAACTGTCAGTACAAAAGTCCTCATTGTGGGAATTTAAAGTGTTAAACTCTCAGCTCGTCTTGTTTCCAGCCGGCCGATCGGACAGGTCTCAGATGCGCGCGGATTTGAGCAAAATAAACGCGGTGATCAGCGAGCACACCAGTAACCTCTCACCGTACCAGTTCCTCACAGCCTTCTCGCAGCTCATCTCCCGCATCTGCCACTCCAGCGACGAGGTCTTCGCCGTGCTGATGGAGATCGTCGCCAAAGTGTTCCTGGCGTATCCTCAGCAGGCCATGTGGATGATGACCGCAGTGTCGAAGGTCAGTGGGGGAATTTCTCACATACTTCAGACCACGGGGAATGTTGATCAGACACAGCAGTGCTGCTGGAGTTTTTAAACACTGCGTCCACTCACTGTCCACTCTATTAGACACTCCTACCTTGTCAGCCCACCTTGTAGATGTACAGTCAGAGACGATAGCTCATCTGCTGCTGCACAGTTTGTGTTGGTCATCCTCTAGTCCTTCATCAGTGGTCACAGGACGCTGCCCACAGGACGCTGTCGGCTGGTTATTTTTGGTTGGTGGACTATTCTCAGTCCAGCAGTGACACTGAGGTGTTTAAAAACTCCAGCAGCACTGCTGTGTCTGATCCACTCAGACCAGCGCAACACACACTAACACACCACCACCACGTCAGTGTTACTGCAGTGCTGAGAATGATCCACCACCCAAATAGTACCTGCTCTGTGAGGGTCCATGGGGGTCCTGACCACTGAAGAACAGGGTAAAAGGGGGCTAACAAAGTATCAGAGAAACAGATGGACTACAGTCTGTAACTGTAGAACTACAAAGTGCACCTATATAGTAAGTGGAGCTGATAAAATGGACAATGAGCGTAGAAACGAGGATGTTATGCCTGATCAGTGTGTATGTGTGTATATAGCCTGTGCAGAAGTTATGGCACGTTTTATATTGTATGTTTAATTACAATACATTAAAATAAATAAATAGAAATTGTGCACTAAAATTTGCAGAAAAGTGCCACATAAAAGTATTTAAGTGTTTTTACATGTAAATTAACTGGGCTGTTCAAATGTTTGTATGCAGCTGTATGTTCCCCAGTGCTGTTTTCTCTTAAAGGGTCTTAATGCTCAACATTCCCAGTATAATCCAGTTCCACACTGCTGTTCCAGCAGAGTTTTAGCCTAGATTGAGGAGCGTTCTGTTTTGGAGTAATATATGATTTTCCGTGTTTTCTGTGCAGTCGTCCTACCCGACCAGGATGAACAGATGTAAGGAGATCCAGAAGAAGGCCGTCAGCCTGAAAAGCTCATTTGCGAAATTCATCGGAGACGCCAACAGGCTTACAGACAAACTGGTGGAGCTGTGCAATAAACCGGTGGGAAAAACTTCCAGCATTTAAATTTACAGCGTGTTTCACTTTAAAACTATTGAAACTCTCTTTGTAGGATTCAGCAGAAATGTGCTCTTGTAATGAAGCGTAGATGGAAAATGTAGCCCAGTTTCTTCAGGACAGATGCTGCAGGAAACGCATGAGCTTTTACTTTCCAAGGCGTGTCGGGTTCCTTTGATCACAGCTCCGTGGGCGTTTGGAGTCATTCGAAGAAAACAGCTTATTTTAATTTAAACGATTCTGTAATGCAGGGCGGTGGATTTGAGCTCACTGAGCAACATGTGCAGCCTGGACTGTAGCCTGAAAATCAGACACAACTCAGACCAGATCTGTCTTTCCTTCTCTGTCGTCATAGTAACTGTCATAGTGAAATATACAGTGCGCACATTTTGTGAAATTGAAGCCAAAATGATCTCATTACTGAAAGGATATTTCGGAAAATGCTCAAAAATGACCCCACACTGCAAAAAATGGTCTCTTGTAAAGTAAAATGATCTTAGATAAGCTTAATTTAAGATTATTTACATTACTCCTAGACATTTTGTACTTGTTTTAAGTAATTTTATTAAGTAAAATTATCTCACTATATTGGCTGAAAATTGTGCTTGTTGTCAGAAATGTGCTGGACACCAGCAAAATGATCTGCCCGTGTCGTGAGAATTTTACTTAACAAAATTACCTAAAACAAGTAAATAATGTCTAGAAACAAAGTAAATAATCTTATAATAAGAGCACAACCATCTCAGAATGGGAAATGTTAGTTATATAGATTGGATTAAAAATGATTTCACTTGACAAGACACCATTTTTTTGCAGTGCTGCTGTGATTATAGTCATGTCAGGTTTATTTTTTAGCACTTTTTACTAGGGGTGTTAAATGCATCACCGCAGTTCGATCTGAAGGTGGTGATTTGAACAGCATTCAATAAACTATGCACCCCTTTTTTGCCCAAATATTTTTTTTTTGGTATTTCAAATAATAAAATCCACACTTTAAGTTTATGTAGGTTGTCTGTATTCTATTACTGTGTAAAATAGAAGTATTTTTAAAAATAATACTGGAAAAGGCAAAAATAGCCACAATGAATTGTGGTAAAACTGAGAATTCGCTGAAAATAAACCAGTTTTCTTGGATGCGTGTAGCTTATTTACAGAGCTCAATCTTTGTATTTAACTGCAGAAATGGTATCTAATCCTAAATCTAGTCTATATATCTAAAGTTTCTCATGTCGAGATTGTTGTAAGATTTTTATAAGATGATTTGACTTATTTTTAGATGTTTCACTTGTTTTTAGTGATTTTGTAAGTCTAGTTATCTCCTGATATTGGCAGATAATTTTAGTTTCAACCTTATTTCTTACAAAAAGCAAACTAATATGCTAATATAGTAATTTCACTCAATATTATCAATTAAAACGAGTACAAAATGTCTAGAAATAAGTTAAATAATCTTATAATAAGATGAAAACGGTCTCAGCATAAGAAATATTTGATATATTGACTACATTTAAGATTATTTCACTTGCCAACGTACCATTTTTACAGTGTTGCTAAATACAGTTTATAAATAGCTCATTTTAGCAAGAATGTGTGTTGTTGGATGTCAGT
The DNA here is from genome assembly GCF_904425465.1 of Colossoma macropomum. Classification (NCBI taxonomy): domain Eukaryota; kingdom Metazoa; phylum Chordata; class Actinopteri; order Characiformes; family Serrasalmidae; genus Colossoma; species Colossoma macropomum. The sequence goes on from NW_023494807.1 coordinate 32,494,907, forward strand.
GTAAATACACTCTTAAATAGAATGGTTCTTCAATGGGTTCCTTAGTAAAGAAAACCGTTTATGTAGAACTGTGGACACTCAAAGAACCATTTGCAGGATTAAATGGTTCTTTGCGTGGTGAAATGGTTCTTCAGATTGATAAAGAAGTGATGTATATGGTTCTGGGTAGAACCTATTTGAAAATGGTTCTGTGTAGCAACAATAAAAGTTCTTCTTTAATTACAATGTGAAATTTGTAACAATAGCAGAACCCTTTTTGGTGCTTTGCATGTTTAAAGGGTTCTTTGCATTGTGAAAGTTTCTTTGGATTGATGGAAAATGTGCATGCATCGTGAAAAGGGTTCTATGTAGCACCCAAAACCATCTATATGGAACCAACTACAGCACATACTCAATCAGTCTAAAGAACCCTTTCATGATGCAAAGAACCCTTTAATGATGCAAAGGGTTCTTTGAGTGTTCATGGTTCTATACAGAACTGTTTTCTTTACTAAAAGAACCCTTATAGAACCATCGTTTTTAAGTGTGTGGACAGAAAAGAAATGAGGGCTCTGTTAACTACAGTCTGGAGTCTGTATACAGTTTTATAGTCTATAATGCGTCACATGAACATTAAACTCAAGAGGTTTGCTTGTAGAACCGAGATTGTGAGAGTTAGTGACTTAAATAAGAAAAGAACCCGTGATTTCAGCTAAAGGAGGGAGATATTCGCAGTGCGTTCAGTGGACGCTGCAGTACAGCAGCCGTTCTGTAACTGCCCTCTGTCCTCCTCTGTGCAGGTCGATGGGAACAGCTCCACCTTGAGCATGAGCGTTCACTTCAAGTTGCTGAAGCGCCTGGTGGAGGAGCCGAGCTTCAGCGAGATCCTGATCCCGCTGCAGTCCGTCCTCATCCCCACCCTGCCCTCCACCGGGGGGGCCAACCCAAACCACGACGCCTTCCCCGGGCACTGGGTCTACCTCTCCGGCTTCGACGACAACGTCAGTCCACATGACTCTCACTCACTTTCCCGTGAAAGTCTGGGCTCTCCTCACCCTCGTTCGCAAATTTCCAAGCAATGTTTGGGTTGATTTTTCAATTTTTATTTAACCCTATAGGCACAAAACAAAAAGCACGGTGTTCATAAATCTGTTGCCGGTGGAGTTACGTCACACACGCATCCACGTTTGCAGGAGTAGCATTGTTTTATCAAGTTCAGCGTGCAGAACCTGTGTTTTCCGTGAGCTGCTTTGTTGCCTATCACTGTATGAAAGATGCTTGAGGCTTTTATTCCTGGATGCACCAGAATTGTTTTTCTGAGTGAATGTCTGAGCTCAGTCAGCGCGCAGATCAGATCAGGTAGAGCTTATTATTCATCTGTTTAATCAGAGTAACAATAAATATTCCTTTTTTTTCAATATGATAGTTTGTGACATACACTGTACGATTCTGGAGAACAATTATTGATTTGAACTCAACAGCAAAACAAACACACTCCTCCCTTTAGTGCTCCTTCAGAAACTCCACCCGCCAAAGTCATGCGCTCGCATTGCTGAGGCAAACAACGCTTTTTCAGATCTTTATGACCATAAAACCCTTTGCAAACATTGTATAGACAAATACTACAACATAACGTTAGCGCAAACAATGACACAGTAAGTAATGTAGCGAATGTTAGCTCTGCTGTGTGTTAGCGAAATGTCACTAAGGTTGCTGCCACAAACATTTACACAAACAGTGCTGACCTGTTGGTTCGGTGAAACAGCAACAATAAGTTAGAGTTGCCTAGATGTCAAGCAGGAACAGAGCAGCCTCCTCATCCCTTTTCATGCATTTCAACTCTCAATGTTGCTGAAATCGGCTTCTTATTTGCCAGCATCTTGTTTGAATATTTGTGTTCCACCTTAAAAGGTGCAGCAGTTAAGACTACATTCAGGTGCCTCAACTTCTTGTTCGAATTTTCCTGTTCCACCTTAAAAGGTGGGAGGGTACAACGATACGTGGGGAGGGCTGACGTTTTCACAGGGTGAGACTAACATGCACTCACGGCCGGACCAGCTTTGAAAACAAACCAGAGGAGCTCATATTACACACACATAGAGGGGGCGTGGCTTAATTTGCTTCTCATCACTTTGTTATTCCACTGTGTCTTTACATAGAAATAGTTATTTGCTGCTATATTAATACTTAAAATGTCATAAATAAAACCTTTAATTTGTTCTTTGTTAGATCACATTCTTTACACATCAAAACAAACAAAACAGCAAAAATAGAACTTTTTGTGTCGGCCTGTAAGGATTAAATAGATACAGCCCTGTTTTTGTAGAGGAAGAGGAGCTTGTAGCGTTGTGGCCGTTTCACGAGGCCATAAAGTAACATTTCAGCCAAAAATCAGACGCAAACCCCCCCAAATGTGGCTGATCAGCCAAGACATGTTTGGTGTCTGAAGTTTGCTTTTTCAGTTTTAGCACTGGAGCTATGTGGCTAATGTAGCTAACAGGTAATGGAAGCCAATAAGCCCAGTGCTAACAGCGTGCCTAAGCTGGACCGGGCTAAAGTACGTTACATACACTCAAAAAGATGGTTCTTCAAAGGGTTCTTTGCATGGTTAAAGCGTTCTTCAGATCGATGGAGAATGTGTTTTATATGGTTCTGTATAGAACCTTTGTGAAAAGGGTTCCTTATAGCACCAAAAAGAATTCTTCTATTGTCACGATGTCAAGCTTGTCACAACTTTTTGGTGCTATTTTTTCAAAAAGGTTCTATATATAACCATCTGCAGCACGTTCTCCATCAATCTGTAGAACCATTTCACCATGTAATGAACAATTTATTCATGCAGAGGGTTCTTTGAGTGTTCAGGGTTCTATATAGAACCATTTTCTTTATTAGAGAACCGAGTGTGGCTAAAAGCAGTAGCAACCATCTGGAAGCTTTGTTTTTTCCAGCGCTTGTAAATGTCCCCAATCTTTCTCATGGTCTGATGTGCTGACTTTCCTCTCGAAGGTGGAGATCCTGGCGTCCCTCCAGAAACCCAAGAAGATCTCTCTGAAGGGTTCGGATGGAAAGTTCTACACCATGATGTGTAAACCCAAAGACGACCTGAGGAAGGACTGCAGGCTGATGGAGTTTAACTGCCTCATTAATAAGGTACGTTCACCTGCACTTTCAGCTGTGTCTGAACTGACCCTGGTCACTGCTGGGGACGATTTTTATGGTCCTATACAATGGAACCCCACCACTGTCCTTCTGAGTTCAAAGTCTTCTTTCAAAGACCATTGAGAAATAATAGGGAGAGGAACCGAAGTAGGCAAAATAGTTTGATTAGTCAATCAACTAATAATAGTCAGTAAAATAAAAATGATTATTAGTTTCATAACAGTTCTGTTGTATATTTATTAATCACGTTAGTTTGTGTAGCTAATTATGGTTATATTTGTCATATTTGCTCTAATTTGACTGAAAAGAAAGACTTTTTTTTTTTATAAGAATTATAACATTATAAGAATGTTTTTATTACTTTTAATAATTCAGTAACATTATTTTGAGTAACCAGTGAGAGCAACAGTGTCTGTATGTTTCAACCAATAAGTGTAAATATTATATACATGAAATAGTCAGTTAGTGTATATATGATATATATCACATATACAGTCACTGAGTGTATGTCACATACGTCATATATAGTCAGTAAATGTGTATATCATATATACAGTGTATATATCTTATATATCATATACACAGTCAATAAGTATATATCATCTACATCATATACACAGTCAAAGAGTGTGTATATATCATATATACAGTCAGTGAGTGTATATATCATATACATCATATATACAGTTAATGAGTGTATATATCATATATTGCTCCACTGAGTTGCTGCTTTTGTTAGTTTGCTGCTTGTTGATTTATCCATAGCTCTCCTGTGAGCGTCTGTCCAGCGTCTGCTGAAGGTGATGAAGTTTTCGCTTGAAAAGATGTTTAAAAGCTGTATTTGAGTGAGAGCTACAATCACGGCTTCTGCCATAACATCTTCACCCTGCACTCATGCAGATGGGTCAAAAGGTGGAACTAGGAAAATGGGTTAACAGCGTTTAAAAAAAAAAATTGAGTGGTGTTAACCATTTAGGGCAGCTGAGCCTGTCGCAACATCAATAATCGCATTGATTGCAACTGTTTCAGCTGACAGCTTCATTTTTCACTGTCGTTAGATTTCACAGTCGTATTATTCTGCAACAGTTAAATAAATAAAGCAATAAATTAATAAACTGGGCCGTGAACGCAGCGTTTAATATGATTTATTGTTCGCAGTTCCTTCACCAAATTATAGTTCCTTAACGAGCAGCTTGTTGCTGCGTCAGAGTAACGAGCTCCGCCCACTCGCTGCACAGCCGGCAGTTCGTTCTCCAGCTCCTCACACTAAATTCCCAAACTGTCATCACCACTGAGCAGCTTTTCAGTCGGCAGCTGTGACAGAAGAACAGCTAAACAACCTGGAATCAGCCAGAAATGAACCCAACACCATTCGCCAAACTAAACGGGCTGTAAGATGCTTTACAGACTGGCTGGAACAAAACAACATTAATACTGATCTGGCAAAAACTGACAAAACTGAGCTGAACTTGATATTGCGGCAGTTTTATGGCTCAGTCTGATTTGGTCAGACTCTGAAGATCAGACTACACGTTTGGCGAATGGTATTGGGTTTATTTCTGGCTGATTCCAGGTTGTTCAGCTGTTCTTCTGTCACAGCTGCCGACTGAAAAGCTGCTCAGTGGTGATGACAGTTTGGGAATTTAGTGTCGTCTCATCTTCAGATTCTGACCAAATCGGCTGTCGGTCAAATGTGACCTTAAAAGTGTCCATTTTCTGTTTGTGGCAAAGTAAGAAGTAAAAACGTTCAAACGGCTGGAGCGTCTCCTACAGCTGTCAAAGTCGTTGCTTAGCAACAGCGTCTCAGCGGAGTGATACAGTGTTTGTGAAAAACCTGTGATGTTATGGTGAAATAACAGCACAGTTAGAACGCCTCTCAACCAATCAGCTTGCGTGGCCGGAACTAACTGTTGAATAAATATGTATATCTTACTGTTTTTAACTGTTTAAACTGATAGATTTTGAGCAGGACAGAGTTTAAGGTAACCTTTATCTTTCCACAGGTATAATTTTTAACCCTCTGTGTTTTAATTGCAGTGTCTGAGGAAGGACGCCGAGTCCAGACGACGGGACCTGCACATTCGGACGTATGCGGTCATTCCTCTAAATGAGGAATGTGGCATCATCGAGTGGGTGAACAACACGGCCGGCCTCCGGCACATCCTCACCAAACTCTACAAAGAGAAAGGTCTGCTCTTCTGCTCCTGTTCCACACTTTGTGAAGGGATAGTTCTGCACTTTTTTCTTCTGTAATGTAATTTATGATGTTTTCGGTAATAAATCTCCTGATCTCAGGGATCTATCTGACTGGAAAGGAGCTGAGGAAGATGATTTTGCCCAAAACAGCCTCCCCCAAGGAGAAGCTGAAGCTTCACAAAGACGTGCTGTGCGCCAGACATCCTCCTGTGTTTCACGAGTGGTTCCTCAGGACGTTCCCTGACCCCACATCCTGGTAGTATCACTCGACTTTCCACAAAGTTCCTATTTGGAGCTTTTTAATCGGAATGTACTAAAATTGGATTGTATACAGGAAGTGTAGGGGGTGATATGGCCTCTACTGTTTCATTTAAAAAGCCTCTATAATGTTCATATGATCCACACAGTCACTCTGACAGACTGTAATACACTACAGGAAGTGTAGGGGGTGATATGGCCTCTACTGTTTCATTTAAAAAGCCTCTATAATGTTCATATGATCCACACAGTCACTCTGACAGACTGTAATACACTACAGGAAGTGTAGGGGGCGATATGGCTTCTACTGTTTCATTTAAAAAGTGCTCTATAATGTTCATATGATCCACACAGTCACTCTGACAGACTGTAATACACTACAGGAAGTGTAGGGGGCGATATGGCTTCCACTGTTTCATTTAAAAAGTGCTCTATAGTGTTCATATCATGTTTCTGCCGCAGGTACAACAGCAGGTCATCTTACTGCCGCTCCACTGCCGTCATGTCCATGGTGGGTTACATACTGGGACTGGGCGATCGACATGGAGAAAACATTCTGTTCGACTCCCTCACCGGAGAGTGCGTCCATGTGGACTTTAACTGCCTCTTCAACAAGGTCAGATTAGCCAAATAACGGAAATGAACATTAAATGGATAAAAAAAAAAACATTTATCCTCCTCGATCAGCCGAGTCGTGTTTGGTGTCTGAAGTTTGCCTCTTTAGTTTTAGCACTGGAGCTACAAGGCTAATGTAGCTAACAGGTAATAGAAGCTTATACCCCACCAGTTAGCATAGTGGCCTCAAACTGTGTTGGTCAGTATCTCTTATTGCCTTGATTATGTGGTTTCTGACTCTGTATGACTCACTGTTATCTGTAAACATGGACTAAAGTACAGACAGCATTCAGACTGCTATTGTACATTAGCCTCGTCGCTCTGGTGCTGAAGAAGCAAACTTCACAAACCAAACATGTCTCGGCTGATTGACTATGTTTGAAGTAAGAGAAGGAAACTGTAGTTTCACCCAAACTATAACTTTAACCTTAAGACAGTATCTCTGTTTATCAGTTCTCAGTAACTAATAGAGCCAGAGACTTCAAATGATAGCTGATCTGAGGCCTGGGATTAGCATATTTAAGATCGAGTCAGATGTGTGGGGACAGTGTTTACGTACTCCTAATAATCTGATAACTGCAGAAAATCAGACTGTGTCAGTAACTGGTTCAGTGTGTTCATGCTCTTGAGTAATCAGATAATGGGGGAATCTCTGGGTCTATATGAGTCAGACAGTAATCAGATTTCTGCTTTACAACCAGCCAATAACCTCACAGAAGAAGACGCGACGTAAATGTAATATAAAGTTTATATTATATCAATAATCAAACTTTATGCTGCAGCTTTTTTTTTAAACATCGCACCACTTTACCTGAAACTATGAACAAACATCGTCTAGAAGATGAAGAATATTTGAATTCTTCATTTCGTTAATCTTGTATTTGGTTTCAGTGTTGCTCCAAAAGTGTTTTGCTGCGTCTCGCGGCGACGCTGCTCGCTTATTTACGGTACCGCCGTCTGTTTTCACACATGTGCAGACTGAGAATCTGAAAGAAATCAGAGTAAGAGTTTACGGCACTGAGAAATCTGATTATGATCGGATTATTGAGTGCATGTAAACACACCTAGTATCCAGAACAATTTCCCTACTTTTCTGTGTCCATTTGGTCTATGCTTATAGGTAACAGTGAGTCTTACAGTGTCAGAAACCACATAATCAAGTCTACATTTTCATTTTATTAATTTATTTATTTTTATTTTTTTAAAACTGTCAGCTTATGTTTTGTATTAGAGTGAAATGGTGTAAATATTAATCAAATGAATATTAATGTGTTTATGAACTGTGTCGTGTGTTTTAGGGGGAAACGTTCGATGTTCCGGAGGTCGTTCCCTTCCGGCTGACGCAGAACATGGTGGACGCGATGGGGCCGATGGGAACGGAGGGTCTGTTCAGACAGGCCTGCGAGGTCACTCTGAGACTGATGAGGGACCAGATAGAACCGCTGATGAGGTTTACGCTCTATATGTACACACTTAAAGGGTTCTTCAGTACATAAAATGGTTCTATATAGAACAATCAACACTCAAAACTCCTTTGCATGATTAAAGGGTTCTTTTTGTGGTGAAACGGTTCTTCAGATTGAAGGAGAATGTGTTGTATGTGGTTCTATATAGCACCTCTTTGAAAAGGGTTCTATATAGCACCAAAAAGGGTTCTGCTTTTTTAACGATGTGAAGTCAGAGACAATAAAATTACTATATAGAAATATATGGTACGATGTAGAACCATATACAACACATTCTCCATCAGTCTGAAGAATCATTTCACCACAGAAAGGACCCCTTAATCATGAAAAGGGTTCTTTGAGTGTTTGTGGTTCTATATAGAACCGTTTTCTTCACTAAAGAACCTTTGATAAGCCATTGTTTTTAAGAGTGTACTACACAGAAGCAACACAACACAGCTGAATTGTGCTTTTGATCATATTTGTGTTCTTGGTATTTTTTTAATGCTTTTTTCAGTTAAATTTAAAATATACTGTTCTTTTTTTTAATCTTAGTGTGCTGAAGACGTTCCTGCATGACCCTCTGGTGGAGTGGAGTAAGCCGGTGAAGGGCTCGTCGAAAACACAAGCCAATGAATCCGGCGAGATCGTAAACGAGAAGGTATTTTGTCTGTCATTACATCCAACCACAGTGCTGAAGCTCATCTGCGTTGCTGTGCGGCCACAATTCATAAACTTACCTCTGTTATTAACGTTGTTATCAACTTTATATTAACACTGGCCATTTTATTAGAAACTGTATAGGTGCACTCTCTGTAGGAATGATCCACCCAAACAACACCTGGTCAGCAGTGGTTCTTTGGTGGTCCTTTCCCATTAAAGAAGCAGGGGGTGGGGGGGCTGATAAACTGCAGTAACAGTCTGTAACTGCAGCACTACACAGTGCGTCTATATACTGTTCCTGATAAAATGGCCAGTTAGTGTAGATACAAGGAAGGTGGACATAATCTGACAGATCATTGGACATTTGTATATCTCTGCTGCCAGAAAAAAACCTCGTATCTTCATTTTTCAGTTTTTGACATAATTTGAAAATACCTGTTCTTTACATTGTGTGTCAATTTCATGATGAACGAACCAAAAGAAACGACCCAAGATGAGTCTGATTACATTGACTTACATTAAAAGTAGAGTATGTTTTTTCGTTTTTACCATTTTGGAGATACAAGGTTTTGTTCCGACATCAGTGATATATTTGGTTCTAACGTCTAACATGATTTATGTCCAGTGTTTTAGATTTTAATTGAACAGTTTGGCAAAAAATACAATTTACCCAGTTCTCCACTTACCCCAGATGCAGCCAATCAGCTGAGACGTTTGGTGTCCAAATTTTGCTTCTTTAGTTTAGCACTGGAGCGATGAGGCTAACATTGGCAATACTAGAAGTCAATAGTCACCCAAATCTTTTCTGCAAACACATCCCCAACATTTCTCTGAAACTTTTTTTGAAAAGGGATCTATAAAGAACCATTTTCTTTACTAAAGAACCTTTGAAGGACCATCACTTTTAAGTGTGTACAGAACATGCAGGCATACGGACACTAGATTTCTAATATACATGTACACCGATCAGGCAAAACATTCTGACCGCCTCCTTGTTTCTACGCTCATTGTCCATTTTATCAGCTCCACTTACTATATAGGTGCACTTTGTAGTTCTACAGTTACAGACTGTAGTCCATCTGTTTCTCTGATACTTTGTTAGCCCCCTTTTACCCTGTTCTTCAGTGGTCAGGACCCCCATGGACCCTCACAGAGCAGGTACTATTTGGGTGGTGGATCATTCTCAGCAGTAACACTGACGTGGTGGTGGTGGTGTGTTAGTGTGTGTTGCGCTGGTCTGAGTGGATCAGACACAGCAGCGCTGCTGGAGTTTTTAAACCCCTCAGTGTCACTGCTGGACTGAGAATAGTCCACCAACCAAAAATATCCAGCTAACAGCGTCCTGTGGGCAGCGTCCTGTGACCACTGATGAAGGACTAGAGGATGACCAACACAAACTGTGCAGCAGCAGATGAGCTATCGTCTCTGACTTTACATCTACAAGGTGGACTGACAAAGTAGGAGTGTCTAATAGAGTGGACAGTGAGTGGACATAGTGTTTAAAAACTCCAGCAGCACTGCTGTGTCTGATCCACTCACACCAGCACAACACACACTAACACACCACCACCACGTCAGTGTTACTGCAGTGCTGAGAATGACCCACCACCCAAATAGTACCTGCTCTGTGAGGGTCCATGGGGGTCCTGACCACTGAAGAACAGGGTAAAAGGGGGCTAACAAAGTATCAGAGAAACAGATGGACTACAGTCTGTAACTGTAGAACTACAAAGTGCACCTATATAGTAAGTGGAGTTGATAAAATGGACAATGAGCGTAGAAACAAGGAGGTGGTCATAATATTATGCCTGATCGGTCCAGCTTGCCGTCTGCTGCCAACATGTAAACACAGCATAACAGTTACATAGATGTAGAAACATCAGCAACCACACAGGTAATCTGTAGCGTCCATTCTGCACAGTGAAGTGTTTTTTTATTTTTTTTTATTTTAATAGCTCACAGTGCTGTAAACCACATCGACAGCTCTGCACCACCCTAATAAATATCTGGATGATTGAGTAATAATGATTTAATAACAGGTGATTTAATAATGACCTGGTGGAGAGAAGTTTCGGGGATGTGTTTACAAAAAAGATTTGGGTGACTGTTGACTTCTAGTGTTAGCAGTGTTACCCTCATAGCTCCAGCGCACAACTAAAAAAATTTAATTTGAACCCCAAACGTGTCTTGGCTGTTTGTCCATTCAGTGTAAGTGGAAAATTATGCGCACCTGATTTTTATCAGACTGCTCCTTTAAGACGGCGCATGTGTTTGAACAGCGTTAGTAAAAGGCTTTGCTCTTTTGGTTCCTCAGGCTAAGACTCACGTTCAGGACATTGAGCAGCGTCTGCAGGGGGTCATAAAGAACAGGAATAAAGTGAGGGGTCTTCCTCTGTCCATCGAGGGACACGTCCACTACCTCATTCAGGAGGCCACAGACGATAACCTGCTGTGTCAGATGTATCTCGGCTGGGGCCCTTACCTGTGACCAACACGACCGCACTTACAGATTTCTGACCAGAGCACATGATCTGTGCGTTCAACTGTGAAGTTTTGTTTATTTTTTGGATTTTCTAGCTGCCTTAATCTGTATATTTTTCCTTATTAAATAAATAAATATTTATTGTTAGATTGGAAGTGAAATCTGGTAAATTACATTATATAAATTACAATTAAAGGGAAACTCCACCAGTTTTTTTCTACATTTCCGCGTAATTAAACGGCTAAGATGTAAACAGAGTCGTTTAGAGTGGTTTGATTTGAAACACTCAGTTCTTGAGAAACGTACTGAGTCAGAACTGTTCACAGTGGTGGTGATAGGAACCAGACCTCCACCTCTAAAAGCTCCCTCACAGAAAGTTACTACATGAAATGGTTATGAATTCACTGCCTGATGACTGAGACACTGTTTTATGATAGTTTAGAGAACTTAAACTCCATTCATGGTGGAGGGATACATGCAGGGTGCTGTGAGGCAAAATAGTCCCCAAAGGAAACTTATTATTTCAGATTTTCCACTATTTTCCATCATCAACATTCCATATAAACTCAGAAGACTCGTGTAGGTTCACTGGTGGTTCTGGATAGTAAATAAAATGTCTATATTTGTGTTGTAGTCATGGCGACCCCTGGTTCCTATCACCACCACTGTAAAGACATCTGAACCATTTCACACCAAACCACTCTGAATCACTCTGTTTACATCCCAGTGTTGGAGTTATGCAAAACTTTTGAAAAATCGGTGGAATTCCCCTTTAAGGTCATAACACTTGAAATAATACTTTGTTTAAAGCATAATCTGCTTTGAAAGTGCCTGTTGTTCAGTTTATTTACTTTTTCGTCTTGTAATATAATCGTTTTGACTCTCTTTGAGGAAGAAAAAGACAGAAGTTGGTTCTTTTCAAAGGGATTTACTGACAGAAAAACGTGAAACTGTTCTGATTTTTTCCTGCTGCTGTTTCGCTGCTGTAGCCAGGCTCTGTTGTATCAGTGCTGTATTTGCTGAAGTTGCCACACTTTTGTATTAAAAGCCTTTCAGACACATTTAGTGTGTTTGTTTAGACCTTATTCAGCCATTCTAATAAAACCTGACTTGTTTAAATGAAATGTGATGACTTAAAAAAGACATGTAGGGAACCTCGGTCACTGCTGTGTCCACTCATCTCAGACTTTTACTTACCAAAAATAAATATTTTTGTAAGAACTAAAATATTAGAAGTGGGTTCCTTTTATCCAGGGTGGTCAGGGAGTTTATTTAGTGCATTTTGTGATTATTTTTGAGGTGTTTTTTGAGGTATTTCCGTAAAAATCCAGAAACTGGGTTCACTAACTGTGCTTATGCGACAACAGTGGCATATTTTTGCTTTTGGTTATCAGAAAATATATATATTGCATTTAACAGAGTCCAATATCATGAGTAGGTTATTTTTAGATATGCTGAGAGGTCACCGGGTTCCTTTGATCTATTTTTGTGCTCGTCATTTACAGTGTTTATGGAAGCCCGTTTCTGAAAAGTGTATAGTATTTATATTTTATTTTAATCTCTTAAAAGAAAGAAAGTTTCTCATAATTATGACTAAACATCTCATAATAATTACTGAGAAAGTTAAAAAATTACTGAGAAAAATTGTGACTGTCATGTTGATGTGGTCATTATGAAATACTAAGTCATAGTTATGAAATGCAAAGTCATAGTTATGAGATATTAAGTAATAATTTTGATTTTATATTTATAAGAAAGTAAGTCGTGATTATCAGATACCAAACCATACTTTTGACATATTGTCATTATATTTGTCATTATTATGAGATAATAAGTCATAATTATGAGATGCTAATTCATGATTATGTGATATGTCCTTATGGTTTAACAGCTGACCAGTGGCTGATTCTGAATGGGTTTTAATGGTTTCCTAATGGGATCTAAAAGTGTTCTACAGGAAACTAGTGGTCTCTATTGGACACCATTAAGAAAATTCCCATTAGAGAGCAAAAAAGAGTTTTAATCCCAATGGTTTCTTTTTTTAGCAGGGAAGTCTTTATTATGAGATATTAAGTCATTATAATGAGATACTAAGTCATAATTATGGAAAACTCTGATTATGTTAGCCTGGTTGTGCATCCCCAGAAGCTGAGGTTCTGCAACACTAACGGTGAACAGAAGGGGGCGCTTTTTCCCGCATTAATCTTCCACCCCGCTCATCTGTGCTCAGCCACATGAAGCTGCTGCTGCTTTTACACAACCTGACCAGCAGCAGATGCGGTGATGGATCCTCGCTGCTTCTGCACGGATTCTGGTTTGTGTGGCTGGAATGATGATGGATTTAGTGTTGGACGGCACTGACAGTCCACAGCTTCCCACTGAGGACACGCGTGGAATCCGGACGGAGCTGAAAATATGAACCTCAACCTCGAGCGTTTCTGCATTTGTGTCTTTTCTTCTGATTTTTTTATCCCTGCAAAGCTGCATGGAGACGGTTTCTGCTCTCCACCATCGCCCTGATCATCACCGGGTAGGTTATGAGCTGATTATGAAGACAGCAGGCTGAGTGTTGAGCCACTGCAATGAGGCTGAAGTTGTCCTCCTATTTGAATTTTCCGCTCCACCTTAAATGCTGCAGCGGTTACATGCTGCACCTTTTAAGGTGGAGCGGAAAATTCGAATAAGCAGCTGCAGCAGCTTCGTTCTCCTGCAGTTATTTTGGCATAATTAGGCATGTTTTATTCATTACTGTATCAGTGACTGTGTGATGGAGTGGACATGATGGCTCACACGGAGACATGCTTTCTGTTTTAATGATGAGCTGCTGAGCTTATAACCCTGTTATAACCTATTGGTTTGGCTTTCTAAAGGAAATTGGCTGAATGATTTCCAGAGACCACTAGTTTCCTGTAGAACACCTTTAGATCCCATTAGGAAACCATCAAATGCATTTAGAATCAGTCATTGGTCACCTGTTAACCCATTAGGATCCTTTACGATGAGATATCAACCCATTAAAAAAGCCAAAACCATCAGGAACCAACAGAAACCCTTAGTGGTGTCTGTGTTTTGTTTTGTTTTTTATTTTTTAGCATTGAATGCATTTCTAAATTTCAGTTTTTTGTCATGATTATAATTTTTCTTAATTCAGATTACGTAGTGTGCCTCATAGACTGTGTAAAGGGAGGTAAAATATTTGATTTTGAATCTGGTATTTGATACTGTAATTAAGACTAAATACAGCTATTCAAATAAAAAATGCATATTTGAGCAGAGACCCTTCATTTATTTCATTTTCAGCCTTTAAATACAAGTTTTTCATTTTTCAGCATCAGAAAAAGCAGAAATCACAAAGAAGCCTCAACAGCTAAATACAGGGTGATTCAAAAAGATTCGTCTGATTTCAAAATGATTTATTTCACCTGTAAATCATTACAGATCAATGCAGTAAACTGTAAATGGTTTAAATGAGCATAAAGTTTATTATGTAATTGTACAAGGTCTCAGTATGAACCTCCTCCAGCTGTACAGACAACATCAACACCATAGTCAAACTCATCCATACTGGATTGAGCGTGTCGGGTGTCGCTGCACTCGCGGCTCTTTCAGTGCGATTTCGGAGATCATCCAGTGTTGTGGAACCAACGACGAACGCTGAGCTGTTGGAGCTTCACTGCCCACGAAAATCACATTGCACAGTTATGACGGATTCACTCTTATTGAAGTGGAGAACGCAGAACGCTTTCTGCTCAGGGGTCTCATCTCCTCTCAGACTGAAGGGAGCCATCTTCCACTGACAGTCAGACACTCTATGACGCACACTTTCAATTGGATTGTGATTGGTTCCTAGGAGCCTCACGGTGGTAAAAATATGGCGCTTTGAAATCAGATGAATCTTTTTGAATCACCGTGTATATCAGCTGTGTGAGTGTTTAATGAGTCACTCTCTACCTTTATTCCAGCTTCCATTCTTTTCAGGAGACTCACTTTCAGTTCCTCAAAGAATCTGCAGACACACCTCCAAAGTTCAGTCTTAGAAGCTGGTTGATCATTTTCTGAAGTAATCAAACACATTCAGTGGTGTTGAGGTCTGGACTCTGGGGTGGTCAGTCCATCGTTCAGCTTCTTTGTTTGATGTGTCCGTCTCCTTTTCTCAGTGAGGTTCTTCTTGACAGCTACACATCCTTTCAGACCCACAACACTGAGTCGTCTTCTCACAGTGGAAGGATGGACAGAAACACCTGTGGATGTTTTCAGATCTGAAGCAGCTTGATTTTCTCCTCTATCTCAAAGATGAAAGCTTTAAGTGCTGTTTATCTGATGGGGGCAGTTTTGTTTGTCTTATTTTAATGAAGAACTTGTACTTAATGGCCATTTTGGCTGGAAATTATGCAAACAAAAAGGGCTGTCTCTGACTTTTATGCCATACTTCATATAATTAAATACAACTGAAATCTTCATATTTTGTCTTTTCCATTTGTAGTTATGCATGTGACCAGGCTGTATGGAGTTGCCCAAGACCCAAAAGCAGCCTCAAGGGGGCAGGAACAGCCCCAAAACTGATCCAGAAAAGGAAGAAATTCATGGCGATCAAGAACATGGACCGCTTATGGCCCCAGATCATAAAGCTGCCACCGTAAACAATGCAGATGGTTCTCCAGAAAGTCTGCCAATTCCAGCCTCCCTGGATATGCCTTCAGAAGAGTTTAGTACCAGTCCAGAGAGCTGCAGTCAAGCCTGTAGCTCTGTTAAAAAGAGCAGAACCCATGACTGTGTAATAGAGAGAGCAGTAAGCCCTGGGTACAGAGATGGAACTTGGACTCCTACCACGTATTGTCCCCGCAGGCTCGTCAACAGTGCCAGCTTTGCTGGGTTTGGATCAACTCATATGGTGCTACGTGAGAATCAGAACACATCTGGAAGCAACCGCGAAATCATCGATTACCGCAATCTTACACCTCAAGTACCGTTCGTGCCTTCAATAGCCAAGTCCATTCCAAAGAAGAGGATCTTTCTTAGGAAGCCCAAGAAGACCATCAAGGAGTTTTTCGTTCAAAAGAAGCACAGCAGCGAGAAAGCCACGTCACCATGTGTGTCAAGGGAGCACAGACCAACGTTGAAACGGACCAAGAAGCCATCAAGACGCCGTGATCGGACCAGGACCTCCCAAGACTCACTTTCTGATTCCTCGAGTGAATGTTGCAATAATGTCTGCGAGGATGCCGCATCGCTGAAAAGCTTCGGCTCTCAAGCTGGATGTGGAGAGATATTTGCAGATGAGGAGTACCTTGTGTCACACGAGGGAACTCTTAAGCTCGAGACTGCTGGTGAAACTCCAAGGCGAAGTCCAATAGGTGCTGCCTTTCAGGGTGGCAAAGAGCAGCTAGCATCTCCTGCTCAACCTGAAGTGTTAGACCTGTTTGGAATGTGGGAGACCTTCAACAGGACCATTCTTTTTGGCCCAGACAGTAATGCAACTTCAACACCAGCTTCTATATCACCGTCCACAAACAAGACAGCTAATCCCTTAGAAGACCCTTCCATCTCAGGAAGATCTTCAGAGGCAAAGATTACAGAATTGAATGCTAACTTGGGCACTCCGAAAAGTGAGAACCAAGAAAGCACCAGTGATGAGGGTTATTGTGATTACGTTTCCAACGAGGACCACACCAGAAGCTCACTAACACCAGTCCATTCTAGAAAATTCCCTCGGGACACTTACAGCGGAGATGCCCTGTACGAGCTATTTTATGATCCCAGTGAGGCAGAAATGACCCCCATCTTTGATGATGAGATGGACCTGACCCAGAGCATCATTGGCCAGTCAAGTGACCTTCCGTTATCCATGTACAGCTTCCATGTTGGAGCCGAAGAGAACCTGGCTCCTCCTCTTGCAGTGGACTTCATCAGCCATGAGCTTCTGCAGAGTAACTGGGCTGGGAAGGACTGCCTGCTGAAGCTTTGCGACACAGAGATATCGTTGGCAATGGGTATAGTTAACTGGTTGAAGCAGAAGACATGCAAAGGTAGCCCAGCAGAGTTGGGTTCTCCAGAGACTACCAGTGGAGACAATGGAGATGTATGCCTAGAAGACAAAGCCCAATCAGCAGGGATTCTGAATGTGCCAAGAAGGACAGCTCTAAGGAGTACAAATAGTCGAGAGGACATCTTAAATGACTTTAAGTCGAGGGATACTTGTCAGCTAGATGTTGGTCATCTATCGGTGGACACTGTAAAACAACACAATGGAGTGGTTTCAACTGTTACAACACCAGAGAGCCAACCAAGGACTCCAACAAGTCATGTGTGCTTCCGGATATTCAACATCAACTCCCCTTTGACTCCTACTAGAGACTTGCAGTCTCCAATGGTGCATTCTCCTGGCTCTGGAACAAGTTCTTTGTTTGTGCTTGCTATAAACAAAGAGTCTCTCTGTGAATCTTGCAAGGCCTCCCTGAAACATGGTGCCAAAGAACTGCACCTGTGCCATTCTTGCACCTCCTTCATTGAGCAAATAAAGACTTCAGAGCTTTGGGCCCATGCCAGCCTTCAACAGTCTAAGCCTGCAGGAACTCCCCAGTCAATAAAAGGTGGTCTACTCCCATCTCCAAGCAGCAGTTGTGGGGTAGCAAGTGACATCAGCATTCTTTCTTTAGTGGAGCAATGCGCTAGTCAGGTGTCTTCACTAAGGATTAATAAGTATCAGAACTTGTCTGATTATGAAAGAAGAGCTATCACTGAGCCAGTGACAGATGCACAACCCAAGAAAGATCATGCCAGGAAGTACCTCAAGACCAAGCACAAGAAGAAAACAAAGACAGGAGCAAAAGGAGGTCTCCATGTTAGCGAATGCGCTCACGTCAAAAATGGCTTCAACCATGATATCCACAGTCCTTCCGTGTTGGAAGCAGAGGGGCTTGGCCTTGTCACAACAAATGATTCAGATGACTTAGTTCTGGAAACATACAAGAGTCCTTGCTACCCGCAAACTAAGACGCTCCATGACACAGATGTATCTCAAGGTTCTAGACCCACGTCCCTCCCGCTCTCAAGCGCTGACTGGTCCGAGATTTCTAGAAAAGGGCATCACAAAGTCAAAGAGAAACCTCAAGAAAGATCACAGCGACACAGGAAGCCTGTGGTGAACCAGGATGGACCGTTTGACTCTGCGTTCCCAGAGGAGAAGAAGGTGGAAAGAAAGCGTAGGATGAAGAAATGAGGCCTCTGCCAAACAGGTACTGTGTTCTTTCAGCTAAAATCTGCTTGCTAATGTGTGTAGGTGTTTAATCTGTTTATTCTGAGATTATAGCTGTAGTCCCAAAAGATGATCCAACAGCCTGCGGTGTTTACTCACTACTGCATGATTTCAAAGATCACCACCCTTTTGGGTTCCATTCATGCTCAGTATTTACCAGGAAGGGGGTTTGAACACATGTGGACATTTGTCCATTGGATCTTAAAGTATACGATTCTAGAGAACATCGATTTTTTATTGATTATGTTAGTTTTTTAACTCAACAGCAAAACAAACACCTTCAGTGCTCCTTCAGAATCTCCACTGCCCCAAATTTAGGGACACACATTGCCAAGGCAAAGAACACTGGGCTAGCAAACTGGGCTACATCTCATGATGTAATGTTAAAGCGAACAACGACACAGCAAGTAATGTAATGGATTATGGGTTAGCAAACTGTCACTACAATTCCTGCTGCAAAGCTAACCAGTTGCTATCATAAACATTAGCAAATGGGACAAAACAGTACTGACCTACTGGCTCTGTGAAACAGTTAATAAGTTAAGGCTGCCCACCTGTCAAGCAGGAGTGACCTCCTCATCCGTTTTCATGCCTTTTAACTCTATGAAGCAGGCATCAGCATTTTTTTCAACAGAATCTTTTTTCCAGTTTTCCCGTTCCACCTTAAATGGTGCAGCAATTACATTCAGGTGCCTCAGGCACAAAACGGAACTGCTGCATGATTTAAGGTGGAATGAGAAAATGAGAGCCAGGGCTGTGTGCCAACGCCAGAACTTTTTCCTGTGCGCATATAGAACAGATAGTTAGAGGCCCATGAGGGGATATAAATTGAATTTGACAAAAAGTTTATTGGATCGAAATCGTACACCACGCCTACGTCTAACAAAGGCTGACCTGTTGGACTGTTGATTGTTTTGAGGGTTTGCCAAGAAAGACAGTTTGTTTTTTCATTACCTGTATACGCTTCTTGTATGTAACTTTTGTGCTCTGCAGAGGTTTACAGTGCATCATCTCTACTGAGCAAAGCTCCCCATTTATCAGGAATGAGGTTTGAGGCTTTGACATTCTTCCACTGGATCTTAAGTGCAACACCTTAACCTAAATCCACCCCGGGTTCAGTCTTTCTACTTCGCCAAAATCATGGAAATGCCTAACGACATATTATGTACCTGTTAGTTGGTTTTAATCCTGATTAAGAATGCTGTTTTGTAACCTTGGCGAGTCTTCCGGAGATAGACATAGCCGCTGCACTGACCATTGGTTCATTTTAAAGCCAGTAAGCAGTGATCTGTGGTTGGTTTGCATGCCATTGCCTTTCTTATCAAAATGGGTAGTTCTTCTGACTGTCAGCATAAGTTTGACTTACAAGACTGTAGGTGCTCCCGCAGGACTAAAAAAGACTACAGCACTGCGACATCTGCCGACCTCAGGTTTTTTTGTTGAGCGACACTTGTCGCATAGACTATAAATTGGCCATTTGTTCATTAGACCTTAAGTCCAAGGCTTAACTGTCTGGTTTGGGTTTTAGCTGAGCTGAAATAATGGAATCATCTAATAATATAAAGTATTAAATGCCTGACCCTTTGCCTTTAGAACTGTTTCAGTCTTGTAAGTTGAGTTGCGTGATATTGGACCATTCTTGAAGACTCAATGTCTTTGAGAGCTGACTGAGGTGGAAATGCTCTTTGTTCACTGCAGAACGTCCCATTAAATATTCAGGGGTGTGATTACAGACATACAGATGTGATTGTGGAGGTCATGCATAGCTCTGGTAACATATTAGATGGTAACTGTTCGTGTGTCAGTACATTTACTTGATGGCTCTGATAAATACCTTTAGCCCTTGAGCTGGAGGAGCTGAAGCAGTCCAGTCCTCAGACGGGCCATTAATATTGAGCGTCTGTGCTGGTGGAGTGCTGTAACAGACACTGGGGTAAGTGATGATGCTCTCAGGGCCTCAGGGGGGAAAGCTGTGTCCTTGTCTTTTGTCCTGCTGCCAGTTTCTCTCTGTGCTGAAATGCTTGCAGCCATCATTTTCTCCTCCAGTTCACACGCTTAGCATTAGCGTTAGGCAGAAGCTAAGCTGGGTTGCCGTGTGTGGAGCGTTGCACAGATTATATACACAGACAGAGCCTGTCAGAGTGGACTTCTGTCTGCTTCTCAGTCTCTCACAGACCAGCTGGGTCTGCAGTCTCCATTAAAGCCACACTAGTACACATAATACAGAAGAACCACCTGATGTTTTATTTGCATAAACAAGGTGTTCATCTCATAAGGCCTTTAAGGTTCCATTAAAGCTGGTCTTTTACCAGGAGTGGGGTTCGAACCCACGTGGACGTTTGTCCATTGGATCTTAAGTCCAACGCCTTAACCACTCGGCCATCCTGGTGCATGCTCCCTGCAGTCAAAGAAATAGGCTGACCTATTGGGCTGTTGACCATTCATTACCTACATTTTTAAAAATGTGGTTCCTTAAGGGTTCTTTAGTTAGAATCCTTTTCAAAATGGTTCTATATAAAACCATACCCAACACATTCTCATTACCAGAACATCCACAGAGCCCTTTTTGGGCTCATTATCTACCAGGAGTGGGGTTCGAACCCACGTGGACATTTGTCCATTGGATCTTAAGTCCAACGCCTTAACCACTCGGCCATCCTGGTGCATGCTTACTGTATGTAAAGAAATAGGCTGACCTATTGGGCTGTTGACCTTTCATTACCTACATTTTTGAAAATGTGGTTCCTTAAGGGTTCTTTAGTTAGAATCCTTTTCAAAATGGTTCTATATAAAACCATACCCAACACATTCTCCATCAGTCTGAAGAAGTATGTCACCATGCAGAGAACACTTTAAGCATGTAGGCAATGAAAGGGCCAACAGCCCCATAGGTCAGCCTATTTCTTTATTCACAGTAAGCGTGCGCCCGGATGGCTGATTGGTAAGGCGTTGGACTTAAGCTCCTATGGAAAAATGTCCATGTGGGTTCAAAACCAACTCCTGGTAGATGATGAGCCCTAAAAGGGTCTCTGCGGTTGTTCTGACGGATAGTTCTGGCAATGTTTTTGGTTGTAAATGCTCAAGCCAGTAAAGCTTGACAGCAGAAGCCCTTTTGGTGCTACAAAGGGTTTTTTAAAATGTGGTTCTCTTTAGTAAAGACAGACACTATATACAACTCTTAACACTCAAAGAACCGTTGGCATGCTTAAATGGTTCTTTGCATGGTGAAATGATTCTTCAGATTGATTTATTTGGTTCTATCGGGCACAAAAAAGTACTTCTATTGTTGCAGGCTTGACACTGTAACAACAGCAGAACCCTCTTTGGTGCTATATAGAATCCTTTTCAAAAGGTTCTATATAAAACCATATCCAACACATTCTCCATCAATCTGAAGACCTGTTTCACCATGCAGAGAACGTTTTGAGAGTGTAGGTAATGAAAAACCAAACCATAATTCTTGGTAAACCATCAAAACGGTCAACAGTCCAGTTATGTCAGCTTTTAAAGCCACACATGTGCACCACGATGGCCAAGAGGTTAAGGTGTTGGACTTAAGCTCCAATGGGCGAATGTCCATGTGGGTTAGAACTCTGCTAAATGATGAGTTTGTAGCACCAGAAGGGCTTCTGCTGTCAAGCTTGAGCATTTACAACCAAACGCGTTGCCAGAACATCCACAGAGCCCTTTTTGGGCTCATCATTTACCAGGAGTGGGGTTCAAACCCACGTGGACATTTGTCCATTGGATCTTAAGTCCAACGCCTTAACCACTCAGCCATCCTGGTTCCTATTCATAGCTTTTAAAGAAAAAGGTAGTATCAGCAGACTCGTCCTGTAAACAGATCAGAGGCTGCAGTTTTCCTCTGTATTCCGAGCAGAGCTACAGTTTTGTGCTGGTGTCAGTCAGTTTCTCTGCAGCGTTCAGCACAGCTGCTTTAGGCTCTGTCGTAATGAGCTGATCTGGTGCCTCTGTCACTCAGCCTGGGTGGACTGGATCTATAATTAGGACGCCAGGAGGAGCGGAGTAGACTCACTGAGGGGCTATTATTAGCCCTCCCCTACACACACTGTACCACCGAGCACTGAGAGACACACACTGTGCATCTCTGTTTTTACTGCATGTAAAAATTCATCACTGCATCATAACATCCAAATATAATCGATTAATATAATATACACCAACACAAAACGTTCACATGTAGTCATGTGTACAACTCAGACAGCAATATACACCATATACGGAGGTGTAAATGTGCATCCGTGCATCCTGATACATGGATCTGATGGTGGTGACTGTGTAGATGTTTTGAATTCTAGAACTGATTATAATAATAGTCGATAAAGTGTGCAATCGTTCTTTTGGGTCAAAATAAATGTTTCTATTTTCAAGTTTAAAAAAAGTGTGAATAGATAATGAAATCATATTTGTAATAATAATTATTATTGTTATTATCATAGTAATAATAATAATAATAATATCATCACATTGTGATGAAAGTTAAGATTTCTTGATGCACTGAATTATTTCGTAAATTGAATCGTATTGAAATGTGAGACTGCATAAATAATCCAGTAATTTCTCAAAGAATCATATATATATATATTGATATATTGATATATGACATATTGATGGACATCAGATTTCATGATTGTTTTAATAATTTCCCAAAGAATTATATTGATATATGAGATTTCATGATAAACTGAAT
Source organism: Colossoma macropomum (assembly GCF_904425465.1). Classification (NCBI taxonomy): domain Eukaryota; kingdom Metazoa; phylum Chordata; class Actinopteri; order Characiformes; family Serrasalmidae; genus Colossoma; species Colossoma macropomum. Next base: position 32,517,670 of record NW_023494807.1, read on the forward strand.
CATGTCACAAGGAATCATAGTTAAACTGATTCATATTTAAAATGTTAAAATTCCATGATGAATTGAATCATTTCTTAGGGAATCGCAATTAAACATATCCACACTGGTATGTGAAATTTCATAATAATTGAAAAACAACTCAAGAAATCGTAAGTAAACTGATTCACACTGATATATCAGATTTCATGATGATTTTAATCATTTCCCAAAGAATCGCAATTGAACTGATTCATACTTAAATTGTAACATTTCAGGATGAATAATTTCTTAGAGAATCACAATTAAACTGATTGATATATAAAATTTCATGATGAATTGTTTTCCAAAGAAAACTTTCCAAACTGCTTTATATTTGAAATGTGAACTTTTATGATGAACTGAATCATTTCCTAAAGAATCGTAATTTGATCGACTCAGAGTCAGATGTAAAGCCCTCGTATTTACAGATGATGTGCGAATGAGTCTCTTTAAACAGGTCTGTAGAGCTCAGTGGCGACGATTCCTCTCAGAGGAGAACGTGAGGAAACTGATGACAGAGATGAGAGGTTTTGAATATCAAGGGTTTTTTAAACAACATCTCAAGATCTCCTCCTTACAGCTCTCTGCCTGGAAACCATAGCAACAGGGTATCTCAGGGAAAGCTGACGGCGTCACCGCTGTGAGCCGGACAAGAGCCATCTCAGCCTCTTAATTACCGCAGACACCACAGACAGTAATTAACTGCTCTAAACAGATAGTTTTGGTTCTCAACCCTGATTGGCTGATCCTTTCAGGCTGACTGCTTCTATACAGCATCATAAACGCTGCATACTTCAAATAATAATGAAAAAATAATTTAATAATTATAATAAACCATTATTCTGCCAACCAATATAAGTTTCCTAAGCAGCAATATGGAACTGAAAGATGTTCACTTTTAAATAAGATGGTTCTTCAAGGGTTCTTTAGTAAAGACTTTTTAGTGAACACTTAAAAAACCATGTGTATTTAGAACCAGAGCTTGTTTTATAATTCTGCATCAATGTTATTCAAAAGTTATCCAAAACCAAATAACCATAACCCTATTAAAGGGGAATTTGAACCTGTTTTCAAAATATCTGCATAGTTTAGTGTGTGAGATGTAAACAGAGTGATTCAGAGTGGTTTGGCATGAAATGGTTAAGGTGTCTTTACAGTGGTGGTGATATGAACCAGGGGTCGTCATGACTACAACACAAATATAGACATTTTATTTACTATCCAGAACCACCAGTGAACCTACACGAGTCTTCTGAGTTTATATGGAATGTTGATGATGGAAAATAGTGGAAAATCTGAAATAATAAGTTTTCTTTGGGGACTATTTTGCCTCACAGCGCCCTGCATGTATCCCTCCACCATGAATGGAGTTTAAGGCCAAAAACTTCTCAAAACGATCATAAAACAGTGTCTCAGTCATCAGGCAGTGAATTCATAACCATTTCATGTAGTAACTTTCTGTGAGGGAGCTTTTAGAGGTGGACGTCTGGTTCCTATCACCACCTCTGTGAAGTTTCTCTAGAACAGAGCGTTTCACACCAAACCACTCTGAATTGCTCTGTTTACATCCTCACCAATTAATTATGCAGAAATTTGGAAAAATTGGCTCATTACTCTTTAAATAAGCTGCATTGCTTTGTGGAAGAATTGTTTTTATGGGTTTATTTTTGATAACAAATGGAATTATTTACTGGAACAGTAAATTGTGCAGAATCAGAGTTGGTTTTGTGCCTATTAACACTCTTATCGATGGTAAAATCACTGTAATGCACAGCCTCATGTCTAAGAAGTTAAAGCATCATTGAACACCTGTCCTGCATTTCTCCCGTGATTTGTTTTTTTATGCTGCTAATAATTATTATCTCTAAGCTAATATTGTTAAAATACTTCAGTGACCTTTTTTGGGTCAGCCTCTTTAATAATTCAGATTTAGGGCAGTGAAAATAGAAGCTGAAATGAAGGTTAAGTAGAATTCGCATTAATAATTCAGCGAGGCCGTCTGGTGCTGGCAACTCTGAAGAAGCCCTTCAATCAAACCACACATGGCAGTTTTGTTTGTCGCGCTTTGTATGGATGAGTTTCATTTTTCTGATGGTGATATTTGCTTGTGATGCAAGACGCCTCCACAGCTGATTTCTGCCTCAACTTTCAAAGCTCACAGTCAGGAAACACAGCTATTATTTTATATTATTATCATCTTTTAAGCAAAGTTAAAACTTGGCTTGATTTTTCATTTTTTTCACTTGTTGTACCAGAAGTGGGGTTCGAACCCACGTGGACATTTGTCCATTGGATCTTAAGTCCAACGCCTTAACCACTCGGCCATCCTGGTCACATAGAGCCTAGCCAAAATATTGGAAACACCTAATAATATCCAAAGAAAAATGCTCATCTCCAAATTAGTAACTTTACTGGAGAGGGAAAAATAATCTTAATTTTAATGTAAGTTAAATGGAATTCAGCTGTAGCCTTCTGAGGGAAACCGTGCTAAATGCTTGCTTTAATTATATTCTTCCCTGTCGTTTATTGAGTAGTTAAGTAAATTGTTTTTAAAATGATTTTATAGTGTTGTTATTAAAACACTTAAGCCAGTATGTTATTCGTAAATACAGTAAGAAAACAAACATGTGATTGTTGACAAAAGAGATGCCTTAAAAGTAAACGACTGAGAAAATGTAACGCAAAGTTGCTCGCAATCAAAACTGCTAGCTGGTTTTCTTAGTCTGATTGTTTTATAATAAAAATAAACATTGCATAAATCCAGTCAAGCCTGATGGAGGTTCTGAGAATAGCCTTGGTAATATTAGCTGGGCAGCTACTTCACTAATCAACCATATTGATATTAAAATTCCACGAATATATATTTGTGACTTAAGTTTAGTGTACATCTAAATATACTGCAGAATCGGAGCAAAAATACAAACTAGGAAGTTGTTTTGCAGAAATATTGAGTTTATTTACTTGACAACTATTTTTGCTTGCTGTTTACAGTTTCGTACACTTCATTTTAGTTCAATTTTAATCACGTGACTTTCAAAAACAATGAGACATCATTTCCCGGACTTGGGGATGAGATAGCAGAGCCGGTTTAGGAGCCTGGCCGCTTCCTATTTCCCCCGTTATATCAAAAACAGGACTGCTAATCAGCAGAGGGCGCCCGCGAGCGAGTCCTCAATGAAATGGGAATAAATCGAGCTCAACGGCTAAAAACGAAAAGTTAAAATAGTTTCTAATCTCTCGCTCAGAGCGTTTCTTTAATTTTAGACAGTAGAAGGACGTGTTTCACTAAAAAAGCACAGAAAACTCTCCTGTATGTTTCCTGTTTTCTACGGTAAACAGGTTTTGGGCAGCAGAACGCTAACATTACTGCTACTGAGCGCTGATTGCTTTTAGCTACAGCACCAGTGAGCTGGAATTCATCACAGGAAACTCTAAAACTTCGCTCTCTGGTGTCACATGAACATTTTAAACTTTTAGTCTCTAACCAGCTCCACACAGCCTGGCACTGCTTTATTTGACTTTATTTTATTTTTAATATGGCTTTTGGTATGTTTTAACTGTTGTTTTTACTTTTGACTTTTATTTTTTTACTTTTATCTCTTTACTTTTCATCATTCTTTTTATTCTTTTGATTTCTTTTATTATTGTCAATTTATTGTCTTACATCTATTTCTTTTATTTCATTAATGTATGTTTTTATTTATTGACAAGTTGTTATATTGTAATTTTAATTGTTTACTGATTCAACAGTTTATTGGTACCTTCTTATTATTAAATTTTACTTTTATTATTTTTATCATTTAGTTAGAGCATTTGATTTACTTTTTTACTGCACAACTTCTCAACCCCTGATTCCTGTATTACTCGGTTACATTGTAAATGAGGGTTGATTGATTGATTGGTTGGTGAGTAGAGCAGCTCATTGAACATACACACTTGAATGTACATGAGGCGCCGTTTTAAACTCCTAAGTTAACTCGAATTTAAAAGCTCTTAAAAATATAACAGCAGTGTTAACATGTTTTATGCTGCTCTGTGTTCAGGATATAATTGCATTCTTTTACATTAAAAATGTTTCAGCATTTATAAACTATAAATTTTGCTCAAAGGCTCCATATCAGCCCATTCATTTTGGACTCGCTCGGGAGCGCCCTCTAGCGGTTGAGAAACCCGGAAGTCATTGCAGAGTGGGAGTTCTCCTCTCTACAGGTTCTCTGGAGGCAGGTCTCGGAGGAGAGATGGACTGACAAATGAGATTTACGGCCTGACACTGTTGAAGGAAAATGATTGCAGCTTTGTTTCTCCAGCTTTGTGTGGATGGAGATGGAAGGGTCTCATAGTTGGGTTCTTTGTTGCTGGTGACAGTAATTCAAGGGTCCGTCGCTGTGGCAGACAGCGCAGGCCTGCCAGCTGCCTCGGCTTTCATAGCGAGCATATAAAGCTGCTGTTAAGCCTTAGTGTCAGTGAATAAGTGCTCACAGCGCTCACTGCCTGATGTAGGCCCTTCCACGCTGCTCTGAGAGCTGGCGGTAGATTAAACAGCAGCTGGTGCTGTAGCTGTTTAACTCGCCTGAGTAATGAGTCACTTCTCTGAATAAACGTGAACGAAAAAGAGCCGCGCTTCTCTTCTCCGTCAGGATTACTGTCTCTGTTAACCTTCACATCTTCTGCCAGTTCCTGCCGACAGAATAAAACAGTCGGAGTCAGAAACGGTTAGTTAATTGAAGGTGGTAACCACGGCGACGGTGTTTGTGGCTCATATTCATTTGTCTGCTCGGATTTCAAAGCGTCATTTAAATGCAAAAGAAGACTCGGGACTTTTTTTGGCTTCATAACTGAGCGTCTGTGGGTGCTTTTGTTTGGCTCTGTTACGGAAACAGAGAGACGTGCTGTTTGTGGAAGGTTTCGGCACGTCTTGTAATTATTGATGTTAATTTCCAATTAAAGTAGAAAAAAATACCAGTAAAGGTTTATTTAGCGTGAAGCAGCTTTGTGTGTGTTGATCTTCAGCTTCATGTTCATCAAAGTGACTTCCTTGGTATGAAGAGCAGCTTTTGCCTAAATAATGTTTTGACAGAAAGGGATACTCCACCCTAAAACTAGGGTTCAGTATGTTATTAGTTGCCTTATTCAGTATTCTGTGGACAGAATCACGCCACTAACTACAGACAGAGGAATCAGTTAGCGTTACTACTACTGAGTGCTGATTGGTTAACATTACTGCTACTGGGCGCTGATTGGTTGACATCATTTCTACTGAGTGCTGATTGGTTAGCATTACTGCTACTGAGTGCTGATTGGTTGACATCATTTCTACTGAGTGCTGATTGGTAAGCATTACTGCTACTGAGAGCTGATTGGTTAGCATTACTGCTACTGAGTTCTGATTGGTTAACATTACTGCTACTGAGTGCTGATTGGTTAGCATTACTGCTACTGAGTGCTGATTGGTTAGCATTACTGCTACTGAGTGCTGATTGGTTAGCATTACTGCTACTGAGTGCTGATTGGTTAGCAGTACTGCTACTGAGTGCTGATTGGTTGGCATAATTTCTACTAAGTGCTGATTGGTTGGCATTCATGCTACTGAAAGCCGATTGGTTAGCATAACCGCTACTGAGTGCTGATTGGTTAACATTACTGCTACTGAGTGCTGATTGGTTGGCATAACTGCTACTGAGTGCTGATTGGTTAGCATTACTGCTACTGAGTGCTAATTGGTTAGCATTACTACTTCTGAGCACTGTTTGGTTGGTAATTGTCCAACTGAACATTTATAAACTAATCAACTTTCCTCACAAATATTTACCTGTTTGATATTTGTTTACTCAAAATAAACCTAATTTGGTTCCTAAACGGTAAACTGACAAAGAAAAGATCTCTTGTATTAAAATAAGATGAAATCGAGATTCTCCCTGAAAATAAACAGAGTACCGAGGTTCTCCTCCGAGAGGAAACAGTGCAGAGCTCTAATATCAGATGGACCATTGTGTGAGGTGATGTCACGGCCACAGGGGGACCATAAGCACTCAATGGTCATTTTATACTGCCTCTCTACAGCTGTGTGATTCCACATCTGGAAAATATGAGAGGACACTTCCTCTCTAAACAGGCCCGGCGGCTCCCTACCGCCAAAAGCACGTTCACCACTCTTTATCACTGTTTACCAGCTTATTTAACCTGGGTGTTTGTGTAATGTGTGTGTTTTCCATAATTAACCGTTCACCAAATAAAAGTGGTGCACTGAATTTCCAAACATGTGCAAAACTTTGGGCACCCCCTGGTCGAATTCCATGTTTCTAAGTGTGAATAAGTTTACATATCCTCTACAGGGAACACACTTCTGCACATTTTCATGCACAATTATTTGCTGAATTTAGCATATATGAAAAGAAAATATCTAAAATCTGGCCTGTGCAAAATGTATAGCATACTTTCTGTTCTGTTGTTGTTTTTTTTTCCAAAAATACCATATTTAAGTTACAGAACTCGCTTCAGTGATTGGATTGCACTGCAAGGTGCTCGTTTTTTACTTATCAAGGAAAATCGTTTTTTTTCTCTTTGTGCTCCGGCAACTTGGAAAACCCCTGAGAGTTATTTAAAGCTCACTGTAATCCTTTAGCCAGTTTATTTATTTATTTATTTTTTGCTTTCACCCTTTTTACTCCTGTTAGTACTTTCTTTAGTTGATTTTTATTGTTTGAATGGTTCTTATTGTTTGATTTTGTTCTCATTGTTGAATGCATGGTCTACTATTACTGATTATTTTTTTCAAACTTTTATTATTTCTCTTTATTATCTTATTTTCTTATTATTTTCTCTGTTTCGGTCTATTTTATTTATTTGGTTTTGCCATCTATGTTACGAGATGCTTAGCGTTTTTCCTCAGCTATACACTGATCAGGCGTAACATTATGACCACCTCCTTGTTTCTACACTCATTGTCCATTTTATCAGCTCCACTTACTATATAGGTGCACTTTGTAGTTCTACAGTTACAGACTGTAGTCCATCTGTTTCTCTGATACTTTGTTAGCCCCCTTTTACCCTGTTCTTCAGTGGTCAGGACCCCCATGGACCCTCACAGAGCAGGTACTATTTGGGTGGTGGATCATTCTCAGCACTGCAGTAACACTGACGTGGTGGTGGTGTGTTAGTGTGTGTTGTGCTGGTCTGAGTGGATCAGACACAGCAGTGCTGCTGGAGTTTTTAAACACCTCAGTGTCGCTGCTGGACTGAGAATAGTCCACCAACCAAAAATATCCAGCCAACAGCGTCCTGTGGGCAGCGTCCTGTGACCACTGATGAAGGACTAGTGGATGACCAACACAAACTGTGCAGCAGCAGATGAGCTATCGGCTCTGACTTTAGCACTAACACACCACCACCACGTCAGTGTTACTGCAGTGCTGAGAATGATCCACCACCCAAATAGTACCTGCTCAGTATCGTTCCGAGTCAAAATAATGGTGGAATTTGATGAGGGGTTTTGAAACCTAGCGTACAACTGTAAACGTAAAGCACTAAATTTGCCTAAAATGAAAATATGTGCTCCATTTACACATGAAAAAAGATATATCACCAACATAATTACCGCCAAAGGTAAGTAGATTTTTATATGTTGATATATAGATGAAATATACATTTATTAATGTCAAAAAGGGTCAGTGTAGCTGCAGGTTTTACTTCAAAACACTTGGTTCCACCTCTTTCATCAGCTTGTCTCAGTCAGTTACCTGCAGCAATCCTGGCTCGTCGTGAATAAGACTGGACACCCCTGAATCACAGAGCTGAGGTCAGCACTGCGTCTTGCAGTGTAATCTTTCTGCCACTGTGTGTCAGTGTTTATGTTTCCAGGCTCTAAGCAGCGAAGCATCAGGTGTGTTCATCTTTTACTCCACTCAGCTTCTCTGAATGTTTTGTACAAGTGATCATCATTTCAGGGTCTGTTTGCAATAAATTACCACATTAAAGCCTGAGCATGTTTATTTATAGCTCTGCTGCCCAAAGCGTGACCCTTGAGGACGTTTAATTTGGCCCTCCAGGAAGCTACCCTACCCCTCCCCAAATGACGCAACAAACATATTTTATACCATAGATAACTTATTAAAGTATCATTTTCCTTTTAAAATCTTATTTTTCTGCAGTATGTCAGTAACAAAATATACAGTCATGTTATAATGACTCAATTTGAAGCCTTCCTATCACTCCTAAAAATGATGGTTCTTTAGTAAAGAAAATGGTTCTATGTAGCTTTGCACAATTTAATGGTTCTTTGTGTGGTGAAATGGTTATTCAGATTGATGGAGAATATGTTGTATATGGTTCTATATAGAACCTTTATCGAAAAAGAGTTCTAATTAGCCCCAGAAAGGGTTATTCTATTGTGACGCTGTCAAGCTGGTAACAATGGAAGGACCCTTTATGGAGCTATACAGACCCATATGCAACACATTCTCCATCATCTGAAGAACCATGTCACCATGCAAAGAACCATTTCAGCAGCGTTCTTTTTTGTTTGTTTTCTATTTTATTTTTTATTATTACATACTCTGGTTTTCATTGCAGGGGATCAATTCTTCTTTTGGAAAAGCTCTTTCTTCCACATTTTAACTGAGATCATTTCCTCTTTTCCTTTTTTTTTTATAAAAAAATTAATAACAGTCACTCTTCACTCCAGACTCTTGGGAAACTGGGCGAGTTTTCAGATTTACAGATCTGCTGCAGCTCATCGTAAAGTTTTTCAGAGGAATCCGGGCAGAGCTACAGTTTCTTGGCTATAAAGGACCAACTGGGTGAACCGGTCTGCTACAGCGCCACCCTGAGGCAGAGCAGAGCTGCAGCTCTAGTTAGTTAAGATCACCAGAGACAGAAGCTGATTGTGGGTGAAGCAGATAAGCAATGAGCTCCACTGAATCTGGACTGGAGCATCTATTTTTCTCCGATGTCATAATGGGTTTACTTTCAGAGACCCCCCAGAATATTGATTTTGAGACATTCAGGGGGTCCAAGAGGTTAAGTTCCGGACCCCGTAGGACCCCCTGTGTTTCAAACCTTGCATTTAAGCTTGCTAAGGGTTTTTTGAGTGTTCATGGTTCTATATAAAACCATTTTCTTTACTAAAGAACCCTTAAAGATCTATATTTATTAAGTGTGTACATTCATTATTTATACATTGTTTTGTCTTTATGGCCCTCTTTTAAGCCCACTGACCCTTGATATCAATATCTATTTATACAGTCAATTACAATATGTACCTACAATATCTATATCTGTTATTGTTCTCATATTGTGTGTATTGATTTTACAGTGTTCAGTTGCTGTTGTATGTGATGTAAAGCTGCCGTGTGATGCTTTTAGAGTAGAGTATAATGAGTCAGTGTGTTTCTGGGTTCGCTCTGAGCACAGAGGGTCGTGTTATAGAGCAGATGTGCTGTGCTGAGAGGGTGTAGCAGGTTTAGAGTCGGGGGGACGCTGGACTGTCCTGTTTCCCAGGCGGAGGGAATAAAGCCTCGCACTGTTTATTCTGGATTCAGCTCTGTGGCTTTGCTGAGGAGAGTGAAGTGCAGGATTCAGAGACAGAGCGGACAGAAAGCTACACATATATCTGCACAATAGAAGGGTTCTCCTTTATTTCCTCAAACCCCATTTCCAGAAAAGTTGGGACGCTGTGCAAAATGTAAATAAAAACAAATTCAGTGATTTCCAAATCATTTAAACCCTATATTTTATTGAAAATAGTACAAAGACAACAAATCCAGTGTTGAAACTGAGAAATTTTATTGTGTTTTGAAAAATATATGCCCATTTTGAATTTGATGGCAACAACGCGTTGCAAAAAAGTTGGGACAGGGGACAACAAAAGGCTGGTAAAGCTGTTGCCCTTTACATTGTGTGTAAATGTCATGAAGAATGGAACCAAAGAAACAGCTCAAAATGACTCGGAAAGAAGTCTGGTTACATATATACACACACACACACATATATATATATATATATATATATATATATATATATATATGTGTGTATATATATATGTGTGTGTGTGTGTGTGTGTGTGTCTATCATCACTGATATTTTTTCCCCTTTTCTTTACAGATTCTCTTTGTGTGGATCCAGAAATGAATCTGCAGAGCTGAATTGATCACAGTCCAGTGGAAAACTGTATTTGGCAGCTAAAACTTCCACCAGCTGTCCAGATCTCTCCGTTGGCATGTTATTTTTTTCTTCCTCTGGACTCACAGCACTGCCAACCGGATCATCTGTAGCTCTCCATCTGAACCGTTCACCGACTGACACCTGTCTCCTTCCTACCTGCTTCCTTCACTCTGGACAGAGTGGTCTCAGTAGTAGCACTGATCGGAAACAATACTCTTCTTTTTCTATTAACTGTTACAGTGTTTTCAATTCCAATAACGGAACACTTACCGACAGTTTCCAGCTCCAGTTCTGTAGTCCACCTTAGCTGGCATTGCTAATGTATAGAGATGGGCTCAGTTTTAATGGTATAACCAGAGGTGCAGATTTGGTGTCACTGGTATCAGGGGGGGGCGTTGACAACATACAATGCTAATGCCTAGAGATAACACAATACCACTTTTTCTATTGCGATACCGATATTAACATACCGATATCAACTGATAAACCTATAGCATCAACTAATACTGATACTGATCTGTTTTTTCTTCTTTAAAAGTATTGATCTAATGATTTAAAATGATCTATTTTTAATCGGCTTCGCTTCAGATGAGCATCTAAACATAAGCTGCCATGCTCAAATAATCTCCACAGGAAGAAATACACAGCCAAAATCACATCACACAGTCAGATTCATTAGATCAGTTCTTCTTTGTTTCCCTCTGATATCAGATCCATAATTTGCTGCTAAAGCAACATCACTGGGCAGCTGAACACGCTTGGAGGAGAACACTAACTGCCAGTTCTATTAGCTGACAGACGCCTGCGCTGGATTGTATCAGTAATACTGATAATATATCAATATTATTTTTTATTTTTTGCAATATAAAACCCAATGATAATCATACTAATGTTAATGATTCAACCGTGTATGATTAGCTGTTTTAAAAAATTCCAGTAGAAGTAGAAGACAAAGCATCAAGACTGGAGAAAAGGGTACAGTGTGCACATCTGTGGGTGATTTTTTTGGTATTTAGAGAAATTCAGTCAAACACATTAGCAGTATAATACCTATAGTACAATTATAAATATTTCAGTATAAATATTAAAAATATTTTCAGTTCATATCTTATATTTCAAACTGAATTGAAATCATATTTTAAATAGTTTAATGAACATATATCCACCTATTCAGCCTACAACAGTTTTACACCACCCATTCCTGGTGAAGTTATAAGGAGTGTTTCAACCTGGACTGCTTTTTGGCAGCCAATCAGAACAGCGCTCATTTACATATATCAGTTTTAAAATCACAGTAACAAAAACAGCTTCTTTGTCTAATTGTAAGGGATAAGGAGAGGCTGGAAAATGATCATGTAGAAATGAATTATGTCTGTTTTTGGTACCACATAGAGCCACATAAACGTAAATGTAACATAAATTTTAAAAAATGCAGGACATTGGCCCTTTAATATGGACAACAGTGATCATTTTGGTCCCTGGTGTCAAGTTTTTCATCTCTTCTAATGATCAAGCCCTTCTGAAGTTCAGGTGTGCTCAAACAGGACAATACACCTGAGCAGTGCAGGTGGACTAAAGGACCAGAGCTGGGACCCACTGTGTTAATATAAAGGTTTTACATTTTTGGATAAAATGTTTGCTCTTCTACTCTTTGCTATATTTCTGAGTGAACACTCAAGATGAAGAACATGAATATCCTCATAAACTGAGATATTACTGTTATAGTGTTATGTAGAATCAGCCATTGGCCATTTCAGAAAACACTTAAAGCTATTTTTATTTTATATAAGTTAACATTATCAACGATCTCCAGACTGTGCATCCCAGTCCTATATGCTACGTCTGTCTTTGCTGGGGTGTCTGGTTTCACGTGTACCATGGTTTTATATTTGTAGCTAAGAGCTAATGGAAGCTTGCAGAATCATCACACAGCTGCCATAGAGTTGTTCAGCAATCGCAAAAGCAGGGGAGAGCCTCACCTATTAGGTCGTTAGACATAAATGTGAGAGTTTGGTCAAAAATGTGGAGAAAAAGAAACACCTCTGTGGTAATGCTAACTTCTGCTAGCACCCCTATTTGGATACTAGTGCTGTGCTGTGCTGCTGCTGGTGCACATGAACATTGGCCGTTCTAGATTAAACAAAGAGAAAGACATTCATTAAAGAGTTGTGGCACAGAGCTGCTGCCGCTGTTTTCCATTCATAACAGCTAACCGGGACATTCCTTAGACTAAGGCTACGTTTACACAGCAGGTAAAAGTGGCCTAAATCCGATTTTTTTCCTCATATGTGACACAGATGTGTGTCTGTGTGTCAGTGTGAACAGATAAACACACTGAATCTGACATTTTCAATTCCGATTTGAAACGCTTTTGTATGTGGTACTGAAATCCGATACGTATCCGATCTGCGGCAATGCGACTCAGTCTGAACAGCCAGATTGGAATTAATGCGAATTTTACGTCAATCCAACTCAACATTCGCCATTGTTTCGCGCTGCTGAGACTCATAAACATTTGGGCTGATATTTCTGTACTAAAAAATTAGAGACTGATCCAGAACCCTCTGTGTTCAGAGAGATTTCTAAAGAAATGTCCGAACGCGGCCGCAGGAGAACGAGGCTGCAGCGTCAAAGAACACTTAAAAGTCTGAAAGCAGAGTTTAAAGAATCCGAGGAAGCGAACCAAAGAACTGACCGCGCCCTTTTTACGGCTCGAACACATTCTGGGTGATGAGCCCAGCTGTCAGTCAGTGAAGCTTCATGATGGCTCCTGTGATGCTGGTGAAGATGAAGCTGATCCTCCGGGAGCGACTGGCGTTCGTTCATAGTCAGGATTGTTTACCTCTGGATGAGCCGTGAAGCAGCGTGACGCTCTGTTCTTTTGCGCATGCGGGTCAGTTTAGGAGCTTTAAAAGATAATCTGAACAGCCAAACAAAAAAATCAGATTTGGTGAGAAAATCTGATTTGGGCCACTTTTACCTGCTGTGTGAACGTAGCCTGAGACTCAGATTCACAGTCAGTGATGTATCTAGAATTCCAGAAGGACTAGAGTGATGTTTTTACTCACAAAATTGGTCTCATTGTAAACCCAAATGTGATTGGTTGATCCCTCAGCCACTCCCTAATTATGTTGGTAGTTTATTTAACATTTAAGGCCTTCAGTCCAGCTCCTGAAGTCCTAACCAATGGGAGACCTTGATTGGCTGTATCTACATAGATACCACAAGAAGAACAGTCCTGATTGGATCGTTTTCTGCTGGCCGTTGCAAGATTTTAACCCTTTACTTTCCAGCCAAAACTAAAATACAACAAACATGAGCATTCTATTGAAGATTAGACCTTTCCTGACCACCCAGTTCAGAAGTGTGTGATGATTTAGGCCATAAACAGTTTAGCATGATGCTAATGGTGGCAGCTATTAGCTTCCATTACTTGTTGTCTACATTGTTAGCTAGCGTCTTAGCTCCAGTGTAAAACTAATGTAGCAAACCTTGGACTTCTGCGGAGGCCTAATGGTGGCATCCCAGAAAAATAAAAATAAGGCGTAGCCACAACTTAGTAAGGCATGGAAACGAGATAAATAAGTTGTGGGAATGAGATAATTAAGGCTTGACCACAGCTTAATAAGGCATGATCTCGTTCCCACGCCTTACGAAGTGGTAGCCACTACTTAATTATCTTGTTCCCACACCTTACTAAGTCCTGGCCATGCATTAGGATCTCATTCCCACATGTTAATACTGCATGGCCACTCATTATTTTTATTAATACGCGATGTCACCAGCAGGCCACATAGACTTCAGACATCTTCGCTGATTACCTGTGTCTGAGGTAAGGAGGGACCCCATATGGAAAAATACTATACAATAGTGTTTACTAGAGTGTCTATAGTATATTAAAGTGTTGTCTATAGCAAAGTGTAGTGTTCCATCTGTACTATTACATTATTAGTTATATCGTTGCTGTCGGGACAAAACCATGTATTTCCATTTTTGTTTTTTAGGGTAATCTAGTTGCCCTTAGGTGAAACTTTCATAATGACACGACCAAAAAATTGTACTAATACTAATACTAAAATAGAACCTCAACTGAGGAAAGTTACCATTTTTTGGAGATACCAGGTTCCGACAATATTCTAATTTTAACTAAGGTAATATCATAGCATCATAGTATAAAACACATTATAGAAATTTACTATAAATGCTGTACAACATTTTTTTTTATTACTATAACATGCACAGTGACATTTAGCACTACTACAGCTACCATTTCTACAGTGTACTACAGTAAAACTACTATTGAATTACAACCCCATTTCCAAATATGTTGGGACGCTGTGCAAAATGTGAATAAAAACAAAATGCAATGATGTGCAAATCATTTAAACCCTATATTTAATTGAAAATGGTACAAAGACAACATATCAAATGTTGAAACTGAGAAATTTTATTGTTTTTTCGAAAAATATTTGCCCATTTTGAATTTGATGCCAACAACGCATTCCAAAAAAGTTAGGACGGGGGCAACAAAAGGCTGGTAAAGTTGTGTAATGCTACAAAAAAACACCTGGTGGTTGATTGGCAATGGGTCAGTAACATGATTGGGTATAAAACAGCATCTCAGAGAGGCGGAGTCTTTCAGAAGTAAAGATGAGGAGGGGTTCACCACTCTGTGAAAGACTGCACCATCAAATAGTGCAACAATTCAAGAATAACATTTCTCAGTGTAAAATAGCAAAGAACTTCTGCTTTTCATCATCTACGGTACATAATACCGATTCAGAGAATCTGGAGAAATCTCTGTACGTAAGGCCAAAAAACCAGTATTTGCTGGCCGTGATCTTTGGGCCCTCAGGCAGCACTGCATTAAAAACATGATTCTGTAGTGGAAATCACTGCATGGGCTCAGAAACACTTCTGAAAATCACTGTCTGTGAAAACAGTTTGTCACTGCATCCACAAATGCAAGTTAAAACTCTAAAACACAAAGAAGAAACCAAACATAAACAGGATCCAGAAATGCTGCCACCTTCTCTGGGCCTGAGCTCATTTAAAATGGAATGAGGTGAAGTGGAAAAGTTTCCTGTGGTTCGACAAATCAAATTTTTAAATTCTTTTTGCAAATCATGGTATATAAAATTTCTCATTTTCAACATTTAATATGTTGTCTTTGTAGTACTTTCCTTTAGAAATATGGTTTACATGATTTGCACATCATTGCACTGTATTTTCATTCTGCACAGCATCCCAACATTTTTGGAAATGGGGTTGTACTATATTATACTATATACTACAGTTACTAGAGAAATAACTTACAATACTATAGTAAAGTATCTATTGTATGCTTTAAGAACACTGTGTCATGTTTCCCGTTTGGTAGGATTTTTATTGTACTATAGTATTTTTTCATGTGGGAAATTTGTACATTTTTGGCAGACAGTGGGTGAATGCATTAGGCTCTTATGGACAAACAGATGAAGAGAGCAGTGTTTAAGTCAGATGGTCGATTGAAGCGTGCCAGCGCGTATGCTAATGAGTGAATGAATGAGAAACTGTTCCTTTGAGAAAGCGTCTGTGATCTGGTTGATGTGAGCTGAATTTGGTGGCCGCTGTTCAAAAGAGACCTATTGAAACACGCTCACACAGCGGCCTTCAGTCTGAGACACGCAGGTGGAGCGTTTCTGCCAAAGTCTGCAGTCAGAATGTAATGAAACTGAACAGGCAATCAGCCATGCTAACAGGCTACGCTGACAAAAACACATCGGCGTCTTTACTTTGAGCCAATTATCTGAAATGGTTTGGCTAAAATCTTTTTTCGGGGGTTTCTTTTAGGTACTGAACATGATGAATCTTTCTGAAACACAGTACGCAAAAGTCTGAGACACTTCATTTATTTAATTTCCAGTCAAAACAGCCATTAGGTAGAAGTTATTCGTTCTTCTGCATCAGGAAAAAAGCAAAAGACATATATTTAAAGGCAACTATTGAATCCACTCTCAGCTGTTTGAGTGTTCAGTGAGTCACTCTTTCCCTTTATTTCAGCTTCCATTCTTTTCAGGAGACTCACTTTCAGTCCCTCAAAGAATCTGCAGACACACCTCCAAAGTTCAGTCTTAGAAGCTGATTGATCATTTTCTGAAGTAATCAAACACATTCAGTGGTGTTGAGGTCTGGACTCTGGGGTGGTCAGTCCATCGTTCAGCTTCTTTGTTTGATGTGTCCGTCTCCTTTTCTCAGTGAGGTTCTTCTTGACAGCTACACATCCTTTCAGACCCACAGCGCTGAGTCGTCTTCTCACAGTGGAAGGATGGACAGAAACACCTGTGGATGTTTTCAGATCTGAAGCAGCTTGATTTTCTCCTCTCTCTCAGAGATGAAAGCTTTAAGTGCTGTTTATCTGATGGGGGCAGTTTTGGGATCTATCAGCTCTTCCAGGTGGTTGTTAGGAGCCCCATTTTCTCTTAATCATTTTTGAACTCCAGTTTTCTTTTGCGTTCATTATGTAAGTGGATTAGCTTATATCTAATCTCCTCACTAAAATCTCCTGAAAAAAAAAAGAATATTTTGTACTTAATGGTAATTTTCACTGGAAATTAAATAAACAGAGTGGTCTCTGACTTTTGCACAGTACAGTAAACTACCTGTCAAATGTTTGGGGACACCTAGCTTTCCAAAAAACGTTTTTAAAAAATGAGCATTTTTCTTTGAAAAAAAAGAACAAATGACTGACAAAAGACCTAAAAGTTCACTCACTTTATCCACTTTGTGATGTGACTCATCAGCACTCAAACCTTCCAGGTGTTCGAACCACCTCTGGACCAAAAGAGGTTCAACATGAGCTTTTTAACAACAGTTTGGAAAAGAAAAATCATTATTTAGACAGAAGCTGCTATTCATACCATGGAAGATACTTTGATTAACATGAAGATAGAAGATAAATAGAGACTAAACTTTAGCACAGAGCTGCTTTAGGCTTAAAAAAGTAACTAAAAATCAAAAATTACCAAAATTTCAAAGAAAGGAAAGGTGTCCCCAAGCTTTTGACAGGCAGTGTACCATCGTACATCATCCTCTACATGGCAATAACACTTGTGGGTGAAGCTGGCGATGTAAAGAATGTTGTTTATGAATGTGCTCTTAATATAGTCGTTAGTGTGTCATTTCCAACATAACCACATGACACCACGAGTTCAGATTTAGCCACGAGCCTGCTCTGTACTTGCCTACTTGTGATTTTTTTTCTTAAATAATGTAATTTCTCAGGTTTTTCATGCTGTTGAAGTTAGTCAGTCTGAGCACTGCATGCAAGACGATCATTTAGAACCTCATACGATTGATGATTAACTGATAGTACACTGAGTAATGAATATATTGCATGATAATCTTTTGTAGGTGATGTAAAATGTTCTAGCAGTAGAAAGTGACATTTCACTAGAACGTCATTTTTGTGATGGAACACATTTTAATTTGGTGGCAGTAAAGTGTCTCTGATGAGACGGGGCAGCTGTTATTATTTGTGATTCTGTGCAATATCCCTGCCTTGCTGTGTCCTGACCTCTCACAGTTATTAATGCAAATAAAATAATGGTTACTAATGAATTTGTGAATAAGTGTTGATATAAACACCCTGAGAGCAGCAGTTTCTCACTTGCAGTTTCAGGGAATGAAGTGCATCTAGACTTGGGTCCATTAACATCTTGTGTGATAATAATATGCATAATGTGTGCTATGTTGATGTCATGACTCTAGTAGTAGATAATACTTTTAACTCAAGAATTCCACTAATTTTCCAAAATGAGATGCAAAGTGATTCAGAGTGGTTCGGTGTGAAATGGTTCAGATGTCTTTACAGTGGTGGTGATAGGAACCAGGGGTCGCCATGACTACAACACAAATATAGACATTTTACTTACTATCCAGAACCACCAGTGAACCTACACAAGTCTTCTGAGTTTATATGGAATGTTGATGATGGAAAATAGTGGAAAATCGGAAAAAAAAGTATTTTGCCTCACAATGCTTCTAGAGGCTTTTAGAGGTGGACGTCTGGTTCCTATCACCACCACTGTGAACAGTTCTGAGTCGGTAAGTTTCTCTAGAACAGAGTGTTTTACACCAAACTACTCTGAACCTCTCTCGCTCTGTTTACATCTTAACCATTTATTCATGTTGGAATTTTGAAAAATGAGTGGAGCTAGTGCCCCAACTAGTGTTTCCTCAGTAGAGTGTTTAGAACTTCTCCTTTCTGGTATTACGTTTTTTGTCATATCACTATGATCTGCAGAAACTCCTACATTTATCGTGGTTTATTTTTCTTTATATTTCTTCATCAATAACTCTGTCTTGGTTAATCGACTCCAGCTGCAGGAGTGGAGAGTTGGAGCGGATTACAGAAAAGCTGGAGTCATACAACAAGTTTTAAAGCTGGTTAAGGTAATATAATGTTTGTAAATCATTGAGTGCGTATACATGCGCTCGAAAATCCGATCATAATCGGATTTCTGCAGTTATCCGATTATTCAAATGGTCATGTAAACACCGTACTCTGATCTAGAAATCCGATTAAGAAATCTGATAAAGAGGCTGAATTTTAGCTCAGTAATCAGATTTCTCAGTGCATGCAAACCATAGATATGCACACCTAGATGCCGCGTTGTCTGTTGTTCTCTATCGGAGGCAATACGTCTGCGTGTCCGCCATGTTGGAGAGGTCAAGATCAGCCACAACTTCATTATTACTCAACCGATTTTCACCAAATCTCTTTAGTTATAATCCTCAGACACAGATTAATCCAGGCTGCACGGATCTGCTCTCGGTAGCTTTTATTACTGTAATAACTGATCGTGATAATTAGTCGTCCGGACCAGCAGGAAAGTATTCAGTCTGCACCAGACGATAAAAACCGACTTTAGCACGAGAAACACAATAAGACACATCAGCAAATCCAACAATGACTGAATCACTTCTAATCTTAATACACATAAAAATAAAATAAACCCCCAAAACACACTAAGAAGGACGAAGCCATTTAAGGTGGAACGGGAAAATTTGAACAAGAAGCTGGCTGATGCACCATTTAAGGTGGAACGGGAAAATTGGAATAAGCTGCTGGCTGATGGACCATTTAAGGTGGAGCGGGCAAATTGGAACAAGATGCTGGCTGATGCACCATTTAAGGTGGAGCGGGAAAATTGGAACAAGATGCTGGCTGATGCACCATTTAAGGTGGAACGGGAAAATTCAAACAAGATGCTGGCTGATGCACCATTTAAGGTGGAAATTCGAACAAGAAGCTGGCAAATAAGAAACTCACTTCAGCTTCGTGTAAGAAGCTGCTAACGTTAATCTACTATGAATATCTACACGGATTAAGGAATGCTATAATTTACCCAGCTCAAAGCTTTAACCATCACTGTAAATAAATAACTACTACATAAAGTTAAGATCCCCTGAATAGACTGTTAAATGAAATAAGCTTAATATAAAACCAGAGGAAAAACAATCACATCAACAGGTTCTCTGAGCCTCATTAACCACACGGCCATATCTACACAAACATCACACAGACAATACGCATCACACAGACATGAGTGTGGATCACTGCGTTCCCTCCGTTATACAATCCTATCCCACCTTCTGAGTGTGATATTCCTGAAATAGTGTAATTTTGGACAGTATCTTTATTAAACTGCCGCTCTGTAATGGTACTGAATGCAGTCCAGCCCCGATGTTGACCGCCCTAAAATGGCGGCGCCGTTGACGTGCCTGACTGGACCCAACGCGGCATCTCGGTATGTATATCTATGATGTAAACTCTTACTCTGATTTCTATCGGATTTCTCAGTCTGCGCATGCGCGAGAACAGACGGACAGTACCAGATATAAGCAAGAAGCGCAAACACAGAATAATGCATTCATATTTCATATTTTCAGGTAAAGTGGCGGGACGATTTAAAAAAAAATGTATGAAGTTTGAGTGTTGCGTAACGTTTACGTCACGTCTCCTTCTGTGAGTTTATTGGCTGGTCGCAAAGCAGAAATCTGATTACTGTCTGACTCATGCAGACCTGGAGTTTCCCCATTATCTACTCAAGTGCATGAAAACGCGGTGATCGGATTACGGATAAGGTCTGATTTTCTGCAGGTATCGGATTATTAGGCTGCATGTAAACGCGCTCAATGTTTAATTGGCCTCAGTAAGTTATTGAGCCAACCTACAGCGCCGCTTTTCGCGCGCATTCACTCATTTCGCATCAGCGCGAGCCGCAGCCGTTACAACTGAGGAGAAGAGCTGAATCCGAACAATTCACAGTTATACCGAAACAGGCTAATAAATTAATAATAATGCGACTTTATTAGTCCGACACGATAACAGAAGGTAGTCAGCGTTGACGCTGGCTGTTATTAATTAACTGTTTATTTATTACGATGTCGGCTTCCTTGTGAATTTAGCCAGCTAGGCTAGCAGAGTCCTACACCGAGGCAACTTGGCCCAAAACTGACAGGTTATATTTTTATGTTTGTATGTTTGAATTAAGGTGGTGTAACAGCAAGAAAATCTAATATAACTGTTAATGTGAGAGGTAAATTAGCTGTTAAGCTGTATTAAATTAAGCTATTTTAAATTAGCTGTTAGCAAGCTAACTTACGTAGTTAGCGTAGCTACCCCTAACATCGGCCGTCCCCCAATATCGGCCACACGCATTTCATCTCTCTCTCTCCGCCAACTGCTCAGGCGAAATTCAAAACACGTAAGCTTGCGCCTTACAAGGGCATTTAAAATGTATTCTAGCAAAAAATCATACATACACACACTCATCTAAACCGCTTATCCTTCTGGGTCGCGGTGGGGTGCTGGAGCCTATCCCAGCTGTCATTGGGCAGAAGGCAGGATACACCCTGGACAGGTCGCCAGTCCATTGCAGGGCAGACAGACAGACATACACACACATTCACACCTAGGGGCAATTTTAGCACGTCCAATTGCCCTGACTGCATGTTTTTAAACTGTGGGAGGAAACCCACACAGACACGGGGAGAACATGCAAACTCCACACAGCCGGGAATCGAACCCAGGCCATTCTTGGTGTGAGGCGACAGCGCTACCCACTGTGCCACCGTGCCACCCTTATTTTTTTACAATTACAATTAATTAATTATCGCCTCACAGCAAGAAGGGCCTGGGTTCGATTGCCGGCTGTGTGGAGTTTGCATGTTCTCCCCGTGTCTGCGTGGGTTTCCTCCGGGTACTCCGGTTTCCTCCCACAGTCCGAAGACATGCAGTCAGGCTGATTGGACATGCTGAACTGCCCCTAGGTGTGAGTGTGAGTGTGAATGTGTATGTCTGTCTGTCTGCCCTGTGATGGACTGGCGACCTGTCCAGGGTGTGTCCTGCCTTCCGCCCAATGACAGCTAGGATAGGCTCCAGCACCCCACCGCGACCCAGAAGGATAAGCGGTTTAGATGATGTATGTATGTAAACAAACAGAACACACAGCTCATTTTCGTTTGGCGATGGATATTCGTCTGTGTAGAAAGTTATCTTATCGGTTAGCTTTCTCTGCTCTGAGGTAAAAAAAAGTGCCGCCATGGTAGTGTTACGTATATGGAGTAAGGGTGCCCACAGAGGACAAAGTTAACCTCATTGTAAACCACTGTAAAGCACTGAATCTGGTAGGAATGATGCGTGAACTGCGTGCCTGATTGTGCTCCACACTTAGTTAAGCAAGCAAATCAAGCTTAATAATGAAACAATACAATAACGTCACATTTTACTAACGAATATATACATATATTTTATGTTTTTTACAATTTTATATGCTGAATTTTAGGCTGAAAGATGAGTTACGGAAAACCAGAAGTGAGGTGGCCAAAGTAAGGAGAGAGTTGAGCATCCTGACAGCCTGGTGGATGAAGCTGTCCCCCAGTCTGCTGGTCCTGGCCCGGAGACTCCGCAGTCTCCTCCCTGATTGCAGCAGGCTGAAGAAGCTGTGTTGTGGGTGAGTGGGATTATTCAGTAACTGCATGAAATAAATGTACATTTTCATTTTATTTAATTATTTATATATTTATTTTTGTAAAAGTTCCCCTCAAATTAACAGAACATGTGTTTTATGATCACACATATTGCTATATGCTTACAATTTACTGCTGAAAGCCAAAAATCTTAGACGCTCTTTGTATTATTTATAAAAATAATTTTTACAGAGCAGATCACTTAAGAGACGCCATCTGTTTATAGTTTACAGCCCAGATTTGTGGAAAAATGGGTCGACTTTCAGTAGACAAAAAATTGTGAGTTCAGGTTCTTTTATTATAAGGATTTAAAATGACATCACCCATCTATTTGACTGGAAAGAAGACAGTTACAGCTCTCATACGACCCCCACCTTTAGAATGAAGCTTATGAAATATGAAAGTTATGAAGAATATGATGAAGTGGGTTTTGGAACCACTGGTGGTCCCAAGGAGTTAAAGAGGTTAAAGCTAGCTAACATGTTATCCTTATCTTGTGTACAGTGCCAGAAACCGCAGTGCTGCCCAAAAGTATTAGGATATTTTTTTATACGCTTTAATGATTCTTCTTTAGATTACTGTATTAAAAAATCGAACACGGTGATGTTTCTTTCAGAGAGAAACACTTTTAGCATAATATGACACTGATAATTATGGTGCCCCTAAAGTGACACATCATTCATTTTTAATAAGGTGTGGCCACAGATTAATACAGCAGGCCAAAAGTTAATTTATTGACGCTTCAAATTCATGTATTCTGGCCAAAGTTATTATATTGAGGCCAAAAGTCAATATTTTGAGGCCACTAGCTAATATTGAGGCCATAAATGTATATATTAAGGCCATGAATTACTATATTGAGGCCAAACGTTAATATACTGAGGCCATGAGTTAAGTTTCTCATGGTCACGTGGCTTCAATAGATTAATTTGTGGCCTGAATATATTAATTTGTGGCCACTTCTTTTTAAAATATAATCACCATGTCATCTTAGGGGCTCCTTAGATGGTAGACAGAAATCCTAGAGAAGAGCGCCAGCCGGACTGAACTAACGTTAAGGTTTCTGTAAAGCACAGATGTGGAAACCTCAACGTCTGGGTCTGTTTTTCTTACAGTGCCGTCGGTATTTCGTGGCTGTGATATGAAGCTTATAACAACTGGTGCTGTATGGAACCAAATGTAACACATTCTCTGTCAACCTGAAGAACCATTTCATCATGCAAAGAACCATTTAAGCATGCAAAGGGTTCTTTGAGTGCTCATGGTTCTATGTGCAACCATTTTCTGTACTAAAGAACCATCATTTTGGTTGTACAGTTGTATGCAAAAGTTTGGGCACCTTTGGTAGAAATTACATATTTTGTTGTTTATATAAGTCAAAATAAGTCAACACATAATCTACAGAGAACACACCTCTGCACATTTTAATGCACAGTTATTGTTTATTTACTGAAATTAACATATTTATAATATAAAAAAAAACAAAAAAATGCATTCCATTATATTAAACTCAGTAAATAAATAGAATTTGTGCACTAAAATTTGCATATAAATGTCCTATTCAGCAGTGTTCCCTGTAGAGGATGTTTTATTTTCTTATAATTTCTTATTTTGACTTAGAAAATTGACAGAACGTAATTTAACCAGGGGTGCACAAACTTTTGCATACAACTAGACATGTATTGGCAGCACTTAAAAAGCACTAAAACAAAAAAACCTAGCTTATTGTGTGAAGCCTTCAGCGTTCTCATTGTACAAATGATTGAAAATCACCTAAATGGTTTATAAAGTTAAATAAATAAATAAGCATTTAAATGAATCGTCTGAGTGCAGCGCCTGCTCCGTGCTGTAGGGGGAGACGTCATGCACTTAAACTTCTCTGAGCAGGTCTGTGTCTGTCAGTCTGCTGTAGGTCGTCCCGGAGAGCAGGAGTGCTGAACTCAGGAGAGACATGGGAGTGAAGTAAAAGTGAAGAAGCCCGTGGGAATATATCTGGAGAGAATCCGGCTGACCGGAAAGAACTTCCCCTACACCTCCGGCCATGGAGAGGGATGGAGGGAGCAGAGCGGAGGGAAACGGCGAGATGGAGCACACGCACCTTCACCTCACCTGCCTGCCGGAGAGATACATGAGGGCCAAGTTCTCCCTCTCTGCTTACATCTTCTGCTGGGCTGTGGTGAAGCTCTGCCAGGTGAGGAAACACTAACAGTGCACCAACAATAGGGTTTATTACTGTTTATTACATAGAGAAACAAGTGTGTTCTGTTTATTACAGACAGGAGTGAGTTTATTCTGTTTTTCTAGGGAGGAAAAATGTGTTTTATTTATTCTACAATCTCAAAAACGATCTTCAAGAGTTCCTTAGTAAAGGCAGTGGTTCTGTTTAGAACCATGAGTACCATATAGAACCATTTGCATGCTTCAGTGATTCTTTGCCTGGTCAAATGGATCATCAGATTGATAGACAATGTGTTGTTTGGTTCTATATAGCACCAAAAAGGGTTCTACTATTGTCTATGAATAATACTGTCTATTAAGCTTGACATCATAGCAGTAGCAGAACCATATTTGGTGTTACACTCTTAAAAATATATGCTTTAAGGGTTCTTTACTAAAGACGATGAGTCTGTAGAACGAAGAACACTCAAGCAACCATTGGCAACCTTAAAAGGTTCTTTGCATGGTGAAATGGTTCTTCAGATTAGTGGAGAATGTGTTGCGTTTGGTTCTATATGGTGCCATAAAGGGTTCTTCTGTTGTCACAAGCTTGTCATCATGACAATAGCAGAACCCTTTTTGGTGCTACACTCTTAAAAATATGCTACTTCAAGGGTTCTTTACTAAACACAGTGGTTCTATGTAGAACCAAGAACACTCAAAAAACATTTAAGAGTTCTTTGCATGGTGAAATCGTTCTTCAGATTGATGAAGAATGTGTTGTCTATGGCTCTGCGTAGAACCTTTTTGAAAATGGTTCTATATAGATCCAAAAAGGGTTCTTCTATTATTACAATGTCAAGCTTGTAACAATAGAAGAACTCTTTTTAGTGCTCTATAGAACCATGTTCTCCACCAATGTAAAGAACTATTTCACCATGCAAAGAACCATGTGCATGGAAATGGTTCTATATAGAACTCATGGTGCTAATAGAACCATTCTCTTTACTAAAGAACCATTGGAGAGCCATCATTTTAAAGGGGGTAGAGAGGAAAAATAGTCCATTTAAGGAATTACTTTAGTTTGTTTATTATATTAAGGGAAAAAAGTTCATTTAAGTTTATTATTTTAATTTTAAGTTCATTCTAGATAAGAATTGATTTATTCTGATTTATTCTAGAGAGAAAAAATATTTATTCTATTTATTCCATAAGAAGTAGTTCACTGTAAAAATGGTTTCATGTTTTAATTTAAAATAGTAAGTAACCTGGTTGCCTTTGAGTTTTTTGAACTTGTAATGGTTAGTTATCAGAATAATAATCTGCCTTTTACATTCTGTTAACTTAAGACATCCATCTTACCTATTTAAATTAAAGCACTGAATCATTTTACAGTGTTTTTATGTATCATTGTGAAAAAAAGTCAGAACACAGTCAAAAAACACAGATAAAGATCCAGTTATTTTAATTTTAGGGAGAAAAAATATATCCTAGAGATGAATGTGTTCATTCTGTTAATTCTAGAGTTCATTCTTATTTATTTTAGAGTTAATTCTATCCATTCTAGACTTTATTATGGAGAGGAGCAGGTTTATTCTAGGCTGCTTTATTTAGGTGAGCCTGTTTTGCTCACTGTGTTATGAAGCAAAGTGTGCTGTCCACTAATCTGAAGTCTCGCTCTGTACAGTGACCTTCTTTTTGTCTCAGTAACAAAAGACCTTTGTTACTTTTAGCAGCAGTTAATCGACTCTGCAGAGGATTCAGCGCCTTTTAGCGTCTGATTCTGACCTCGTCCTCAGTTTATTTAGAGGAGGCTGCATTTATCTCACAGCGCAGAAGCTCAGAAAGTCTGTCAGGCTGAGAGCTGAGGCACACGGGGGGTTTACAGAGTTTAAAATTAGACCCTAAGGGGTGGACGTCCTGCGGCGAGTCTGTGTTCAGGGGCTTAGTGGAGGCACTTTTACCTCCCCCTTCACCTCTTTAGCCCTTTGTCAAAGTGAACAGGACAGTGGCAGATGTGTTTTGACTGTGGACTAAAGCTCACTATAAATCCAGTGGCTCCTTAAAGGCGAATTCAACTGAATTGTTTTACATTTTGCACATTTTAATCCACAATTACTGTTTATTTGCTGAAATTAACTGCATTCCAATCATATTAAACCCAATAAACTCAACAAATAAATATAAATTGTGCACTAAAATTAGCAGAAAATGCCATATTTAGTGGTGAACCCTGTAGAGGGTGTGTTATTTTCTTTTAATTTCTTATAATTATAGTTAGTTTTCACTTACCACAGAAAATTACCAAAACATGTAATTTGACCAAGGGTGCTTAAACTTTTGCATACATCTAGACATGTATTGGCAGTGCTGAAAAGCAGTAAAGCAACAAGAACTGTAGCTTATTGTGTAAAGCCTTCAGTGTTTGTTTATAGAGCTAAATAAATAAATACTT
This sequence comes from Colossoma macropomum, assembly GCF_904425465.1. Classification (NCBI taxonomy): domain Eukaryota; kingdom Metazoa; phylum Chordata; class Actinopteri; order Characiformes; family Serrasalmidae; genus Colossoma; species Colossoma macropomum. The sequence continues at coordinate 32,544,473 of NW_023494807.1, forward strand.
TAAATCTTTAAAAAATACTGTTGCATCTGCTGCAACATTTTTTTCCTGAGAGCTCACTATAAATCCATTGGCTCATTAAATCCGTTGGCTCATCCTGCATAACTCAGTGTGTGAGATGTAAACAGAGTGATTCAGAGTGGTTTGGTGTGAAATAGTTCAGGTGTCTTTACAGTGGTGGTGATAGGAACCAGGGGTCGCCATGACTACAACACCAATATGGACATTTTATTTACTATCCAGAACCACCAGTGAACCTACACGAGTCTTCTGAGTTTATATGGAATGTTGATGATGGGAAATAGTGGAAAATCTAAAATAATATGTTATAATAATAATTTTGTGCTGGTCTGAGTGGATCAAACCAGCGTCAGTGTCCCTGCTGGACTGAGAATAGTCCACCAACCAAAAATATCCAGCCAACAGCGTCCTGTGACCACTGATGAAGGACTAGAGGATGACCAACACAAACTATGCTGCAGCAGATGAGCTATTGTCTCTGACTTTACATCTACAAGGTGGACTGACAAGGTAGGAGTGTCTAATAGAGTGGACAGTGAGTGGACACAGTGTTTAAAAACTCCAGCAGCACTGCTGTGTCTGATCCACTCGTACCAGCGCAACACACACTAACACACCACCACCACCGTCAGTGTTACTGCAGTGCTGAGAATGATCCACCACCCAAATAGTACCTACTCTGTGAGGGTCCATGGGGGTCCTGACCACTGAAGAACAGGGTAAAAGGGGGCTAACAAAGTATCAGAGAAACAGATGGACTACAGTCTGTAACTGTAGAACTACAAAGTGCACCTATATAGTAAGTGGAGCTGATAAAATGGACAATGAGCGTAGAAACAAGGAGGTGGTCAGAATGTTATGCCTGATCGGTGTATATTTTCAAGAAAAACACTTGTTTTTAGAATTATTCTGAATAAAATCGTTAAAAGAAAATAAAAGAATGCTTAAGAAGTTATTTGAAGAATAACAATCCCTGGTTCCTATCACCACCACTGTGAGCAATTCTGAGTCGGTAAGTTTCTCTAGAACGGAGCATTTCACAAAAAACACTCTAAAACGACTCTGTTTACATCTTAATTATGCAAAAATTTAGAACATTTGGTGGAGTTTCTCTCTAAATGACTGTCCAGTATGCACTACTCCCCAGAGACACTCTGAGCTCTTTAACACAGTGAGCCTCACCTTAAAGAAACAGTCTAGAATGCGTCGGTTCCTCTCCAGATTACACTGTTCATGAACTTCTGTTCTCTAAATCAAAGTCGTTCTTCTGTGAAATAAACATATTTATGTTCCCATAAAGATTCCTGTTACTGTGGTCCACTTAAACTGACACCAGCACAGCACGGATACCGAATCAAAACACGCTGCTTATCTTAGACACCAGCCTAATTTAAGATTTCAAACATGTCACCATGATGATGTGTGCATTAATATTAGCCCCCTACTGTTGTTATTAAACAAGATTGTTGCTCAGATTCAAACACCACAATGTTGTTGTACAGCAGAAAGAAGCTATCATAACATTTCTGTTTGTTTTGCTGTTTTTTTGGCACGTGAGTCACATATTTCTGTGCTTATAGTGAACTATGATTTTGCCTTTGAATCAGACTGATCAGATTGGCACAGCACTCTGTTTACATTCATTTAAACCACACAAAACGAGGCTAGAAACGTGTCGCCCTCATCAGCTCCTCCAAACTCAGGCACAGAGATTCCAAAGGAACTGAAGTGAGCATCTCAGCTGCTGCAGTTTAAATCGGGACACGAATATCTGGACTATGAATCCAGAATATAATTATAGTTTACAGCATATTAAGGCTTAGGAATCGGAGCAAAACATTACAACCTGTCGCATCGTTCAATACAAGCTTCTCAACTTAATACACAAAAGCACTGAACGATACATTAGAACCGAGTTTGCTCTGCAAAACATGGTATCCTGGCAAGTGAAATGATATTAAATGTAGTTTATATAACTAACATTTTTTTTCATTTTGAGATTGTTGTAGGCTTATTATAAGATTTTAAAAACTTATTTCCAAACATTTTTTTATTTGTTTTAACCTCTTTAACTCCTTGGAACCACCGGTGGTTCCAAAACACACTTCGTCATATTCTTCATAACTTTCATATTTCATAAGCTTCATTCTAAAGGTGGGGGTCGTATGGGAGCTGTAACTGTCTTCTTTCAAGTCAAATAGATGGGTGATGTCATTTTAAACCCTTATAATAAAAGAAGCTGAACTCATAATTTTTTTTTCTACTGAAAGTCGACCCATTTTTCCACAAATCTGAGCTACAAACTGGATCTCAGATGGCGTCTCTTCAGTGATCTGCTCTGTAAAAATTACTTTTCTCATTCAAAACAAGTAAGAAACACCAACAAACAAGTTTAATAATCTTATAATACGCTAACAACAGTCTCAAAATGAAATATATTAGATATGGAAACTATAAAGTCCACTTTCTTGCCAAGATACCATTTTTTGCAGTGTGTTACTGATTAGTTTGCATAAAAATGAATCGAGCAAGCCCACAATGAGGGCAGACCGCTGGGAGAAAGAGCGCACTCCTTGTAGGGCGTGTAAGCACAGGACTAACATATTAGCTTGTGGTTAGAACATTATTCTAACATATTGTGCTTTTATGATGTTGAATGCTCAAGTAAACATGAAAATTGAAACTGTAGCATATTAAAGGGGAATTATACCAATTTTTTAAAGTTTCTGCATAATTAAGACATAAACAGAGGGATTCAGAGTGGTTTGGTGTGAAATGGTTCAGATGTCTTTACAGTGGTGGTGATAGGAACCAGAGGTCGCCATGACTAAAACACAATATAGACATTTTATTTATCTCAGTCATCAGGCAGTGAATTCATAACCATTTCATGTAGTAACTTTCTGTGAGGGAGCTTTTAGAGGTGGACGTCTGGTTCCTATCACCACCACTGTGAACAGTTCTGACTCGGTAAGTTTATCTAGAGCAGAGCGTTTCACACCAAACCACTCTGAACGACTCTGTTTACATCTTAACCATTTAAGTATGTAGAATTTTTGAAAAATGAGTGGAGTTCTCCTTTAACATGATTTAACATGATTTTTCAGACACTGTATTGTACTGAGTGACCCACCGTATTGTTGAGAACCGAAATGTGAACTTTGTACATTTTAACGCCTCTGCTCATCTCAAACAGTCATCAGTCAGGTTGTATGACGTATTCATCTGTGAACACGAGCAATACGTCTAACTCAGCATTGTATGACGCAAGTTAGGGATAATTCCGGCATGCAGTTAACAACTCGCTTAACTAGACTTGAGGTCACCCTGTTAGTGATTTATGACAGCACTGAACAGCTTTTTGTCTGTTTCAGTTGTAGTGGTGCTCGTAGAGTCTGAGTGGGAGTTTTGCATGGCTTTACACAGTAATGCAGCGTGTGAACATGCAGAGATCAAACACACACAAACAACAGAGGAGGTCTTAGTAATGGCATCCTCTCACAGCTGCCCGTTAATCTCCAGCATAGCTCTTCATACAGAGCATTGTGTCTGCCAACACTCTTATTTTTAGCTGTAATGTTTTTTGGGGATCTATTTTTATTGTTCATTACCCCCTTATGTGGGCCCACTTTAGTTCCCCACTCTCAGAGCAGCAGAGCCTACACATTAATTTCACAGTAGATACAAAAGAATTCATAATAGACATTGAATAATTCACAATAAATACTGCATAATTCATAGTAGATGATGAATAATTCAAAGTAGATACTGAATAATTCATAATAAGTGCTGAATAATTTATAGTAGATACCAAAAAATTCGTAGCAGCTACTGAATAATTCATAGTCGATACACCAAAATTCGTAGTAGACATCAAATACTCACAGTAGATACTGAATAATTCATAGTAGTGACTGAATAATTAATTATAGTTACTAAATAATAAGTTGTAAGATTAATGAATGGGAAAAAAAATGAAAGATGAAGATGAATAAGAACAAAGTGTCGTGTTTAAAGCAAGCAAAAAGGTAATGTTGATGATGTTTCTAATCTATATATGTACACTGCCCATCCACTTCATTAAGTCCACCTCCTTATTTCTATACCATATAGTTTACCTCTATAGTTCTGCAGTTACAGACTGTAGTCCATCTGTTTCTCTGCATACTTTGTTACCCTGTTTTTCAGTGGTCAGGACCCCCATGGACCCTCACAGAGCAGGTACTATTTGGTTGTTGGATCATTCTCAGCACTGCAGTGACACTGATGTAGTGGTGGTGTGTTAGTGTGTCAGACACAGCAGTGCTGCTGGAGTTTTAAACACTGTCCACTCACTGTCCACTCTATTAGACACTCCTACCTTGTCAGTCCACCTTGTAGATGTAAAGTCAGAGACGATAGCTCATCTGCTGCTGCGCAGTTTGTGTTGGTCATCCTCTAGTCCTTCATCAGTGGTCACATGACGCTGCTCACAGGACGCTGTCAGCTGGATGTTTTTGATTCTCAGTCCAGCTGAGGTGTTTAAAAACTCCAGCAGCACTGCTGTGTCTGATCCACTCACACCAATGCAACACACACTAACCTGCTCTGTGGGGGTCCAGTGAGGGGCCTGACCATTGAAGAACAAAGTATACAGAGAAACAGACAGACTACAGTCTGTAACTGTAGAACTACAAAGTTAAACTATATGGTCAGTGGAGCTGATAAAATAGACAGTGAGTACATTGTTATGGGTGATCCGTGTATATTTATGTATAAATGGCATAATTTTACATACAACTTATTAATTAATACCTACTATGCATATATATATGTATATATAATTTATGTATATATTTGCATATGGTAGTTACATTACTTTGTGTAACCTTGCCAACAAGTAAAGCTTGATATTTGAAGTGGAAATGGTATGATTGCATCACGTGCCTCAAATTATGTGTGAATTAATTCCTTTTTGAAGATCAGCAGCCAGTTGCACCAGCTGAACGTAAATTCAGTCGTGGCCTAGTTTGAACATAAACTGCCACTACGTTCAAATTTACGAGCTACTAGAATTTAACCGGTTGCACCAAGTTAAGTTATACCTTAAAATTTACACAAATAAGTCTTGGTTTGTAACCAGTTCTGCAGGATAGATTACATCCTTTGTCCTCGATCGGAGACAGAAAAGATCACAGACCTCCTGCTGCAGATTTGCAACACAACACAGACAGTAACGGAGCCCTGAGTCCTACTTTGTGTTTGAAACTGAGAATTTTTTTAAATAGATATTTTTCTAAAGGGTCGTTCCAAAACCTGGTGGGCGACTCTGTTCAAGTACACAAGCCAACTGCAGGCAGAGCCATAAAAGCAGCTCCATCAGTGCTCAGGTTGTGTGTGACGCCGACCGAATTATCATACAATACATAATAAATTATTTTTAAAATATAACTCTTATAGCTAACATTACCTTTTTATTATTCAGAAGATTCAAATAGCGATTACATTAGCCACTTAGTCATTGATGAAGTGCTGTTAAATATTAAAGCAATAAGCCATGAGAGGCCGTGGGTTACTGCGATTTTATCACAGGGAAGGGTGTTGTTAGGCATGATGGGAAGCTGTGATACTGTGATAAAATCGCAGTACCTCACTGCCTCGAGTGGCTTATTGCTTTTCTGAAATGGCGGCCAACATAAAATATATTAAAATGCACAATGTTTTAGATAATTATTTGTTATTATTAATAATAATCGACATGCACAAGTATTCCGCCAAGAAATGTAGTTCCTTTAGAGTATGGTATCGTTCCGAAGCAACCATTGACCGCTGAATTAGGAGAAGAAAGTTCGGTCACCAGTCACTGTATAAGTTACTGCAGACATTTCATGATTTTCATGATGAACTTTTTTCCGTATAACAGTGAACATATGATAACACAGCACTGTTTAATGCAAATACTTTATAAGTACTTTTTGGTCACCAAATTACCACCGTGAGTCTTTCTGCCAGTCTGACAATGCAACTCTTCTCACACTGGGGCTGAATCTCAAACAGCTCCCTGCTCCCTACATAGTGCACTACGTAGGAATTTAAATACTGACTCCTGCAGAACAACAATGCAAAATACAGCTAAAAATGGTCATTTGGGATTCAGACATTCATACTCGACAGGCAGTTACTATCTGACAGCAGAAGCTAGAATTTCTAAACTTAATGTTACACAGCTCACTATTTAGGGAGTACGGAGCCGTTTGGGATTCAACCTGGGTTTGACGCGACTTCTGACTGAAACACGGACATTTGAAGTGTGTAAGACATTCAGGTGACGTTCTTTAGACTTTTATACTGACGTTTTTTGGTGAATCATATCGTGAGTGCTTTAATTGAAGGCTGTAAAATTAATAATGGAGTTATTTAGCATTTTTGCTGTCTTTTAGCCTGTTGACTAGCTGACCAGTCTAGTTCTAGATAAGAAAATAAGTTTTCAGCCCCTCAATTTAAACAAAGAACGGATTCTTACTTCATCGATACACTCAGTGCTCCGTGTGATCAGACTTAGAGTCAAAGATTATTCATTAACAGCAGAAGGGTTTTTCGTGGCGTGGCGCAGTGATGCAGAGTTCAGTTGTTGTGAGGCGGTCATAGCCATGGTATATTTTTATTTTATTTATTTATTTATTTTTTTATTTTTACCCCGATTTTCTCCCCAATTTAGTCGTAGCCAATTCCACCCCGCTGGTTAGGACTCCCCCAATCACACGATGCTATCAACGCTAGGAGGGTGAAGGCAAACACAGGCTTCCTCCGAGACCTGTGAAGCCAACCACCGCTTTCTTTTCGAGCTGCCGCTCACGCAACGTCACTGGACAGCCGAAAGCGCCAACCGCCAGATCTGTTACGTCAGCTAACAGACGCCTGCGCTGACTAGCATCGCGCTGAGTGAGTGATGGGGGGAGAAAGGCAGCCGTCCCACCCACCCAGAGAGAGCGAGGCCAGTTGTGCTCTCTCGGACTCCCGGCTGCAGATGGCTGTAGCATCACCAGGGATCGAACTCGCGATCTCCTGATGAAAGGGCCAACGCTTAGACGGTTGCGCCACTCGGGAATAGCCGTGGTATATTGTGGATTTTACGGCTTCGAACACAACTCGGCCAAACAGATTTTAGGACCAGAATAATCTGTTTTATAAGTGCAGGAGAGGCCAGTTTGAGCATCGTAAACAGAACAGAATAAACACACACAAGAGACAGGCACCACTTTTGAAAACACCACTTTATTATAAAACACAGTCTTTTTTTAAATGATAGCTAATACGACTGAGACACCTTAAGCAAAGTAAATTTGGCTTGAAGAGAGAGAAATGTGAGCCATTTCACTGCGTATAATGTTTCCTGTGTATATCGGGCAGCATTACTGATCGGCTGCAGAGTGAAAACGTCATTCTGTGCGACTGTGTTTTGATCTAAGATCACTTTACGCACTGCTAGTTAAGATGTACCGTAAGTGTCTGTGGTGCAACTGAAATTCTGTGGGTCTAGTTTTAAACAAACTACTCACAACGTAGGGTTTAGGATGGACTTTACACTCCAACCTACAATCCAACTTGAGTTCAGTTGGTGCAACTGGCTGCAGATGTTTATATTTATGCACCACCAAACATTCTCCCAAACCGTGCTTGGGTAAGCGAGGATCTGGAACAGAGTATAACATGTAAAAGTTATGCACAGAGAGACAGATGAGGTGTTGCAACCATACGTTGCTGCTATTACAGCTGTTCCCCGAGTGTACAGGATCCCTGTGGAGGGAGAACACACTCACAGTGAGGGATTCACAGTGATACTGAGTTGAACAGAGCTGGATTTGGGTTTTTTTGAATGGAGAGATGTCCAGCAGCTGCAGGGGCTTAACCAATATTACCTCAATTTTTCACCTTACATCACAGCTTGCATCACCTCCCCAGAGGCAAGAGATGGATTATGGAGGCCAGAAACTTCAGTCACAGAGTGATTAATTTGTTTTCTGATTAATATTTTTGCTGAGCAGAAACACATTTTAACAAGTACCAAATGCATTTCATGTCAAGTCATGTGTTACCATTACAGTCTATAAAAAGCCTTTAGTGATGGACTCTGTCTGTCTGTCTATGTGTCTGTCGGTCTATCTGCCTTTCTTTCTGTCTGTCTGTCTGCCTGCCTGTTTATCTATCTATCTATCTGTCTATCTATCTATCTGACTGTCTGTCTTTCAGCATGTCTATCTCTCTTTCTGTCTGCCTGTCTCTCTATCTATATGTCTCTCTCTCTGTCTGTCTGTCTGTCTATCTATATATCTATCTATCTATCGCTCTGTCTGTCTGTCTGCCTGCCTGCCTGCCTACCTACCTGCCTGCCTGTCTGTCTGCCTATCTATCTATGTATCTGTCTGTCTGTCACTTTGTCTGCCTGTCTATCTGTCTGTCTGCATGCCTGCCTGCCTGTCTGTCTATATATCCATATATCTATCTATCTATGTGTCTGTCTGACTGTCTATCTCTCTGTCTGTCTGCCTGTCTGTCTGTCTGTCTGTCACTCTGTCTGCCTGTCTATCTGTCTGTCCACCTGCCTTCCTGCCTGTCTATCTGTTTGTCCACCTGCCTTCCTGCCTATCTATCTATCTATCTATCTATCTATCTATCTGTATGTCTATCTGTGTGTCTGACTGTCTATCTCTGTCTGTCTGCCTGTCTGTCTGTCTGTCTCTCTATCTGTCTGTCTGTCTACCTATCTGTCTGTCTTTCTGTCTATCTATTAGAGATGAAATGGTAACCGGTTTCACGGTAAACCGCGGTAAATTAATGGCGGTTAGTGGTACCGTTTGAACTTTAAAGTATCGTTAAAACCGCGGTCGATTACCGCAGTGTGAAAAACTCGCTGTACAGAGTCAAACAAAGGCAGAATCATCTCTCAGACGCAGCTCTGTGAGTGTGTGTGTGTGTGTGTGCGCGTGTGTGTGTGTGTGTGTGTGTGTGTGTGTGTGTGTGTGTGCGTGTGTGTAGAGGGGAAGGGGGGGGTGAGAGGGAGAGAAGAGAGAACATGGCGGAATGTAGTGACAGAGATTCAGAGATATTTCAGCCTTCTAAGAAGACCAAGTCTGACGTTTGATCATGTTTTGGGTTTTATAAGGATGCAGAAGGAAAGTTAATTGAAGATGACCACCCTGTCTGCAGATGACCACCCTGTCTGCAGAACAGGCCTAAAGAAAACAGCGGCGAAAGGGGGCAACACATCAAACCTTACGAGTCATCTTCGCGACCACCACCCGCTACTTTTTAGAGAATGCTAGGTTAACTTTAACGGAGAAGTCTGTGGACTTCGAAATAGAAGAAATGTCATGATCTGTGTGGTTTAACTTTTGCTTATGGTTCATTAATCATATAAAATGAAGCTTTTAGCGTCAAAAAAAAACAAAAAAACAATCGGTGAATCCACTGTGAATCGAAACTAAAGCTTTTAACACATTTTTCTGTGGAGCAGAGTCTCCAAAATGAGCTCTGAGTTAAGAGTCACACAAACTCTGGAACGAGACGCTGCAGAGGTTCAATCTGCACAGCTCCCCTTTCTCGCTTGCAGTGTTTACTTTCTGAGAAGAGAATAACTGTCTCAAATCACTCAGTGTCCCCTACATAGAGCGCTACTTTTCAAACAAACACGATCATCATTAACAAGCAGCTGAGTTTTAAATAGGGAGTTTGTAGCCTGTTGTTAATGTTGATTATAGATGACTTAGTCGAACGTTTCCTGCACTCTTTGCGTGAAGGATTTGCTATTTCATGATCTACGAAGTGCACTACATAGGGAAGATAGTGTGCTTTGAGACGGGACCTTGCGCGAGTAAACGCTGTGTGCCGCTTTTGGGAAAAGCAGAGTTTCAGAGATTAAGCTGTAGGAGTGTTTCTGCCGCAGCTCAGATGCATGTTAACTTTAAGTTATGTTTTAGTTTTAAAACGCTTTTAGAGAAGCAGCTCCACAGGTGGAGACACACTGTGTGAGTTCTACACTGTCTGCAGCTCACAGCGCGTCACGCAGTTCCTCTGTGATTTTGGCTGTTTTTCCTGGTGCGCTGTATTGATTAGGGGTTCAGCGTCACAACAGCACCATAATGCTGCAGTTGCAGTTCGGACAGAAATCCCCCGAGTGCAGCACTTCTTAGAAGTAGTAATTTTCCATTAAGACCCACCTCAGAGTTGGTGGAGATTTAATTCTCTATGCAGGGAAATCCCTAATTATTGTAATTAATAATAATAATAAAAATAATAATAATAATAATAATAATTACAGCAGTAATAATAGTAATGGTGAAACGAATTTCAGTTTGTGTATCAGTGTTTATTTAATTATTTATTTATTTTACTTTTCAACGCTTTTGAACAATATCGCGATAATATCGATAATCGTGATAATTCTGGTCATGATAATCGTGATATGAAATTTTAATATTGTTTCATCTCTTCTATCTATCTATCTATCTATCTAACTAACTATCTATCTATCTGTCTATCTATTCCTTAGGTGTGTAACGATAAACAAAAGTCATAATACAGTGCGATACAGCGGTGCCTAAATTTGATATTTGATTTTTTTAGGGCTAAAATAATGAAAGTCTGAAAATCTGCCTTATGTTAATGTGTTAATATTTCCAGCTTATTAGAACATTCAACAATATAAAAAGTGTCATATATAAAAGTATTTGAGACTAAAGTTGTGCTTTATAGTGTTCCAGTATAGTGATCTAGCCTATAGGTAATTAGGTAGGCCCATGTTAACACACTAGCCACAACATGCTAGCATGCTAATATGCTAGCCACAATAAGATACATTACCATATGATATGCTGTGATATAGTTTGATGCGTTGTACTGCTCCCTACTATCTATATTTCAGACATAATCTTCATTAATCAACATAAGAAATTAAAACAATTTTCAGCTGTTAGACCATGAGGCGAACTAACAAACTAACATAACAAGCAACAGACCAAAAACAAAACAGCGATACATAGTGACGGTTTACATCCGAGCGGTTGTGCAGTATACCAGAGGAAAAATGTCTTTCTTAAGATTATCACAAAGAAATGAAGCCGATCTCAGTATTATCTTAAAGAAGGATCTCTGAGTTCTTTCACCTCAGGAGAAAAGAGATTAACATCAGCATTTCACTGTGAGAAGTTCTGGTGGTGAATGGGAAAAGCATGAGTTCTCCTTCTGCACTGACACAGTTCTGTGATCTAGAACAGAGCTGTACACTGATCAAGCATAACATTATGACCACCTCCTTGTTTCTACGCTCATTGTCCATTTTATCAGCTCCACTTACTCTATAGGTGCACTTTGTAGTTCTACAGTTACAGACTGTAGTCCATCTGTTTCTCTGCATACTAGTGGATCAGACCCAGCAGTGCTGCTGGAGATTTAAACACTGTGTCCACTCACTGTCCACTCTGTTAGACACTCCTACCTTGTCAGTCCACCTTGTAGATGTACAGTCAGAGACGATAGCTCATCTGCTGCTGCACAGTTTGTGTTGGTCATCCTCCAGTCTTTCATCAGTGGTCACAGGACGCTGCCCACAGGACGCTGTTGTCTGGATATTTTTGGTTGGTGGACTATTCTCAGTCCAGCAGTGACACTGAGGTGTTTAAAAACTCCAGCAGCACTGCTGTGTCTGATCCGCTCAGACCAGCGCAACACACACTAACACACCACCACCACGTCAGTGTTACTGCAATGCTGAGAATGATCCACCACCCAAATAGTACCTGCTCTGTGAGGGTCCATGGGGGTCCTGACCACTGAAGAACAGAGTAAAAGGGGGCTAACAAAGTATCAGAGAAACAGATGGACTACAGTCTGTAACTGTAGAACTACAAAGTGCACCTATAGAGTAAGTGGAGCTGATAAAATGGACAATGAGTGTAGAAACAAGGAGGTGGTCAGAATGTTATGCCTGATCGGTATATAAGGAAACAATGAGATCTCACGCTTTTCTTATGGAGATCTTATTCAGCTCAGACTGGGCTGAGGCGAGTCAGACACTAAATGGCTTAAGTCTGATTTCAAGCCATGTCTTTGAAAAGTACATGAGATTAAAAGGAAGTCTCATTTACAGTATTTCTTCCCACTGGTAAAGTCCTATTAACAGGGAAGCTGAGTCATGTCTGAACTTTTTGACTTTTTATTTAAATCCATGCTAAACCGCATGTGCCGTATCGGCTCCATGCCCTGTGGTTTTATCGAGGATGTTCCAGCTCTCTCTGGTTCATGAACATGATACCGCCGTGAGAACACGAAGATAATAATCAGTAGAAGAACAAAGAAAGTGAAAAAGGAACACACCTTAAAACAGGCTTGTGTTTGTTTCTCTTTTTCAGGGGCGATTAAGACCGTCTCCGGTTCTGACACAGGTAAGGTTCTCACCTGCTTGCAGCTGATGTGTTTACAGGAGATGCTGTGTCAACAAAAAGTGACATTGACAACTGCTTGTTTGAGGTCTTGCTGGTAGTTGCACACATTGTTATGAGCACATTAGACTCATTAATCACTCATATGCTAGAAAGTACTTTTTCTGCCAGTGTTATCAGCCAATTAGAAATGGGCACTATAACCAATCATTGAACCTTAAGTAAATCTCACATCTTTACAAGCATACAAACATGTAGCAAGGTGGGCAAAATACAATAAAAGCATAATTCTATTTTTGGCTAAACAGAAGTGAAAAAAAAATAAAATGCACAAACTTTCAAAAGTGTAGCCAATGCTGGTAGCAGAAGATGACTAAAGTAAACATTTCACTAGGATTTTAATTGGGGTGGGTGGTTTGGGGGGATTCTCTCTGTCTGTTTATTTCCACACAGTGTTTACATTTTTTTTTCTTCCAGTAATTTTGTGACGGTTCCTTACACTAAAGCAGGCACAGAAGGAAATGTAGTGATGGTGTGTGTGATGTTAGGAGAGACGAAGAGGCAGGATGCATGTACAAGTCCTTTGATTTATTTAAAACCCTGAGGACAGCAAATCCACAAAGGCGTTTAAACAAAGAAAATGAAGAAATTAATAAAAACAGAAAGAAAACAAAAGACAGAAGGACATGAAGTGAAACTAGTAAACAAACAGGAGATAACAAAATAAGGCCTGACTAACCAAAACACCAAGCAAACACAAAGCACACAACCAGGGGTAAAATACACATGGAGCAAACCAGAAAGACCTGGGATTAATGAGAGGGCGGGGCTACAGACAACAGACGGGTGAGACAGATGACAAGAAGGCAGGACCGGGAAGGCGACAAAGACTAGAATAACAACAAAAGCACATAGCCTATATAAACAAAAGCAAATGGAAGAAAAAAAACAAAGGCTAAACAGTGAAAGGCAAGACAGGACGTTACAGTGTGTGAGGAAATGAATCTATGATTAATCTACCAATAAAGAATAAAATTTCAAATGTTACAAGAACTTTTAGGACTTGACATGTTGCCCCACCCCCCCAGCCCAACGAGAAGTGGAAGCTTATACCCCACCAATTAGCATCATGCAAGCTTCATGTTTAACCCCTTAAAGGCCAGGGCTGCCGGCAGGCTCAAAGTTTTATTACGCACTTCTATAACCTAAGAATAGCTCAACCAGTCTGCATTGTAGTCCCTCAGCAATAAGCATTAGTATGTAATCAGCCTGAGATTTTAAGGGGTTAAATCATCACGCAGGCTGCAGGCCGTGCCGAGTTGTTAATTAATATTGAAGCCTGAATCTTGTTTGTATTTCTGTGCATGTTTTTAGATAGCAGTGTGTCACACAGTGTTAGAAACCACATAGGCAATGCCAACTGGTGGAGTACACGCTTCCATTACTTGTAAGCTACATTACATTCTTAAAAAAAGATGGTTCTTCAGGGGCTTTTTAGTAAAGAGAGTGGTTCTTTATTGAACCATGAACACTCAAAGAGCCATTTACATGCTTAAATGGTTCTTCAGACCACCTCCTTGTTTCTACGCGCATTGTCCATTTTATCAGCTCCACTTACTATATAGGTGCACTTTGTAGTTCTACAGTTACAGACTGTAGTCCATCTGTTTCTCTGATACTTTGTTAGCCCCCTTTTACCCTGTTCTTCAATGGTCAGGACCCCCATGGACCCTCACAGAGTAGGTACTATTTGGGTGGTGGATCATTCTCAGCACTGCAGTAACACTGACGTGGTGGTGGTGTGTTAGTGTGTGTTGTGCTGTTACGAGTGGATCAGACACAGCAGTGCTGCTGGAGTTTTTAAACACTGTGTCCACTCACTGTCCACTCTATTAGACACTCCTACCTTGTCAGTCCACCTTGTAGATGTAAAGTCAGAGACGATAGCTCATCTGCTGCTGCACAGTTTGTGTTGGTCATCCTCTAGTCCTTCATCAGTGGTCACAGGACGCTGCCCACAGGACGCTGTTGGCTGGATATTTTTGGTTGGTGGACTATTCTCAGTCCAGCAGTGACACTGAGGTGTTTAAAAACTCCAGCAGCACTGCTGAGTCTCATCCACTCGTACCAGCGCAACACACACTAACACACCACCACCACGTCAGTGTTACTGCAGTGCTGAGAATGATCCACCACCCAAATAGTACCTGCTCTGTGAGGGTCCATGGGGGTCCTGACCATTGAAGAACAGGGTAAAAGGGGGCTAACAAAGTATCAGAGAAACAGATGGACTACAGTCTGTAACTGTAGAACTACAAAGTGCACCTATATAGTAAGTGGAGCTGATAAAATGGACAATGAGCGTAGAAACAAGGAGGTGGTCATAATGTTATGCCTGATCGGTGTATTGCACCATGCAAACAACCATTTAAGCATGCAAATGGTTCTTTGAGTGTTCATGGTTCAATATAGAACGACTGTCTTTTCTAAAGAACCCCTGAAGAACCATCTTTTTTACGAGTGTTGGGTTGTAGCTCCAGTGTAAAACTAAAGAAACAGACTGAGCACTAAACATGTCCACATTTGAGGTGAGAGAAAAGTTGTGTAGATTTGTTTTCTCACCGAATTATGGCTGAAAAGTCAGTGCCGACATGCTGTTTCCTAAGTGCTCAAGGCCTCTCGTGCATCCAGACTTTTAAATTAGACATAATCAACCTGAAGTTTGACGTAATCCGCATTCAGACCCAACAATCCATACACTGTGTACAAACAGCTGTGCTGGCATGGTGCTCAGCACGATCCTGACATGTTATCTGCTGGATTTGGCAGAAGAGATGTCTCCACATGTTGGGCTTTGCAGGGCTGTTGCGCAAAGCCTGGAGTCTTGGCTCAGGTAGATAAGGGTGTGCAGGTATATGATGCACTCTTACTGCACCACAGATATGTGCGATGTCAGCTGCGGAACATATCGTGAATGTAAATGTGTTACGATGATCTCCGAGCAGGTATGAACAAAGCTTTAATATTTCTTTTGTTTGATTTTGCGGTATTTTTGGCTGTTTGTCTCAGAGGGGGCTGATATATCTGCAGGTCCCAGCTGGTATGAGCCTTTACTGGTTATCACTGAGATCCTGTAAATAAGCTAGCTTTGAATTCGCTCCTGACAGGCATCTCTGCTTTAATCACATGCTTTGTGGCTCTGTTAGGTAACAGTTGATGTCCAAGATCTGTGGCCTCTAGAAATGTTTTCAGAACTAGATGTACTGTGTGGAGCTATATGTCTGAATTCTGCAGCGTTTCATCTGAAATGAAGGGTGTTAACAGTCAGTTTGTGCTGCAGTAACAGCCTCTACTCTTCTGGAAAGGCTTCTAGATGTTGGAACATTGCTGTGAGGATTTGACTGAGCATTAGTGAGGTCAGGTGCTAATGTCGGATGGTCAGTTCTGGATCAGCTCCAACTCACGCCAAAGGTACTGGATGGAGCTTGATCACTCCAGAGAATGCAGTTCCGCAGTTCCACAGCTCCGCAGTTCCACAGGGGGGCTTTATACCCCTCTAGCCCACACTTGGCATTGGGCATGGTGACCTTAGGCTACTCCAAAGCATACCTTTCTATTGGTCAGTGCTTTTCTGTGGAGATTATACAAGTTTTGTCACCTGTTTCTTTTTTTTATTGTATTTTTTCAAGAGCATGCAATGCACAATTCCATGCACATGTTGATTTCCAATTATATATTCTTTCATGCATCTTATGAAAGGATATATACATACATACCTCTCCCCTTTTTATTCTTTAAAAGTTTTTTTTCCCCCTCTTTTTAACATTCCTAAAGAAAAACCAAATAACTGTTCACATTAAAACTTGAGAAGATTACTGTGTCACCTTTTTCAACCAGTTACCTTAAAACAGAAGGTCTGTAGAACAGTAGAACTGTCTGGATACTTTTTCACAAGAGTGTAATGATACACACTTTTTCAGGTTTGAGAGAATTTTTCTATTCTCAGGTCAAGAATTGGCATTTTCTGTGCTAAAAATGTCTTAATTCTGCATATCTCTAATTCTGTTTTACATTCTTAGCACAAAAGGTTCTATGCAGTACAGCGAAAGGGTTCTTTGGCTCATAAAAATAGTAGAATCCCTTTAAGTGCTACGTCGAATGTTATAAAAGTTCTTCAAAAACCAAATACAAGAGTCTCTCCTTTAAAGAAAGAACCATTTAAACATTCCGATGGTTCTTTGAGTGTTCCTGGTTCTGTATATAACCCTTGCTTTTGTTTAGGGTCTACATCTATTGGTTTGGCTCAGATGAATCACAACCTCTAGAAATTATAAGCTCTTCAGAAAAAAAGGCCAGTCATTTAAGTGTGGGTGTCTCCAGGGCATAAGCCACACCCCCTCCCCGCCCACTTCACTCTGATAGGCTGCACTCAGATGGCTAGTTTTGATCAGTGACGGTGGTTTCAGTGCAAGAGAGTGAGGGGCTGCACGAGTTCACATTTCCAGATACTCAAAACTTCATTTTTACAATTTTTCACTGAAATCAGTCTTAGTAAACATGCATCGGTGCCTCATGATGGATTTATTGTTGCAATGATTTAAAAATGTCTTCGATGGTAGTAACTGATTAAAAAATATTCAATAAAGGATACTCTCATGTTTTGGTCAAAATAAAATTTGGAAAAATTACCCAGATGCACAAGTATTATTTCATTTTAGTGACATTAAAAAGTTTGCCTCTTTTTTGACCAAATTAAAGTGGGCATTTCAGTCTATATTCCAAAATTTGTGCATAATTAACAGGTCAAGATGTAAACAGAGTCGTTCAGAGTGGTTTGGTGTGAAACGCTCTGTTCTAGAGAAACTTACAGAGTCAGAACTGTTCACAGTGGTGGTGATAGGAACCAGACGTCCACCTCTAAAAGAGTGTGAGTCAAAATAGTCCCTAAAGAAAACTTATTATTTCAGATTATTTCAGACAAATAGATACATACATACATACATAGATGGATGGATGTTCTAGAGAAACTCAGTCAGAACTGTTCACAGTGGTGGTGATAGGAACCAGACGTCCACCTCTAAAAGCTCCCTCACAGAAAGTTCCTACACGAAATGGTTATGAATTCACTGCCTGATGACTGAGACACTGTTTTATGATAGTTTTGAGAAGGTTTTGGCCTTAAACTCCATTCATGGTGGAGGGATACATAATATGCAGGGTGTTGTGAGTAAAATAGTCCCCAAAGAAAACTTATTATTTTCACATCAGACGACTCTGAATGACTTTGTTTACATCTCAACCACTTCATTATGCAGAAAAAGTGATGGAATTCTCCATTAAGCCATTTTCAAATCCCAAATATTCCCAAAATAAAAGGCTCGCTGGCCGGTTCAGGTACACACACCCAAACCCCTGAAACCCACTCCGGCCAGTAGTTACATAACATGCAGCTATGAGTGGAATCTGAGGAGAGCACTTTCCTCCCAAAGTCTGTTTTGTTGGATAAGAAAAGACCGTTTCTACTCAACATGCCTTCAGCTGCTGCTTCAGCCAAAGGAATCTGAGCTTGCAAATTCCTTCCAGTTGAACAGCTTTGGATCAATGAATAATGTTCTTATGACAAGCTCCTTCCACATCATTAACTCCTCACAAGGGAGAGCTCTGTGTGTGTGATAAAGCCAGACCAGTGTTATTAGCATGTATTTACGGAAATGACTTTCCACTTCAGTGGTGGGGAGGATTTTGGAGGTAATACCTGCGGAGCTCGTTCCTTCACCCGAGTTTTGATCGGCCTTTTCATGTTCCAGCCTGTGCTGATTTTACCTGTTCCTTGAGCTTGTAAGTGTCACCTGAGCAGCTCCGGGGCATTTCGTCTTCGAGTTCTCTCTTTGTTGTTTGAAGAAAAGCAGACGGCGACATTCTTGTGGCACATTTTCTTCTGCGAAGAACACCTGACCTCTATTTCAGAGCTGACACGTGAATAGAAACCACTTAGTAGCTTCACATAATTATGTGCCACTGTCACAATTCAGATATATAATGTTACATCTTTCCAGTTTACAGAGCGCTTATTAAGTGTTTAGGTTAGACTGAGGAATTTTCTTTAATCTCTTATTCTCCAGGGTATATTTTGGTTTTTCCATCTGAATTTATATGACCAAACCGTAAGGCAAATTATTCAGTAACTGCAAGAAATAAATGTACATTTTTATTTTATTTTATTTTATTTATTTATTTTTTTAGAAGCTCCCCTCAGATTAACAGAACATGTGTTTTCTGATCATACACATATTGCTGTATGCTTATAATTTACTGCTGAAAGCCAAAAATCTTAGATGCTCTTTGTCTTGTTCAACTGTAATCTGTAATAATCTAAGACGCTTATCCTCCTGGGTCATTCACCAGCTGGTGCTGGAGCAGGTTGCCAGTCCATCACAGGGCAGGAGATTTTCTTAGAAGAATATTTGAAGTAGAGCTGGGCGATATGGCCAAAAATGTTATCACGATAAACAAAATTCATATCGTTCGATATCGATACATACCGCGCTAAATGTCAAATCATTATTTCTTTCAAGTTTGAAGGCTGATTTTTGCTCCTGGGTGGTTAATTACTGTTTTAAACTATGCTTTATGGTCTGAACACGACAGACACTCAGCAAACAGTGGAACATTTCACAGATCTGTCATGGGAGAGTGGGAGAAAGTGTCTGCTGAGCTGTTTTTACCAGCTGGAAAAGCACGGCTATTTTGCAATAGTCATAATTTAAGAAAGAAAACAGATTATTTTAGCTGGTGCCGAGCGCTCGGCTACCCCGCTACACATGACATCACAGTACTCAGACACCAGCTAGACGACTGGATTTCTCTATACTATCGTAGTAGTTTAAGGGGTGAACCGCAAAATATCAACACCAGACAAACAGAGTCCGACTTTTAGGTACGTTTAAACTGAAAGCGGACCTTTTGTGTTGTGTTTGATCTACAGTATCATCAGTTCTCCGTGCTGTGTGAGTGACGGAGCTGCTTCAGGTTAGCCAGCTGCTAAAAACAGCTAGCCTGGACAGATAGCGCTCTCCCGCTCTCCACTGCCTCACAGCTTCCTCAGTTTACTTTCGTTTAAATCAGGGCTGTAATTTACATGAACCCACTTCTTTCTTTCACTTTTGTTGCTTGGGAATGCACTAATACTGAAATATGACTGTCCGAGCGCTGTAACAGCGCTGTAGTTGTGAGGATTGTGATTTAACGCTGCTAAAGCTGTTAGGATGTTAGTAAAGAGGTGAGTTTACTGTAGGTCAGTACAGTTACACCACTGACCTCGTCACTCACACTCGGTCACAGGAGAACAGATCGCCGGTCGCTCCGCTCAAACAGGGACTGTATAACTCCGCGTTTCAGCCGTTGCTAAAGACTCATCTTCCTCGTGGCCCCCTCCCTCTCTAATCATGTAGAAAAACTCGGAAGTGCGCCCTCTGCTGGCGACAGCAGAGTAGTGTCGCTTTCCTTGCAGTAGAAAACGCCAAGGCTTTCGCTGAACGTGGAAGTGTGAGAGTGGTGTATGATATCAAACATTTATCGAACATGCCGTATCGCTCTATCGAGGAAAAGTTATTTCGCGATAATTATCGTTATCGTTTTATCGCCCAGCCCTAATTTGAAGTTTTTGTATTTAAGAATGGTCTTTATTCTCCAGTATCTTAAGTTTGTTCTTAAACGTGTTCTTGAGAAAGATCCTAAGAAAAAGTCTATGTCAGATTCATGATGGGTTCTTAAAGCGCAGAACTGTTCTCACCTTTGTGCTCTTGAGTGTGAACCCCACATAAGAGAACATTGGTGAGTCAGAGTCTTCGTGAAAGTGGGTTTTAAGAAGAAATTTCTTCTTAGGAATGGTTGAAGCCCATTTTCCCTTCTCTAGTAAGGTTACCATTTTGGAGATGTGAGGTTTTGTTCTGTGAAACACTCCTAAAAAAAGATGGTTCTTCAAGGGTTCTTTAGTAAAGACAATGGTTTTACATAGAACCATGAACACTTGAACAACCATTTGCATGATTAAATGGTTCTTTGCATCATGAAATTGTTCATTTATCACCAATAAGTGTTCTGCTATTGTAACAAGCTTAGCATTGTAACAAGAGCAGATCCCATTTTGGGCTATATAGAACCCTTTTCAAAAAGGTTCTGTACAGAACCATATGCAACACATTCTCCATCAATCTGAAGAACCATTTCACCATGCGAAGAACCATTTAAGCATGCAAATGGTTGTTTGAGTGTTCATGGTTCTATGTAAAACCATCTTTTTTAAGAGTTTATGTTTGTTAAATGGGGATATCAGAATGCATGTTTTCCAAAATGTGTTCAAATGAAAGCTAAACTGCGTCTGTTTTTAGTGCTGCCAAACATTAATGCTTGGTGTGGAGTTAAACAATTAAATAAGCGCTCAGAGATGAAGCTGTTGTCAGTGTAATTGCAGGGCTGTAAAAAATCGTGTCGGGGTTTGAAGGATTACTTTAAGCAAGTCTTTCACAGAAGCGTGAAGTATCAGAGATAAATATAATTATCTGAGAAAACTTGTCTGAGGCTTAAACAAAGCTCTCACTCTGGTGGCGTTTGTGTGTAAATGTTTGAGCAACACATTTCAAAAGCCTAGAACTTCCAGAGTAAATGCAGTAGAGTCTATTTGGCTTTGAATGCTTGTGCTTGTTAAGTATATTTGTGGCATAATTTGAAGAATCTTGTATAGAAATAGCAGTTGACACTTATCTATATGGATAATATGGCAACAATATAATATCACATAATGTACCATGCAGAGATTCCAATTTTGGCTAATTCTTTTGACTAATAACCAACTGTCATGGGTGGAGATTATTCATTAACCAGCAATCCTAAAATCAAGGACGTGATCCATCAAAATATTGATTACTATTGATATTAAACCAACAGTTCTGGTTCTGAAATCTGATTGGCCGAGCCATGTTCGAAGCTGTTACAAAGCACTTGATATATGCACACTTATGTGCGCACGTCAGCTTAATTCTATATTAACGCAGTGAAATATTGACAAGTGTGTCTTATAATGAGTGTGGAACGTAGTGGAACCAGGCGTCAGTGTGTACATGAAGTAAACGTCCCTAAACTGTATTAACTCTTAACCCTCTACTGCACAATGTTGCCTCAGGGCAACACACCCATTCTCCTCACTTTACGTAACACTGTACATATTTAAAGATAACAACAAGGCTAGCTATAAAGGGCAGAGGTTGAGTAAATGAATAAAAAGCATGTATTTGGTCATAATGTCTCTTTGGCCACTTTTAAACCTTTTTTTAACATCCAGTATAATTTTTTTTATGAGAATTTGCAGAAATATGTTTGTTGCCTAGAAGCAACATTGTGTGACAGTGGAATGGATTTAGCCAGTCATAAGCACATAGCTTTATATCACTTCTTTTCATTTTCGCACAATGTTGCCTCAAGGCTACATACCCCAAAAGAACCCTTGCACACATTTTTTAAAAGTTCTGAATTATATATTATATTATATATTGATAATTAGGTCCATTTATGCAAGAAAAGTGAATAGAACATTTTTTATTTTTTTTATTCTCTCCTAATGCGTGCAGCAGCTTTAGACAACTAAAATATGTTTATGGTTATATGACCAGAAAACTGAACAAAATGACTGGAATGTACAGTGATGGACTGTCGAAAAATCGAGGTTATTACTAGCCCGAGTTAAAACGAATAAAAATGGCATGACCGGGGCAGCTTTTGTTTTACCTGGCAGGACTGCAACTGACTCACTTTCACTGATGCATGCATTTCGCTGCTGTTGGAAGAAAACCTTATATCTCCATTTTGTCGTTTTTCAGTTTTTGACATAATTTGAAAATGCCTGTTGCCCTTTGCATTGTGTGTAAATTCATGAAGAATGGACCAAACGAAATGACCCAAAATGACTTGGAAAAAATTCTGGTTCCACTGACTTACATTAAAAGTAAGGTATGTTTTTGCCTTCTGTAAAGTTACCATTTTGGAGATATGAGGTTTTGTTCTGACAGCAGCCATTTACATGTAAACATGCAAAGTAACATCAGTGAGAGAAACCTAATCAAAACCAACAACAGAGCGATTTCATTTTTTTGGGTGTTG
The DNA here is from genome assembly GCF_904425465.1 of Colossoma macropomum. Taxonomy (NCBI): domain Eukaryota; kingdom Metazoa; phylum Chordata; class Actinopteri; order Characiformes; family Serrasalmidae; genus Colossoma; species Colossoma macropomum. The sequence goes on from NW_023494807.1 coordinate 32,567,062, forward strand.
GAGATTAAATAGAAATTTGTTTATTTGTCAATTAATGGTTAATTCGTTGCGCAATTATATCACTAGTATCATGATAGTTGGTAGAAATACTAGCACTGCTGCATTTACAGAAGCTCTTTAAACCTCCGAGTACACTGATTTTGATTTCATTCAGACTTTAGCACAGTAAGTATGGTCATTTTATGCTCTTGGACCAGCATTGTTGACAACAGGGCCGAACATTATATATCTGACCGCTCAGGAGTCTCGTCTGAAGCTGTCTTTTTAAAATAAAATGTGCAGCTGGTCAGTTCAGAGCTGATATAATACTGACGATACCTACAAAATGCTCAGAAAAAACTTACTGTGTTTCACTTTTGAAGTGTTTCACTTTTGGAGTGTTTCACCTTGAGGTGCTTTACTAAATCCTCTGTGAAGTGACTGTTGAAAGCGCAGTTGTGAGTGCTGGACACAGCATTTAATGTACACCTCCACTGTTACATAACACATCAGAGAAAAGTGAACCAACAGACTTCTGAGACAACAAGGCATTTAAAGTTTGTCATTTCTGTCCAGCGAACGACAGAACCGCAGAGGAGCGATGCTGCTGTTTAACCCCAGCGTGACCATCATTGTTCTGATGAAAATGTATTATAATATAGGCCTGTGTATTTTTTATTTATCTATTTTATATTATTTCAGGCATGATATGTAAATGTATGTTAAGTATTCTAGATATTGACTTGCATTGGAATTATGTAGTATTTATACTTTTAGGTCCTGATATTTTGGACACTGCAAAGAATGACTTCTTAACAAGAAAATCATCTTAAATCCAGTCTAAATATCTAATATTTCTCATATTGGCATGTTGTATAAATATTATAACATTATTCAACTTATTTCTAGATTTTTTACTCATTTAAAATAATTTTATTGAGTACAGTGATCTCACTGTATTGGCAGGTAATTTTACTTGTCTTAAGCAAATTATCTCCCAATTGATAGTATTTTGATGACGTCACAATCGTGCTGACACCATTTTGTTAGCAGCATCAAGTTCACTCAGCAGAGCTGTGGCTGTTTATAATAAATTAAAGCCAAAACTGATCCAGCAACGGCAGTAAAACACATTTTTTAAATCTCATTTTTAAAGCAAGTTAACTAACATATTTGTGTGTTTTTTTTTTTATTTTGTTTGATTTGTTGCTGTAATGATAACAAATGAAAGCTAAAATCTAAACGGCTGAGATTTCCTGCGGCGTCACTAGCGCTCCATCCTTAACCACATACTAGCTCACTAAATAGTGTGTAAAAATAGCGCATATCCCATTAGAAGTGCACTCATTAGTGTAGTGAGTGAAGTACAGAAGTGTGTGGTTTGGGACGCGGCGTTAGATCAGCCAGTGAGACGCTTTCAACAGCTGCTCTGCTGTGCTGCTCGTTAGCTGCTCATTAAACACCTCCAAGAGGAAGGTTGAGGGGGGTATTGATTAAGGAGCTTTTATTGAGGTAAATTATTGCATTTATTTAGGTAAATTAATGCATTTATTGAGATAACCTGATGTTGGCTTCGTATTTGCCAACTTTCATAACTAGTGTAACTGCAGCACCATTTAAGGTGGAACAGAAAATTGAAATGAGAAGATTAAGAAGCTGAATTCAGCTGTATTTATGTGTATGAGTTTATTATTTAAGAGCTTTGGCAGTTTTGGTGCTGCTTTTATTAGTTTTTATTAAATATCTCACACTGGGATGTTCTGAACTCTGGAGATGTGCAGGTTATACGGATCCACCAATCAGCCGATCTTCTCTCATAGTGTTTTCTGGAGACGCGTCTAAAATGTCTTTTTAGTGGTCATTCTGGTCTGTGTTGTTGGTGTTTATCCTCCTGCAGGGCTGTATCTGCAGTAACGGTGATGAGACGAGCTCCATTAGAGCACAGTCAGAGTTACAGCTCACCTACCAACATGGAGACATAATGACGCAATACAGTACAATGAATATAGTGAGAGTTTTACTTAATAAAATTACTCAAAATAAAAATATCTAGAAATAAGTTAAATAAGCTTATAATACGCTGACAGCACCCTCAACATGAATAATATTAGATACATCAACTTGATCAATTATATTTCCCCAACCCAGCCAGCACAGTGAGGGACCTCGTAGGGTTAATCTCATCAGCCCCGATTAGACTTCACTCTATCCTGCTCCACATTGAGACTGTACTGTTTGCTGGCTCAGGTCAACCAACCTGGCCCTAATCCTCTAAAATCCCTGTCCAGCTCGTCCTCGGCCTGCAGAAGACTGAAGGAAGTGACTGACGGAGCTCCTGACCTAACGTTAAACCTCAGAGCCAGCTTTAGGTCTCTGACTGGCCACTATGAGAGCTCCTGTGGAGAGTGGATGATAGGAACGGCCTGCCAGGATAAACTGGGCACTAACATTTTGGGCTTTCAGTGTGGAGTGAGTGTCTATAATTGACCTGTCCAACCCTCTAAATGCTCTGAGGGCAGCCGAGGGGTTAAAGTTCCTTTTCAGTCAGCAGTATTTTATCAGATTTTGAGACTTAGACCCTTTGAATATGGTGGGAATGTATTGTTTTGCAATGAAATGAGAGGAAATGTTTGCCACATTCTTTATGCATCACTTGGAGTGCGCATATCCTACGTTTTCTTGTATTTTGTTTTTTTCCACCTGTAAAGTCCACTTATAATATCGTAAGTGTGATTTTAATTTTACATGACCATTTACCATCCTCTCTCTATCCCTCAGAATTAAATACGCTGTTCTTTTTCACTGTGCCTTTAAGACTGTTGCATGTGAGTGTGCGCTGTTCTGATTGGCTGCCCTATATTGTGCCCCATCCAAAAAGCAGCTTTGCTCCTTATAACGTCAGTGTGAGTGGGCGGAGCTAAGCGGCTGTAGTTTGAATAGGTGGACGTGTGTATAATTGCATACCAAAGTTTTAATTCGGCTGTCAAATTCCCTGTTTTTATTGATTTTCTAAGTGATCCTCACAAATCCTCTACAGAGACACACTTAAAAGACCTAAAATAATTTCTGCAATTTTTAGAGCAAAATTTCTGTTTGTTTGCTGAGATTACAGTTTTTTTCCTTATACATTCAGCAAATAAACAAGAATTGTACTTTTAAAGGAAACTTACTTAGCATATGTAAACATATCACTTTTTTATCCTAATCTAACTTATAGTTTTAATTTGATTTTTTATCCTAAATTAATTTCTAATTAGATTTTTAATTTAATGATTTTCTCTTTTAAATCTATTGTTTGTCACGTTTTTAATTTCTATTCTTTTTACTTTACTATTTTTTTTAAACAACTCTGACTATTTTCTCATTTGTAAAGCACTTTGACTGACAGCAGTGTATGAAAGGTGCTGTATAAATAAACCTAGAAAATCAACAAAACATGGGATTTGACCAGGTGCACCCAAACTTTTGCATACAACTGTAAATGTCTTGGTTTTTATAGAGAAAAGGGTTGATGTGATTGGTTATCATATGTACACTGTATTTGAGCTAGGGCTGCAACGTATGGAAAAAATGTATGGTAGGTCATATTTGTAGGTTTTTATTATTTTTTATATTGCGCTTTGCCATATATTAAAAACACGTTCAGTAATGGAATTTGGTTCAAGACTGACCTGCATTATTTTTAACCGAAATAATTGGCTTTTGTTGGATATTACGAGTACCTTCAGAGCACTCACAGAAGCTGTTCTGGAGCTGTGGTTGGTCAGGATGCACTCAGCACACAGTAAACAAACACTGTGATTGGTGGGATGCTTCGTTTGCATATTGTAGCCTTCTGTAATATCAGTATTGCGAAGGCCGGTATCACAATAACTGTTATTAAGTGCTCTATACAGCCGTGTGCATCAGTGCGTATTCTGTTCAGCGATCCAGCAATGAAAAGTGTTTTCATCTGAAACGCAGCACAGATTTCTGAGAATCAGTCAGGACGGCCAAAACGAAGCTGAAATACAGGAGGTCTGCTAGGCTTTGTTCTTTTTTTATCCAGGGTGTCCATGAGTGACGGCGTGTTTTGAGTGACGGCGTGTTTTGTTTGGGCCGTTTGAAGCCTCAGCGCCTCTTTGCTTCGTACGCGGCCTGTTAATCGGCCAGGCTTTTGGAGAAAGTACTTTATTATCATAATGTACTGCCCCCTCACAGCACGACCTCTTTCAGAGCGCGACTGACAGCTTCCTTCTGTTCTCTCCTCCAGCGCCGAGCGGCCGATTTTGATCGGTAAAGTAATAAAAGTCACATGCCTTCCTCACACAATGGCCTTTCATTTAGTGGCTGCATTCATTATGACCATAATGACGGTATTTAGCACACACATTCACGGTAGGTGAGACAGAAACAGAGAGAGAGAGAGAGAGAGAGAGAGAGAGAGAGAGAGAGAGACGGTTCCTCAAGCTTATTCTCTTTACACCAGACAAAGAAGTCTGTAAGTGCATGCTTTTCTTTTCTTTTCTTTTCTTTCCTTTTCTTTTCTTCTCCCCCAGTAGAAGGAGGCTTCTCACGCACACACGCGCTCTCTCTCTCTCTCTCTCTCTCTCTCTCTCTCTCTCTCTCTCTCTCTCCTGTCAAAGCCAGAGCTCCGGGCAAAACCAAACGGTGAACCTGCCAGTTTATTTGTCTGTTCAAGTCCCTCTCGGCCATTTTTTATCCCTCTACAGGTGGCGCGCATGTGCTCTGTTGAACCGTCTCGGCTTCGTTTCTGACGGTTCATCATAACGACTGCATTCAGATTTCATAAGATCAAATACAGATAATTAATGTTCGTTACGTTTCCCATTAAATGAATACACTCTTAAAAAAGATGTTTCTTTAAGGCTTAGTAAAGGGAACTGTTCTATTTAGAACCATTTCATGCTTAACTGGTTCTCTGCATGGTGAAATGGTTCTTCAGATTGATATGTTGTATATGGTTCTACATAGCACTAGAATGGGTTCTTTTATTGTGACAAGCCGTCTTAACAGTAGCAGAACCCTTTTTTGGTGCAATATAGAACCATATACAAACATTATCCATCATTCTGAAGAACCATTTCACCAAACAAAAAATCCTCTAAGCATGAAATGGTGCTATAAAGAACTCATGGTTCTAAATACCTTTGAAGAACCGTCTGTTCTAAAGAGTGTAGAAAATGGAAAACCAATGAAAACATATCGTTTCCCAGTATATACAGTCCGTATATGAAAACCACTGGTCTTTATTTTTGTGATGAGTTTGGGAATCTCTGGGCACCTCACAATTAAATACGATTTCAATTCAGGGTGTCAAGATTCGATTATTAAATGTTTCTCAATGCATTTCTCGATTATTTATTTCGATGGCCTACGTAATGTATTTTCGTCTGTCTTTGTCATTAAGAAATGATGCTTCCTGTGGTTTCAGGTCTTTTATTTCATTTATGCCAAAACTTCAAACATGCCTGTATTAGCGAGATCCTCTATTTTTCCTACTCAAAGCCTCTACCCTACCTTATAAAGTCTCTGAGCAAGACTTTATTTTACAGCAGTGTCTATACAAACATCTAATTATAACATTTTGTAAATCAGTTCAGAACCTTTCAGCCAAGAATTGATTATTCTCCACTCCTAACATTTACATATATGAACATATTCAGCCTACAGCAGTTTAGCCCCACCTACCCACACTGAAGTTACAAGGAGTGTTTCAGCCCAGGCTGCTTTTCAGTAAGGTAGAGAACAGGGCAGCCAATCAGAACAAAACTCATTTGCATATTCCAGTCTGAAATGCATGGCCTTATTAATTCTAGAAAGTAAAGACAGCAAGAAATAAATGGACCTCTAGGGGAAAAAAATAAAATACAAGAAAAACCTAGCGTATTGGCCCTTTAATGTAAAATGGAGGTGTCCTTCTTCCAAAGGGCGCTGGTGAGAAACTGGTGGGAAAGTTCAGCTGGAAGTGTCTGAATCTGGCAGGAAGAAAGCAGCCGGTTTCCACTCCTTTGTGCCGTGCCAGTGTTCATCTGGCTTTTATTTTTATATCTCTTTTTGGCTTGAATATCATATTCTGCCATTCAGTGTCGATTCACACTGAAGGGATGACTTCGTCACATTAGGCAGACGAACCAGACGCGCAAGGAAGTTAAATTAGCGGGTTTTGTTTACAACAGGGTAAACATGGGAAACCAGAGAGCAAAGTTTCAAGTTTCAAGTTCATAGGTCATTTGCATAGCATGTCAGGACATTGGAATGCCTGTGGTGAGGCTCAGCTAATCACTCTACAGAAAGTAAATAAGTAAAAAAATAAAAATACAAGAAAAACAAACTGAAATATATTAAATACACACAAAATATACACAAGATATACACAAAATATGGAGACAATATACATTTTAAAGTGACAGTGTTATTATTATTTAAAGTGACTTAGTGTTAAGGGTGTTATTGTCCATAGCAGAGATGTGATATAATAATAATGCTGACAGAGTGACTGAGTGAGATGGTTGCAGGTGAAGAACCCACAGCTTCACAGCTTGTTCAGAAGCCTGACAGCCTGTGGGTAGAAACTGTTCATTAGCCGAGTTGTTCTGGCCTGGATGCTGCGGAATCTCCTGCCTGATGGCAGGATGGTGAACAGGCTGTGTGCTGGGTGACGCTGTCTGACCGGATCTTTTTGATCTTCCTGAGGCAGCGGGACTGGTAGACGTCCTGTAAGGCTGGTAGTCTGTTGCCTATGATGGCTTCTGCCGTCCTCACCACTCCTTTAAGGGCCTTACGGTCGCAGGCGGTGTAGCCGCTGTCCCAGACAGTGATGCAGCGCGTGAGGAAGCTCTCTATGGTGCATCTGTAGAAGTTGGTGAGGATCTGAGGAGGCAGACCAAACTTCCTGAGCCTGCATGAGAAGAAGAGACGCTGACAGGCAGATCTCACAGTAGTGTTGGTGTGGAGGGACCAGGTGAGGTCATCAGTGAGGTGTACGCCGAGGAACTTCACACTGCTGACTCTCTCCACTTCGGCTCCATTGATGAATAGGGGAGAGACCACCCCTCTGCAGCTTCCTGTAGTCCACGATCATCTACTTTGTTTTGCTGATGTTGAGACAGAGGTTGCTGTCATGTCTCCACTCTGACAGAGCGCTGACCTCGTCTCTGTAGGCTGTTTCATCTCCATCAGTGATGAGGCCTAGGATGGGGGTGTCATCAGCAAACTTGAAGATGATGTTAGACGTGTGTTTGGCTCTGCTCGTCAGGAAGTTCGGTATACAGTAGCAGAGATGAGAGTTCAAACCCGAGTCTGTGAGATTAGGAAAGAGTTTGTCAGGGATGATTGTGTTGAATGCTGAGCTGTAATCTATGAACAGCGTTCTCACATATGTGTTCTTTCTGTCCAGGTGTGTGAGAGCAGTGTGTATTGTTAGTGCAATGGCGTCGTCCGTGGATCTGTTGGAGCAGTATGCAAATTGGTGAGGGATCCATGGTGGCTGGAAGTGTTGAGCAGATGTGAGTTTTGACCAGCGGCTTGAAGCACTTCGTCACTGTAGATGTCAGTGCAACAGGCTGGTAGCCATTCAGGCAGGTGACGGACGATTTCTTGGGGACTGGAACACTTGTGGTTTCCTTAAAGCACATGGGAATCACTGACAGTCTTAAGAAGAGGTTAAAGATGTCAGTGAAAAACTCAGCCAGCCGGTTGGCACGTGCTTTAAGTACACGACTGTGGACGCCTTCGGGACCGGGTGCCTTGCGTGGGTTAACTGCCCTGAAGGATCTCACCACCTCAGACAGGGGAATGGCTCTTCATCTACTGGGAGTTTCTCAGCAGGTGAGGTATTAGTTGCCTCAAAACGAGCATAATGAGCATTAAATTCATCTGCAGGTGTGGAGGAAGAGCCTCTATCACAGATCACACCTTCTTTGTCGTCAGTGATGGTGCGCAGGCCACTCCACATACGTCTGAGATCAGAGCCAAGATAGTTGAATTCCACTCTGTCCCTGTAGCTCATTTTGGCCAGCCTGATGGTCCTCTGAAGGTCATATCTGGCCTTCTTGTAGCTAGCCGGGTCACCAGAGCAGCCCGAGCTCTTAGTTTGGTTTGAACCTCAGCATTGATCCAAGGTTTCTGGTTGGGAAATGTTCTGACATTGTTTTTAGATGTAGCTTGTGATGGAGTCAGTACATTCATTGATGTATTCATTGAAGTAAATAAACACGCAAGGGTCAAAGGCCAGAGCAGCAACCAATACAATACCAGAGTTCAAGGGAGAATCCAAAAGAGCAAACGAGGGATAAAAGGGTTAAATAACACGAGTAGCAAAAACAGGAAAAATGCAAAGAACAACTGATACTGAGCAGGTACATATACAACCCCATTTCCAAAAAAGTTGGGACGCTGTGCAGAATGTAAATAATAATAGAATAGAATAGATATGCAAATCATGTAAACCATTTTAAAGGAAAATACTACAAAGACAACATATCAAATGTTGAAAATGAGATATTTTATTGTTTTATGAAAAATATTTGCCCATTTTGAATTTGATGCCAACAACACGTTCCAAAAAAGTTGGGACGGGGGCCTGTTTACCACTGAGTTTCATCACCTCTTTAACAACACTCTGTAAGTGTTTGGGAACTGAGGAGACACTGCTGTAGTTTTGAAAGTGGAATGTTTCCCTGTTCTTGTTTGATGCAGGATTTCAGGATTTCATAATGCACCAAATGTTCTCAGTGGTGACAGGTCTGGACTGCAGGCAGGTCAGCTTAGCACCCGGACTCTTAATACAGAGCAATGCTGTTATAATACATACAGAATGTGGTTTGACATTGTCTTGCTGAAATAATCAAGACCTTCCCTGAAAAAGACGTCGTCTGGATGGCAGCATATGTTGGCAAAACATGTATATGTTGTTCAGCATTAATGGTGCCTTCACAGATGTGTACGTCACCCATGCCATGTGCACTAATGCCCGTAGGAAGGGAGTTTTACTCCGTGACAAAATCACAGTAACCCGCCTCTTATGGCTTATTCCTTTAACAACACACAGGCACACTAGAGTTGCTTTTGTTGTTGTTATTAATCTCAGAATTTTCCATCCAAGTAAAGTCACAGTGGCTGTTCACAGTGAATGGAGCTCACAGACGTTACCTGTCTGACTGCACTGAGCATCATTAGCATCTTTTTTTGGTGACAAGGAGGGGGGGGATCTCCTCTATCTGATTGGTTCTCCTCTTTCTTTCCTTGTGTTGGAGTCTAGTTACGCCCAGAATCATCTTACTCAGCCGGCCGGCCCCCTTTTCTGTGTGTTTTTAGTCCTTTCTCTCTCTCTCTCTCTCTCTCTCTTGGTTTTCTCCTCCTCCTCTTTCCCGCTCTCAGGCTGAGCGATGTTCAGAGGCTTTAGTTAGTACTGATTCCACTCTGGAGCTCAATGCTCACTGCACTCAGATCAGCTGGATGAGATTAGCAGCCGTTAGCATGCCGGACAGGGGCTGTGGCCACAGAGACATGGCACAGGTAAGACAGGGAGACTGTGACGCTTTTGTTCTGTTATCTTCAGCTTCTAAACAACAGCAGAGCTAAAGTCTGGACTGGTTTCATTCACACAAACTTCGGAGGAACCTGTAGAACGTAGACTAGAGGACCTCAAAGCCTTCTGCTTATTATAGGTGCTGATAATAAAAGTGCATTCTGGAAATAAACGTAAAAATGTAAATGTATAAACTTACATTCAAGCATAGAGTGTTGAAGTGACTTATGTCTTAATGCTGTAAATATCTATCTATCTGTCTGTCTGTCCGTCTCTATCTATATATCTATCTATCTGTCTGTCTATCTGTCTGTCATCTGTCTATCTATATCTATCTATCTGTCTGACTGTCTGTCTATCTGTCTGTCTGACTGTGTATCTGTCTATCTATCTGTCTGTCTGTCTGTCTGTCTGTCTATCTATCTATCTGTCTATCTATCTATCTATCTATCTATCTATCTGTCTGTCTGTCTGACTGTCTATCTATCCATCTATCACATATCTGCACATTTTAGTGTGGAATTACTTTTTATTTGTGAAATTTAACATGTTTGAAAAAAATAAAACTGCAAAAATTTACGGCACATTTTATATTACATGTTTTATGTTTTTCAGTTTGTTAATCTCAGCAAATAAATATAAATTGTGCGCTAAAATAAGCAGAAAATGACATATTTAAGTTTGCTTTCAAACTTCCCAAAAAGAAACTCAACAAAACATGTGCTTTCACAAGGTGTGTTGGAACTTTTGCATGCCACTGTGTGTGTCTGTCTGTCTGTCCGTCTGTCTGTCTGACTGTTGATATATTGTTTGGCACGTAGTATCAGCTAATTTTACGCTTCCATAGAGTTACTGGTATTGGAATCAATATTTGTCAGTAAAATACAACTGTTAGAGTCTGTTTAATTGATGACTGTATAAAATCATATCGGTCAGTTATGTGAATTTCTAACTCCTGAAAATCAATACCCAGTCTGTCTGTCTGTCTGTCTATCTGTCTGTCTGTTTATCTATCTGAAGGCTAGTCCGATTAAAACGTAGCATCACTGGATAAAGTGATCTACAGATATTTATTAGTCATCCACAAAAATCTTATAGAGAAGTCTGCAGAACTTGTATCTTCTCAACGTTTCATGCTCATTTAAAAAAAAACCTTGCATAAAGACTCATTTTGTGTTGGAAATAATAAATAAATAAATAAACATGCGCTTTTCTGCGCTGTAGTCCACTCAGCCATGTGCTGACCACGCTCACTGACCTCTCTGAGGATTCGTTCTGTTTTTTTCCCCACCTGCATTCCTTGTATATTTCTGCACATCTGGCTCTTTGCAATATCAGATTCAATTTAGCGGTAAAAGTTGATCTGAGACGAAGAATTCTAGACTTCTTTTTCAATATAAGAGACGGATGTTTGGAGTTCAGGTCTTTACAATGTGAAGAATTTCATTGCTCAGTCGCGGCTTAATGCTGCCCATGTGAGCTCTGTGTTTGTGTACGTCCGTTCTGACTGCTGTCTCAGTGGGTCTGAATTTGGGGTAAAAAAAAAACTTCATATACTTTGTTTTTTTTGTTTTTTTTCTTGTTCGGTGATGGACAGTAACACAAGATATGCGCTTCATTACTGTACTTAACTGCTGTACTTTATTTAGTCTGTACTTTATTAAAGTATTTCCATTTTTTTTTAACTTTTACTTTCACCCCACCTAAAGGTGGGCAATGTGATATTTTATCATTATCATGATAAATAATGTCACAGTATGCTTTTCTGAGTACATCATGGACATTATCAGTACTTATAGAACACTGACTACGTGTTTAATTATGAATAAGCGTAATTAGTCCTGTTTAATTGGATTTAGTGCAGTGCAGTTTGTGAAACACTGAATACATATCATTGTAGTTGTGGGTTTATTATTATTATTATTATTATTAATAATAATGATATTATTATTTTATATTGGACACTACAGGTTCAATTTTGTCTGTTAAATCTCAGAAAAAATAAATATAGTGATGCATAATGCATGATATTTAAATGGATTTAATGCAGCACAGTTTATAAAAAAACTGGATAAAAATTAATAAAATATTGTTGTAGTTGTAGGCTTATTTTTATTATTGTATTTTATATGTGGCACTACAGATTATATTTTGTCTGTTAAATCTCAGAAAAACCAACTGTAGTGATGCATATCATGTATCGCGATACTTCTCACAGTATCGTGATATATTTTTGCAATATCGTTCATCCCACTACATTTCACTTTAAATGTTCTATATTTACTTTGCTACTTTCTTAAAGATATTTTGAAGTGATTGATTAAAAATGGATTTTTCATAACATGCAAAAGAATATTATGCACTTTCACAATTAAATCAAACCAATCATAGCACGCTTTTCACTAAACTCCTCCCCTAAATGCTGAATGTTTCAAAGCTGCCAACAGACTGCACTGAATAATGCAATGTTTCTGAACCAGTGAGTTCACTGGGTTAAGCGTGAATGCAGTAGAGAACTTAAAGGGTTAAGTGTGAATGCAGTAGAGAACTTAAAGGGTTAAGTGTGAATGCAGTAGAGAACTTAAAGGGTTAAGTGTGAATGCAGTAGAGAACTTAAAGTTAAGCATGAATGCAGTAGAGAACTTAAAGTTAAGCATGAATGCAGTAGAGAACTTAGAGTTAAGCATGAATGCAGTAGAGAACTTAGAGTTAAGCGTGAATGCAGTAGAGAACTTAGAGTTAAGCGTGAATGCAGTAGAGAACTTAAAGTTAAGCATGAATGCAGTAGAGAACTTAGAGTTAAGCATGAATGCAGTAGAGAACTTAGAGTTAAGCGTGAATGCAGTAGAGAACTTAAAGTTAAGCGTGAATGCAGTAGAGAACTTAGAGTTAAGCATGAATGCAGTAGAGAACTTAGAGTTAAGCGTGAATGCAGTAGAGAACTTAGAGTTAAGCTTGAATGCAGTAGAGAACTTAAAGAGTTAAGCGTGAATGCAGTAGAGGACTTAGAGTTAAGCGTGAATGCAGTAGAGAACTTAAAGGGTTAAGCGTGAATGCAGTAGAGGACTTAGAGTTAAGCGTGAATGCAGTAGAGGACTTAGAGTTAAGCGTGAATGCAGTAGAGAACTTAGAGTTAAGCGTGAATGCAGTAGAGAACTTAAAGGGTTAAGCGTGAATGCAGTAGAGGACTTAGAGTTAAGCGTGAATGCAGTAGAGAACTTAAAGGGTTAAGCGTGAATGCAGTAGAGGACTTAGAGTTAAGCATGAATGCAGTAGAGAACTTAGAGTTAAGCGTGAATGCAGTAGAGAACTTAAAGGGTTAAGCGTGAATGCAGTAGAGGACTTAGAGTTAAGCGTGAATGCAGTAGAGAACTTATAGTTAAGCGTGAATGCAGTAGAGAACTTATAGTTAAGCGTGAATGCAGTAGAGGACTTAGAGTTAAGCGTGAATGCAGTAGAGAACTTAGAGTTAAGCGTGAATGCAGTAGAGAACTTAGAGTTAAGCGTGAATGCAGTAGAGGACTTAGAGTTAAGCGTGAATGCAGTAGAGAACTTAAAGGGTTAAGCGTGAATGCAGTAGAGGACTTAGAGTTAAGCGTGAATGCAGTAGAGGACTTAGAGTTAAGCGTGAATGCAGTAGAGAACTTAAAGGGTTAAGCGTGAATGCAGTAGACACGTTTCTGTAGCTGTAAGTAACTCGATAAACCTGATCTGAGATGCTGATAAAGTGAATCACTCATTTCTTTATTCGCTCTTCAGTCTCTTTGTCTCCTGCTGTGGTGAACTTGCGCTGTCTGATTAGTCTTTTTTAGGCTAAGCTGTTTTCCACAGTGACGGCTTTATTAACCTCTCACTAAGTTCAGTGATGTCACAGGTCACAGTTCATCTACACTGTAAGCCCAAATAAGTTCTCATAACTTTTTGAGGTAGCCTGTTGACATAAAAAATGATTTACATTATATATTATAAGTATTATACTATTTTAAGTATTATATTAAGTATTGGGGAACAAACCAGTTGGTTGAACACACTTAACCTCTTATTCTCCAGCGTATATTTTGGTTTGTCCATCTGAATTTACTTGACCAAATCGCAAGGCAGATTATTCAGTAACTGCATAAAATAAATGTAAATTTTTATTTATTTATTTATTTTGTAAAAGCTCCCCTCAAAGAACACGTGTTTTATGATACACATATTGCTATATGCTTACAATTTACTGCTGAAAGCCAAAAATCTTAGACGCTCTTTGTATTATTTATAAAAATAATTTTTACAGAGCAGATCACTGAAGAGACGCCATCTGTTTATAGTTTATAGCCCAGATTTGTGGAAAAATGGGTCGACTTTCAGTAGAAAAAAACTGTGAGTTCAGCTTCTTTTATTATCAGGGTTTAAAATGACATCACCCATCTATTTGACTGGAAAGAAGACAGTTACAGCTCTCATATGACCCCCACCTTTAGAATGTAGCTTATGAAATATGAAAGTTATGAAGAATATGATGAAGTGGGTTTTGGAACCACCGGTGGTCCCAAGGAGTTGAAAAAGGTTAAGATACTAAACACTGCATGTTAGAATGACTGAAAATATTGCATTAGATTTATGTAAATCATGTTTTTGCAAATTCTGACTAGTTTAATTCAACTTTTCCAGTTGGTCAAACCTAAAATCTCAATTTAATATGTTTCTGTAGGTAATTACAAAACTTCTGATTAAATTATATTGACCACTTTGCCAAACACTGAAAGGTCAACCCCTAGTGTGAATGTGATAACCCAGCAGCACAGACCCCGACTCAGCAGCAGAGAGAACAATATCTCACCCTTTTAGCCACAACGCAAGGTCAGGCCACTCAGAAAAAGTGTAAATGAGAAGCAGACGCCTGAGGAAAGGTAGCCTGGGTGGAATGAAACACGTTGATGAGTCAAACTTACGGAAAGAAGCACCCAGTATGCAAATTGGCTGAGCCAGGAGCCAATGGGAAGGAAGCTTTATCCGACAAGATCGTGTTATCAAAACAAACGTGTCATTGTGTTTCACTTCAGCAACAGCTGATTCACTCACTTCTACACATTTGTTGAGTAACTTGAATGAGAGAATTAAAGTATTTCCATTTTTTGAGACTTTTACTTTCCCTCCACTTTATGATGATATTTCATCATTATTGTGATAAATTATGTCACAGCATGCTTTTCTGAGTATATCATGGATATTGTTTCGTACTTGGACTACATGTTTTATTGCAAAGTGAGAATAGTTAGGCCTGTTTAATCGGATTTAACTCCACTACATTTCACTGTAAAATGTCCCACGTTTATTTCAGTACTGCCTTACAGATATTTTAAAGTGATTGATTAAAAATTGATTTTCCATGACATTCACAATTAAATCAAACCAATCATAGCACACCTTTTAAACTCCATTCTTAAATGCTAAATGTTAATTAAATCAAACCAATAATAGCGCAGTTTTCACTAAACTAATTGCTAAATGTTTCAGAGCTGCCAACAGACTAAACTAAACTGCGATGAGTTGATTCCACTCAAAAGTGCCATTTTAGTTTAGGAAATCATCAAAAGTGTTCTCTTAACTTAAAATAGTTGAATGATATGTGGGATATATTCAGTTTTATGTATAACAGACCTAATTTATTTGAGTTGAAACAAAATGTGGGATTAAAGTGAATAAACAGAAAATGCAGCACCCATCAAATAGAATACCCGAGGAACTGTGTTGAATATTGGAGTTTGAATAATATTGACTAATACTTAGTCAGGATAAAAGGACTGATTTCAGCATCTCCAGTAAAAAGGCTATCCATCTTTGTTACCTCCCATCCCTCCACACCTTTGACTTGACCTTTGCTAAGTGCAGGCCTCAGCTCAGATATTATTTGAAGGTTTGGACTGTCTTACAAAACCCGAAGGTCAAAGGAGTAGTTTGGTTAAAATGTTGTCAAATAGCAAAAAATGTTTGCTGTCTGATGTTTTCTTCTTAAATTTTAGCCCTGGTGCTACAAGGCTAATATACATGTATTTTAGTCCATGTTTATAAAAAACAGTGAGTCAGAAACCACATAATCAAGACTATTAGAGATACTGTACACCTCCACACAGTTTAAGTGACTGTGTGATGCCTATGGCATGCAGTTAGCATCATGCTAACAGGTGTACACAAGCTTACGTTGCTTGTTACCAGCAAAATTCAGACACCAAACATGTTTCAGCTGATCGACTGCAGGTGGCGTTAAGGGAAAGCGTTCATTTGATTTTTATCCTGGACTATTTCTTTAAGATCTTAGTAGAAGCTGGTCCAAGAACTTTATCGTTAGACCTCTGAAGTCATTCCGTGATCATCCTTATTGGGAACTCTGGATCGTAGCTATATTTCTATGAGAAAAACGAGTGGTGTCTCTGAAAGTCCCTGCTGTCTCCAGCTGTGATAAACCAAAATATTCCCAACTCGATATACTTTGCCGTACGTACATTTTTCCTCCGTATGTTGCCGGATCCTCTGAATTATGAAGTGTTTAAGGAGCCGAAATACAGCTACTGCTACATACAAGCTACTGAACTGACATCATAAGACTGGCCTCACCAAAATACCCCATACAAACCAGCAGGCTTTGTCCAGTGTGGTAGTTTAGAGGCGTTTGGCAGTTTTAGGCTGCAGTTTGTTGCTATTGTGGGTCACGCTGCTGTGAGGAGCTTAGGAGGTGTGGCCATGCAAAGCGGCTCTCGGGAGGCGCCACACTGCTGGGTTAAAAAGGTACTGGTGCTGGTGTTGTTGATGCTGTTAGTGTAGTTGTGTTGGTTGGAGTAATTGTGACTGAGGAGGGGGCTTTACAGTGTATTGAGGTGTTCGTCCTCCACGGATGTTGTGTCTTCCTGTGTTACCTTTCCCTCGGTTAGAGCTGTGCTGGGCATTTCTTGGAGCCTGTTGAAGAGCCTGTTCATAATAAAAGTGTGTTTGTCTATATGCACTATATTTTCCACATCTTATCCTACAGTGTATAACTTATAACATACACCGGTCAGGCATAACATTCTGACCACCTCCTTGTTTCTGCGCTCATTGTCCATTTTATCAGCTCCACTTACTATATAGGTGCACTTTGTAGTTCTACAGTTACAGACTGTAGTCCATCTGTTTCTCTGATACTTTGTTAGCCCCCTTTTACCCTGTTCTTCAGTGGTCAGGACCCCCATGGACCCTCACAGAGCAGGTACTATTTGGGTGGTGGATCATTCTCAGCACTGCAGTAACACTGACGTGGTGGTGGTGTGTTAGTGTGTGTTGTGCTGGTGTGAGTGGATCAGACACAGCACTGCTGCTGGAGTTTTTAAACACCTCAGTGTCCCTGCTGGACTGAGAATAGTCCACCAACCAAAAACATTCAGCCAACAGCGTCCTGTGGGCAGCGTCCTGTGACCACTGACGAAGGACTAGAGGATGACCAACTCAAGCTGTGCTGACACACATAAGCTGCTCTCTTTGACTTTGCATCTACAAGGTGGACCAAGAAGGTAATAGAGTGGACAGTGAGTGGACACATTGTTTAAAAACTCCATTGTTTAAACACCCCATTACATTAGAGAAACCTAGTCTTCTGCTAGCTGGTGTTTGAATACTGTAATATGCTCTGACATGGATGTGGTGGGAGTGATGGCAGTGAGGCGGTGTGATCCGTGACTGACGAACCGAGCCAGCTAGTGTTTTGCTGTTGGTACTAAGTTGACGTTGTTGAGAAACTAAACAGTTTGGCACTGTTGTTGGCCACTTGTAACCGGATAGCCTAGCACTCGTCACCAGACAGCTAAAAATAATCTATAATGATTCTTTCTTAAAATGTTCCACTGTTTGGCGAGTGTTTGTCGTGTTCTGACCATAAAAGATTGTTTAAAACAGCAGTTAACCACCCAGGAGCCAAAATCAGCCTTCAAACTTGAAAAAATAATGATTTGGCATTTATCGCGATATGAATCGATGTGAATTTTGTTTATCGTGATAACATTTTTGGCCATATCGCCCAGCTCCAGTTAGAACATTAGAAAAGCTGTTCTCTAACCCTACTGTCATGGTGTCCACTCTTCCTCTCTCGTTAGGGAAGGGCTGGACAGTCCCAGATTTGTTCCAGCAGTGGAAAATGTCCATTATGCCTCAGCTGTGAAAATTCTGGCTCGGTCCAGTAGTGTCCGGCAGCTGTTGCTGTCTGCCATGAGGCAGCTGTTGTTATTCGAATGAGTCTTCCATTTTTCCCCTGTGCATGGCTAACAAGGCCAGGGTTTAGAATAACAAACAGGACCTGGTGTTGTTTCAGTGTGGTGCTCATGAATGCATTTCATCTGTCCCAGTGGGAACACCTGGAGACGTGTTCTGTACTCCACCCCAACGGTCCTGGCACTGCCTGAATCCTCAGCTGGTCTAGAGCCCTCAGAGCTAAACAGTGCGATTGATTACGCTCTTACTTTGAGTGTCCACCACAGTCACTTTGTCTCCAGCAGAGGTTCAAGTAAACATCTATTAAATTCAGCTAAACTTTGCAGCAACACTAAACTGAACACTCATTCTAAACCTAATCTTATCCCCTTAAAACCCCAGGCTTATTACTTACTAAGGCTTACTATTCAGTAACTACAGGGACTTCAGTGCAAACTGGCTGAGCTTTTCTTAGATTATAGAAGTGGGCCTGCCGGTGGGCCCTGGCTATTTGAGAGGTTTAACCTCAACCCAAAAACTCAACCTAGCTGTAAACCTTACTTAAATAGACCTCATCTAACTGCTGAGAACAAAATATGTAAGTTGATAATGTTATAAAACAGTAGATCTGCTAATGTAGTTAATGGGTGATTAGTCTTGTGGAAGTTAAGCTCTCGTAATGAGACCGTCTGCGTAAAAATTGGTAGAAAAAATTGGATCTGCCAGTAACAAGGGTATACCCCCTTTAAACCCCGCCCCCAAATTCATCTATGCGCTTTTACAAACGATAAGTTTCTAACCGTGCTGTTATTTCACCATAACATCACGTTTTTTTTTTTTACAAACACTGTATCACTCCGCTGAGACGCCGTTGCTAAGCAACGACTTTGACAGCTGTAGGAGACGCTTAAGACATTTGAACGTTTTTACTTCTTACTTTGCCACAAACAGAAAACGGACACTTTTAAGATCACATTTGACCGACAGCCGATTTGGTCAGACTCTGAAGATGAGACGACACTAAATTCCCAAACTGTCATCACCACTGAGCAGCTTTTCAGTCGGCAGCTGAGACAGAAGAACAGCTAAACAACCTGGAATCAGCCAGAAATGAACCCAACACCATTCGCCAAACTAAATGGGCTGTAAGATGCTTTACAGACTGGCTGGAACAAAACAACATTAATACTGATCTGGCAAAAACTGACAAAACTGAGCTGAACTTGATATTGCGGCAGTTTTATGGCTCAGTCTGATTCGGTCAGACTCTGAAGATCAGACTACACATTTGGCAAATGGTGTTGGGTTCATTTCTGGCTGATTCCAGGTTGTTCAGCTGTTCTTCTGTCTCAGCTGCCGACTGAAAAGCTGCTCGGTGGTGATGACAGTTTGGGAATTTAGTGTAAGGAGCTGGAGAACGAACTGCCGGCTGAGCAGCGAGTGGGCGGAACTCGTTACTCTGACGCAGCAACAAGCTGCTCGTTAAGGAACTATAATTTGTTGAAGGAACTGCGAACATTAAAACATATTAAACGCCGCGTTCACGGCCCAGTTTATTAATTTATTACTGTATTTATTTAACTGTTGTAGAAAAGCAGTAGAACACTCGAGGAGTGTGTTATCACCAATAACATCACGGCTGTGATGATCTACAGTGACCAAATCACAGCCGTGATGTTATTTCACGATAACACACTCCCTCTGTGTTCTATTGCTTAAACAACACACATCCACATGCTTAACTGGAGTCTTCTGCAGGTCTTTTTAGCCTTACTAGCTTGCATCCGTGGACTAACGTCAGGCTTGTCAGTTAAACAGTGTTCCCCAGCACAACAGCGCCCCCTACTTTGAGTTTTCTTTCACAAGAAAATGGCTCTATATAGAACCATGAACACCCGAACCTTTTGCTTGATCAGAGGGTTATTTGCATTGTGAAATGTTCTTCAGATTGATGGAGAATGTGTTGTAGATGGTTCTATGTAGAACCCTTTTTCTACAGCACATTCTCAATCAATCTGAAGAACACTTTCACAATGCAAAGAACTATTTAATCATGCAAAGGGTTCTTGGAGTGTTCATGGCTCTGTACACTCTTAAAAAGATGGTTCTTCAAGGGTTCTTAATAAAAAAAAAATAGTTCTGTAGAAAAAGGGTTCTATATAGAACCATCTACAACACATTCCCCTTCAATCTGAAGAAAAGGGCTCTGTATAGCACCAAAAAGGGTTCTACTATTAATAACCCTTTTTTGGTACTAAATAGAACCCTTTTTGCTAAGAGTGTATAGAACCATTTTCTTTACTAAAGAACCCTTGAGGAACCATCCTTTTTAAGAGTGTCCGTACATTCCTAGATCATACTTGATTTCTGTTTCTGACACTGTATGACAGTCTATAGCGTTTATAGAAGTCTATAGGGGTGCTAGATGGTCAAAGGATGACCCGTCCAAATAAAGTGGGCTCTAATTTACTGTAACAGCTGCTGAGAAATGGCTTGTTTTTGTTGTGTGGTCACTAACTGCCCCTCCTTCATGCCGTGGCTCAGCATTCTTCTGTAAACTGCATCATGGCTGTGTCCTGAGATTTGATTGAGACCGGTGATGTCTTCTCCACGAGCCTTTATCTGCGCTCTCTCTCGGGGACATGCCATTCTCTCACCCTGAGTTGCGTCACTTCTAAATGCATACGTGGGTCAACAGGCTGGAGATTCTGTGGGTGGCAAACAGGGACAGCTGCCCTGGCATTGCTGCCTCTGCCAGGATGAAGCAGCACATGTTTTTTTTTTTTGGAAAACTTACTCATCAGAGCTACTAATCAGCGCTGCCATTAACATAACTCCAGCATTACGGTTTGTTTTTTTTAGCTGCAGCTGTTTGAGTAGTGAAATCGCCCCAGAAACCACAAAAAATAAAGTAGACTTTTTAAAATCATGCCCCATGGTTTGGCAGTGACGGTACACCAAAAGCAAGAATTATGGTTTTACGCTCATGAGCACAGTTTTACTGTAAATCACACACACGTTCACACACAGCACTCTTCCTTTACGTGTTTGTTTTCTTGAGTTTCTTATGATCTTACTGCTGTGGTTTGCAGTACACTCTTAAAAAAGATGGCTCGTCCAGGGTTCTTTTGTAAAGACAATTGTTCCTTATAGAACCATGAGTTCTGTAGGACCATTTACATGCTTACATGACTCTTTGATGGGGAAACAGTTCTTTAGATCGGTGAAGAATGTGTTGTATACACTGTTTAAAAAGATGGTAATTAAAGGGTTCTTTAGTACAGACAGTGCTTCTATATAGAACCATGAGTTCTGTAGAACCATTTACATGATTCTTTGATGAGGAAAATGTTTTTTTCAGATTGATGAAGAATGTGTTGTATACACTCTTAAAAAAGATAGAGTTCTTTGGTAAAGAAGGGCTCTGTAGTAAAGAAAATGGTTCTACACATAGAACCATGAACACTCAAAGAACCCTTTGCATGATTAAAGGGTTATTTGCATCGTGAAAGCGTTCTTCAGATTGATGGAGAATGTGTTGTAGATGGTTCTATATAGTAACATAAAGGGTTCTACTATTGTTATGATGCATTTAAGCATGAAACGGTTCTATATAGAACCACTGTCTTTACTAAAGAACGCTTGAAGAGCCATCTTTTTTAAGAATGTAGTCCTAGTTATGGTAGCTAGGTTTTATATATATATATTTCTGAATAGATTATTGAACATCAGCATGTACAGTATATCTAATTTGTTTTTTCATGGGGCCCTGGGCAGCTGCCCACCTTTGCAAAGACCACCCATGTAGAAGCCAGTGAGAAGCTGCTTCAGGTTTCTGTTATAACAGGTTTTCCATTAGAACTATTATAATTGAGTTTCGGCTTTTTTCTGCAGATGCAGCAGAAATTAGGCAGAAAAACGCTCGACTCTCCCTTTACATGCTGTAATTCCCTTGGTTGGACATCTGTGCTGCGTTTGTTATGCACAAATTTACTGCAACCTGCAAATATCCACAACGCATCTTGGAGCAAAGGTGCTGATCTGTGATCAGTTTCGACGACCAAATGTGCAAAGAAAATGTGAAAACTCTGATTTAGGATAATCATTTTGAAACTCTCTCTCTCTGTAGGCCTCATCTTGGCCTTCAGTTGTCCACACTGCAGTTTATTCAATCATTTTAATGGCACAGATGTTCACCATGAGTGTTATGTGAGAGTTCTTACAAATCCCAGACATATTCAAACGCTCTGACAAGTGCGAAATGTGTTTTCTGGTCGAAATCTGGAATCTCAGTGGTTTTTGTTGGAAGGCACGGTTTGGTTGCTTTCTCAGTCAGTGCTGAACTATCCCAGTCCTCCAAGTGTGTTGAGCTCTGCTGTGATGTTGCAGACGTTAAAAAAATAAAAATAAATAAATAAAATAATAATAATAATAATTTTCATTTAATTAGCATTTTTCATGCCGGTGGCAGCTCAAAGTGCTTTACAGACAGGAGATAAAACATAGTTAGACAAGAAATCATTAGTATTTATTTTGAATCAGAAGAAAATGAAACAGATCAAATTAGAAGATAAAAACCACGAGACGTAGAGTTTTAATTAAATGCTGAGTTAAAGAGACACGTTTTCAGATGTTTATTAAAAGTGAGCACTGAGCTTGACTGTCTAATAAAAAGTGGAATTGAGTTTAGAAGCAGAATAACCGAAAGAGTCTCTCCATGTTTTCTGTATTTTACAGAGGGTATCTGTAGAAGGCCACTATCTGCAGATCTTACAAAATGTGCTGATGGACTCCATTTGGACACGTTTGCTCTCTTAGCTTGCCAGGTTACAAACTGTCATGCATGTTGTGAATTAGCTGCACGATAAATTAACACTATTAATCACTGTCGGTAAGATGTTATTTAAAAAAATGTAGTTCCACCCAAAAAAAGACACAAGATGCATCAGCCGAACAACAATAGCATCCAAAAAAATGCGCCGTTCAGCATCTTACTATTACTGTGCTGCGTCAAACCCAGACCACAAATCCATTGTTGGTGACGTGGCTTGAAATTTACACCAAGAAAGGAAGTCAATCTCAAGCCTTTAAGATAAGCAGCAGCTACAGTCTTGCTTATGATGTTTAAAGCTCTTAATAGCTGAGCGCTTGCAAATCTCACTAGCCACGTTTACATGCAGCCTAATAATCCCTTAATAATCCAACTAACAGCTCAATCGGAATAGAACACGTCCATGTAAACACTTTAATCCGAATAGGCTAGTCCAATTGATGCCATTCGGAATACAGTTTATATCTGACTGATCGAGGTGGGTAATCCTGTAAATAATCCGTTAAATAGAAGAATAATATCTGTGTAAACGCCTGTATCTGATTACATTCCCTATCAGAAAGTTTAAGTCCGTTCTGATCATGTTCGTCGCGTCATAGTGAAAGTTTATACCGTTCAACATGGCGGAGCAGAAACTGGTCTGCAGAGGAGACGAAGTTTATGCTCTGATCTTTAAAAGACGGCGGTGGGACGGACGTCCAGCTTATGTGTCTCAGAACACGACGTCTTCCTCTCGGCCTTCTTTAATAAGGACATGTGAAGGACGTTTTCCTGAGTCTGACATCATTTTAAAGCAATTAAAAACACAAGCGCTGCTCACTGCTGCTCATCTCACTCTGACTGGACTCACGTGATGCTGGTTGTCATGGTAACGTCTACACTGAGTTTTTCTCTACATATGCGCGTCATTTTGGATCTGATTACTTGCAGTGTACATGTAAACTGTGATTTTCCATCGGATTGTTGAGTAGAGTGAGAACGTAAACGCCTCAGTCTTCATCTATAATCGGAATGTGTTCAATTGGATTGGCAAAAATCTTTGCATGTAAACACAGACACTGCTCTGTGAGGCATTATAGCTTGTCCAGCTGCCTCGCTCAGCTGAGGCAGGCACAGCTGACTCCTAGGATCTCATACAGCTCAGTTGGTGGAAGATCATCCTCTTATTAAAGACACGGTAGATAATTCTGGAGAATGATTGTTGATATTTGAATTAAAAAGCAAAATAAACACACCCTTCCCTTCAGAGCTCCTTCAGAGGCTCCGCCTCTTAAATTCATTGACATGCATTGCCAAGGCTGTCAGCCGGGCTAACAAACATGTTTTTAAAACGTTGAGGCCATAAAACCCTTCACAGACGTTATACGGACAAATGGCATGATAAAATGTTAGAGCGAACAACAACACAGCAAGTACAGTAACTAATGTAAGCCAGGTTATGGGTCAGCAAACTGTCGCTACAATTACTGCTGTGAAGCTAAACAGTTGCTATCACAAACCTTAGCAAATGGGACAAAACAGTACTGACCTATTGGTTCTTTGAAACAGCAAAAATACGTTAATGTTGCCCAGAAACAGAGCAGCCTCCTCATCCCTTCTCATGCCTTTCAGCTCTCCATGAAGCCAAACTCTTCCAGCTACTTATTCAACAGCTTCTTGTTTGGATTTTCCCATTACACCTTAAATTTTGCAGCAGTTATATTATGGCACCTTAGGATGCATTTACACTGCCTCGGTATGTCAACAGGCATGAACACATCCTCCCCCTTCAGTTGGCTGCATGTGGGTGTTATTAGGGAGTTGCCTCCAGAATCCAGTTGACGTAGTCTGGCTAAGTTGACATTTATGTTAGTAATGCTTCTATGTATTGGACAGATCAGGATTCAGGTCATTGAGTACCACTTGCAGTCAACATCAGTCATTTTGGATTATTATCATCCAACCGATCATTTCACTGCTCAGATTTTAAATTTAGGAGGTAAACAGTTGTGTTTAAATATGTTAGCTTTTGCCGCTGGTAGTCGCGCGAATGTTTGAAAAGTGTAACCAACGGAAGCTGACTTCTTTCTCAATCGTCGTTCTTCAGATCGTCTCCTCTTTGGCTGTTTCTCAGCCATCTCTCCTTTTTCACGATGCGTGGGGTTCAGCATGTAGCTCACCACTTCCCCCATCCTGTGCACGAGCATAAGCGCCCCCTGTTGCTGATTGGCTGGAATTGTGTTGTGTCATTCGGTCCAAACCACAAGTCAGGGCTGTGTACGAACACCGGGTTTTTCCCCAACTAGCCAACTGTGAGGAGATATTCACTGAATTTGACAAAAAGTGTACAGATTTTAAGTCTCTTACTGCACCTTTAAGCCTCTATAAAGTGCACAGCAGTAGGATGTTACAGCATGTGTGTTGATATATTCATATTTCAACTCTTTAACAACCTCCCAGTCCTGAGAATCCAGACGCATTCTGAGGGTAAATGTATATGGGACATGTATCAGCTTTTGAACATTTATGTTTCTCACTTCATATTACGATTTTTGAAAATGCTGTTCATTTTTTGTCACAGAGGAAAAACAGCTTAGGTCCAGAACTCGACCGGATGCTAATGATGGATTACAGAATGACGACAGGTCCTCAGTGGCCTATGAGAGCAGCAACAGTTGTGATGGCTGTGCTAGGAATTAAACTTGTGCCCCAGCGGCGGCACAAAACCTGCTTAGCAGATTGTGCTGCGTTTCCAGAGAAATCTTATAGATTGCCTCGGGCAGCTACCGTAAAATAGTGAAGTGCACTGCAGTTACAGGAAGTCACACCTTCAAAACAACTTAACGAACTGCTGCCCTTTAGTGACTCACGAGCTTTATATCATACTTATTTAACACACTCACTCAACAGCAGCCCACTGACACCAGCAGAGATGCACAAACATGTCTCGGTCACACTCCTTCCAATAAAAACAACACCAACAGCCCACTGTTTCCTACTGAGTTCGCTGACAGAGGTTACAGACAACACACAGTTGCAGTCAGAAGTTTAGGCGCACTTACTCATAGAGGATTTTCTTTATTTGAACAGTATCCACATTTTAGAAGAAAGTGAACTGTGAAATAACACATTTAAAATTGTACAGTGACCAAAAAAGTATTAATTATGCTTTTTCACCAAGACTGAAGAGAATTTTTAGAGCATTTAAAAAATTGTTTACATTGAAAAATGTAAATTTTGTTTTGGAAAATTGGGTTTTGGAAACAAATTTGGTTGTGATTTATTGGTAGTGTGATTTAAACAAATAGGCCTCTACTGATCTGAACTGTGCTTAGAATGAGCAAAAACAATCACAGTGCACCGAACAATAAAGGAGCCTCATGAATCTTTTACACAGTGATAGGAAACAGTAGCTCACAGGAAGCTCCCGTTTTACACCTTGAGATTAATAAAATGATTGTACTGTTGCCAGCGGGGTGCGTATCTTTCCTGGCAGCAGATTTAAGCCTCCTGTTAAGGCTTTTCAAGGTTTAAAAATACAGGAAAAATATTTGTAATACTTTTTGGAGCATGAAACCTTTTTTGCTGGGTTTAGTGTGATTTGAATCGAAAGGGTCAGTTTGACCCGGAACAGAAGAGATGTTTTGCTTGTATTAATCAACATAATCACAAGAAATGTCAAAAATGTTTAAAAAGTCTTAATAAG
Source organism: Colossoma macropomum (assembly GCF_904425465.1). Classification (NCBI taxonomy): domain Eukaryota; kingdom Metazoa; phylum Chordata; class Actinopteri; order Characiformes; family Serrasalmidae; genus Colossoma; species Colossoma macropomum. The sequence continues at coordinate 32,593,291 of NW_023494807.1, forward strand.
AAGAAATAAAACAAATGTGTTGAATGTGTTTTTGCCAATGTACAGAAAAAGGAGTTTGAAAATTATTTTTTAATGAAAAGCAAGTGAATTATTATAAATAGACCATGGGGTAAGGGGTGAAAAGGTGTGGTGAGGTTATGCTTTCAGTCAGGTGTATTCATTCACCTTTTGACTGCTAGTGTATATAAACATAGGCAGGCGGTCTGTAGTGCTGTTATTGTTGGAAAGTCTCTGTTACTGCAGCACTAAAACTGGCATTAAAGTTCCAGCAATTCCTGATCGGAGCTTTAAACAGTGTCCAGAGCCGGATTCGTTCTTCTGAGCTGCTGGTGCAGGTGCTGCTGACCGTGTGCTTGTAAAGCAGGGTTATTCTCCTCTTTCACTTTCATTCTTAAAGCGATAGATTGGGTGCGTATCATGGCATAGTGTATTTATGTATATATTTTTTTCAAATAAATCACTTTGTATGCTTAAGTGAACGTTTTTGTAGATTAACAATGACTTCAGTCTTCAGACACTTTAATCTGCCACTGTTTGGGTGCATGTCATTGATAGGGATGTGACGATATACAGTACTGTGCAAATAATAGGGATGCATCGATACCAATAGTAGTATCAGGTATAGGTCCGATGCTGCGCTCATTTACTTGCACTCACAAAAATGCACTGATACCAACACCTGATACCAGCGTGTACCGTCAAGCTGCTGTGCTAATGAACAAACAACTCAAGCTGGCAGTGAACGAAGGTCTGTGCACCTGTACACACCACTGTGTACAGGTGGAGACATGTAGGCCAACATAACGGAGATGAGAAATGTCTACATTTCCTACAGGCTGTAGACACAAGGTTCTTTTAACAGTGGCATTTTATTCTAGATGTCCCTTCACTTTTGATAAGAACCATACTGAAATAGAACAACTGAAGTAAATCTAAAATATTTTTATTGGATGAAACAGTAAAAACAGAAGTGATCAACATACAGTCAGATGTCAGTATTGCTTTCTAACCCTACCGAGATGAAGGCGAATGTGTGTAAAGCCCACAGCGGCTTCTCTAAACGCTGTTGAATGTAGTGTTATGCCTGAAAGTCGTGTCTCTCACACTCCAACTTTAATCTACGAGAGTCAGACGCTGCTGAATTTAGTAAACATTACAGCCGTTTACAGTGTTTTGCTGGGCTCTGCAGCTGTGGCCATTGGACCGAAGGCTCCGCCGTCTCTGTAAGCTATGAGAATTTGCGTGCTGTTCATTTGATTGGCTTCTCCGCGACTCTTTTGAATGACTTCATTCATTCGAACTGTTTACTCGTGTAATTTTATACTGTTTATAGATATAATTTAGTGATCTTTCGACTTTATTTATTCATTGCATTCATTTGAGAGATTTCTCTTCATGCATGCTTGGCCTGCTCCCGCCCACAGTGGGCTGGTTTCCCGCCCACTCCTGCACACAGCACTGAACATTAGTCCTGCGCTGTAAGATATTGTGGTGGGTCCAGCGAGAATCAGAGTGCAGACCTCAAGTTCACACTATCAGTTTTAGTTGAGAAGCTTGTAGGCCGAGACCGCATCATCACCTGAAGCAGCTGGCCGAGTGAGGAACGCTGTGGGCTGACGGCTAACGGGTAACCCCAAGAGACTGGCTTTCCCTTCCACTCTCTTTTCCCTGTTAACTCATTAACTCATTACTGTCTGATGTCGCTGCTTGAGAATAAACTGGACCAACTGACCTCAGGCTGCAGCTCACTACACGAGTGGTCAGTCAGCATGTTCTGACCTGTTTGTACATCACGTTATACATTTATTTGCATATTGGTATAACATTAAAAACAAAACTTAAAAAGAATTTCAACCAGTATACCGGATGAACCACTACTAGTTTAGTACCATGATAATTAGTGTACATCAGCTTCCATTGGTTGACCTGCTGAAAAAACCCATAGAAACCATTAAGTGTTTCTGTTGGTTTCTAATGGGTTTGTAATGTGTTTTGGCTTTTTTAATGTGTTAATATCACATTGTAATGGATCCTAATGGTTTAACAGGTGACCAACAGCTGATTAAGCAGGGTAGCTATGTTAGCCTCATTGCTCCAGAGCTAAAACTTGACTTGGCTGACTGACTACGTTTGGATTAAGATTGAAAATCGAGAGGGAAATTTTTCACAGAACTATTTAAAAGGCAGCAGACTTATTTGGGTGAAAGGATCGGAGAGCTTTAAACTCTGCGTGGGAACCTGTTTGTGTTGATGGAGGATCTAGTTTCTCTCCTTCCTTTGTTCTGTTCTGAGTCTGCTGTAAAAGCTTTTGTGCTGTTCCTACAGTGTTTATTTCTTGTAGAGATTCCAGGGCTTGAATTCTGGCTGTCTGGGGTGACTCTGGGTTATTTAGAGGCAAATAACTCTTAATGCAAGGCAGGGGAGTAAAAGGGGAGGTTATGTAATGGGGTGAAAGACAGAGTGAAGGAGAAAGCACTGTGTGAGTCCATGTCTGTCAGACACAACAATCTAGTGAGGACTTCAGTCTTCAGTCACTTCAATCTGCCACTGCTTAAGTGCACGTCATTGATAGGGATGTGACGATATACAGTACTGTGCAAAAGGGAGGGATGCATCGATACCAATACTAATATCAGGTATAGGCCCGATACTGCGCTCATTTACTTGCACTAACAAAAATGCCAGATACCAACGCCAAAGATACCAAAGGTACCAACACCTGATACCAGCGTGTACAGTCAAGTGTAGCTGCTGTGCTAATGAACAAACAACTCAAGCTGGCAGTGAACGAAGGTCTGTGCACCTGTACACACCACTCTGTACAGGTGGAGACACGTAGGCCAACGTAACGGAGATGAGAAATGTCAACATTTCCTACAGGCTGTAGACAGACGGTCCTGTCCTACCGTGATGCAAAAAATGTTTTAATCATGTAAAAGGTTCTTTTAGTGTTTATGGTTCTAAATAGGACCATTTCCTTGACTAAAGTGTAAATGACCCTAAAAAGAGGCATTTTCTTTTTCTTTTTAATCGTTCGTTTACTTCTCAACTTTGCTTTGAGTGTACACGTAAGAATACGCTGACTTTTAATTTGGCGGGTGCTGTTGTGTACTGGCTCATGTTGCTGCGCATGTGCAAGAAATGGAGGGAAAACACAGTTCATGAAGATAAACACGCTGAAAGGTTCTCACTGAAAACTCTGCAAATTTAGCACCTAGCTAAAGGTGAACAAGGTAATTTGTTAAAATAAAATGTATTTTTTATTTTGATGATTCTACTTTTTCAGAGAGCTTGTAGAGTACTCGTAAGGTGTTTCTCTGATAATGTATACTGTGCTTATGTGACCCATACAATGTAAGCCGCTCCCGCGAATTTTCAGCCTCATTGTTCTTATACTCTTAAATTTTAAATATTCAAGGGTCAAGCTTGTGTTGTCAATGGTTTCAAGAAGTAAGATATGTTTGTCAAAATATCAACGTTAGATTGTGCAAACTAATGGTTTCAACCATCCTTTATGTGTTGTTTTAATTCAGCTCTTACAGTGAATTCATGAAACCTAAGGAAATAAACCTTCATGAATCATCAGTTCTTGAGTTGACCATCATTCGGCTGCGGTTGCTACATAAAGAACCATCGTTTTTAAGACAAGTTGGTTGGTCAGTTAGTTATACAGTGATCTGCTGAACAAAACTAATATTATTGAGTTTAGTCTCACACAGTGCCAACTTACTCGCTAACTAACGTCAGCAAACAGAAATGTACCGGTGTTGTGCCAAATTCCGATTCCCCGGCAGAATCCGACTCCCTATCGTGTTTGCAGGCATGCAGACGGCACAGATTACACTCACGGTTTCAGCCGTTTCTGTGTGTAAATAACAGGTAATCTTTGATTTTTATTCACAGCAAACAGCACAACAGGACTTAAAGCCAGAGTCTAGTGATAGTTTAGTTTAACAGCACAGCAGCAACACTTGACTGTACACGCTGGTATCAGATGTTGGTATCAGTGCATTTTTGTGAGTGCAAGTAAATGAGCGCAGTATCGGGCCTATACCTGATAGTAGTATTGGTATCGATGCATCCCTCCCTTTTGCACAGTACTGTATATCGTCACATCCCTATCAATGACATGCACTCAAATAGTCATAACTCATTAAATGTCTTTCAGCCATAACGACACTTTAAACTCAGTTTTAATTCTCAGGTCTTGAGCAATAGCATCTCTATAACCAAGGTAACAATGTGATGTCGCAGTATTAGTTTTCTCTCTTCATTATTGGGCACTTTCTGATATAAACAGTGCCGCTTTCAGTCTACGTCTAAAAGAGCAGCAAGCAGTGAAGCTGTTGATTCCCAGAGATGCTTCCCTGGAGGGCACAGCTGGAAGTGCTCTGAAGAGCACTTAGAGCAAAGTACTCAATTAGAAAGTTTAATTTGGAACCCCTGTGCAGCAGAAGTCACTAATAGGCGGACTGCGGTCCGAGTCCGGACCCAGACGCTGTCCTGTGCGGACCTGGACCTATAACCGATAAACTATGGAGAATTATTTAATTTCGGTGGGGTGGTCCGATTTTAATTGCCGTAACTTCTCTAGCCTTTACGGTAGCTTTAGCAGCCCTGGAGACTCAGGACCAATCGCATGCGTTGTAAAGATCACCTGGGACGCTACTCAGCCAATCAGATCTGTGCATTACGATGAGCACTGAGGCTCGAGTGAGTGACGCACACACAGGGGAGGGACGAGGCGAGAAACAGCAGTCGGAGAAGAAAGTGAGTCAGAGGGAAGTTATTTCACATGTTGTGCTCTAAAAAGAGAAAACTGACCATAAATGTTATTGAAAAATCACTGAATTGTATTTTATTTGATTTGACATTCAGTTGTTGACTGTATAAGATGCTGATATACCTACTAGGCTACTTCAGTAAACAGTATACGGCACTGAATCATGATGCAAGTCAGACATTATGATGTTCTGGATATTTTCTCTAACTGGACCTTATTGAATTTTAATTAAAGACCCCTGCTTTAAGGGGTGATATAGAATCTGAGTGCAAATTTATAGTGTATCAGGTGATGAGCAATTATTAGATGAAAATACATTCTTCCAAATAAGATGCCAATCCAGACTTATCCTTACTGTTATTGTTGTTATTATTATGAATCGGCTCTCTTCTAAAAGTAAAAAGGAAGGCCTGTTTAGAAACACATTGTGGTGGCTTTTTAAACTTTTGCCCAGGGTCCTGATACAACAAAGGGCTCCTAATTTGTAGAAGAGTGCCATTAAAATTCACTTTCACACTTTCTGTCTGCCAGTCTGTGGAGAACCTTTATTACAAACTCAATAGTCTCTGTGGTGGCGCTGTCTGCTGTGAGTTTGCTGTAGTTTAAACCATGAGATTTGTTCAAACTCTGTTATTTGTACAGAGCTCAGAGCAAAAGAGCTCAGAAAGAGCTCTGAATATGTTTAATAAAAGTCTGAGCATGTGTTTTTTCAGCTAAGGTGAATCTGTCTGTGACTGTACGATTCATAGAGCCGTAAAGACGTTACCAGAATAAAGATATTTTATGATGGATGATTCATCACCAGAGCACATGCAGTTTTCTCCTGTGTTACGAGAACGTAGTGATTTCACAATCTCTCTGATTGACAGGCACTTGGCCTTGCCTGCTGCAGACAGCTGTGAGCACTCCGTAGAGGAGAAGGTTAACCCTTAAAAGACTGCATTCTTAAAAAAGACGGTTCTTCAAGGGTTCTTTATTAAAGACAGTGGTTCTACGTAGGACCATGGACACTCAAGGAACCATTTGCATGCTTGAAGGGTTCTTTGTATGGTGAAATGGTTCAGATTGTTGGAGAATGTGTTGTACAGGGTTCTATATAGCACCAAAAAGGCTGCTGTTGTTACAAGCTTGACATCATAACAACAACAGAAGTGTTCTTGGTGTTATATGGAACCATTTTCAAACAGGTTCTATATAGAATCATATACAATACATTCTCCATCAGTCTGGGTCATCATTTCATCATGAAAAGTTCTTTGAGTGTTCCTGGTTCTATAAAGAACCATTGCCTTGACTAAAGAACCCTTAAAGAACCATCTTAAGAGTGCACAAAATTACATGAATTACCTGCTTAGTTGCTTAAATTACATTTACATTCAGTTTACATTCTGTATCGAATGGTTAGAATCTGCACCTTTTCATTTTTGCTCTTTTTATGTTCAACAATTACAGAAACACATAAAAACTGTAAAGGAATGTTTTTATATATATATATATATATTTTTTTTTTTTCTTTTTACCACACCATATATATATATGTATATATATATATATATATATATATACAGCTGGGATAGGCTCCAGCACCCCACCGCGACCCAGAAGGATAAGCGGCTTAGATGATGTATGTATATATATATATATATATTTGCCTTACCGACAGTAACTGTGACTTCTAAAGCTGGCTTTACACTGAAACTTTCATGCAACTAGTTGCATGTTGTGAGTTGCCCACAGCATAATTTCAGTGCAACTTTGCAGTCACATTAAGCAGTTCAAAAAAGCTAAATTTATCAATACATTTACTTCACAAGTTAGTCAAATTAGTGACTCTTCTTCAGCTCTGTTCTCATCTTTTCTAATAATTTTCATCATTTGGGTCCCAAATAAATCTAATCTCTGTGTAAAATTAAGGGCTTTAGGGCATCAGCCCTGTACAATTGATCAGTGGCTTAATTTATTAAATTCAGACCCTTATTAGTCCCACAACGTGGAAATTTCACCTCCGCGTTTAACCCATCCGTGCAGTGAAACACCACATACACACTAGTGGGCAGTGAGCAGCCCTATCCATGGTGCCCGGGGAGCAGTTGGGGGTTAGGTGCCTTGATCAAGGGCACTTCAGTCATGTACTGTCGGATCAGGGGATCGAACCAGCGACCTTCTGGTCACAGGGCTGGTTCCCTAACCTCCAGCCCATGACTGAAACAACTTGCTTGCTCGCCTGAACAGGAACTTGAACCCTGGACCCTCAGATTAAAAGCCTGATGCTCTACTGACTGAGCTAACCAGGCCCTAAATTCAGTACATTGGTAGCTATGGTAACGAAGATAGCTGAAGTGCTGCCTGGTGTCTAAACACATCACCAGCAAAGCATCTTTCCCAAACAGTTGTCTATACATTGAAGGTAATCTGAGCCAATCAAACCCATTCTTTGTATTCAGATGGTATGATTGATTAAAAAGAATTGAATAAGAAATATTAGCAAATGAAAATGCTTGGATTCCTGGACATTTTAAGTCCAGGCATGGAATTATTTTCCTGGACAACCAAAACCCTGGAGAATCCAGGGAAGTCCTGGACGGGTGGCAACTCTAGAATCAAGAGAGGAGAAAATCTCTAGAATCTATCTTCGTAAATCATCAGCCGTTTAAACAGCGGTTAGCGTTAGCTGGCTGGTTAATGCAGCTGTTTACAGAAACGTTAGCTTTGAGTAAATCATGCTTGTTGGCTCTGAAAACTGACTAAATGAAAAACTACGACTGGTTTCTCGAGTCGATGCTTGCAACTGTTACGACTGGGTTTGAAATGAGTTGCAGGGCGCTTTAGATTACGTGACTAAAGTGCAATTTAGTTTCATGTAGGTTTCGAGCAACTAAGGTTCATGAAATTTTCACTGTGTAAAGCCAGCATAAGGCTTAAATCTATCAAACCCAACTTCTCGCTGCTGGTACCTTTGTGGTGTATATATTTGTCTAGTTTTGTCTGATTAAAATCCACCCCAGAGAAGCTGGTGAGCATTCATGTCCATGTTGGTCAGTGAATTGGATCACTGTGTGCATCTCCACATTTCTGGACTGTAAGTGCTAAAAATAATAATAATAATAATAATAATAATAATAATGAAGATTTCTGAACTTTATAATCATTAGAGTGCAGTAAAGACCCATGTATGCTTGATTTAAAGTGGAGTTTGTTTTTTATACTTTATACTTGTTTTTGTTCTTCTCAAAATCTGCACTAGCTGTGAGCCAAATCGCTTCCCGTAACAACTGATGGTGCTTTAGGGGTTTGTCGTTAAAGCAAACAGAGGCTGAGGTGCAAAGAGAGAAAGTCTGTGCAGAGCAATTTGTAAAACCCCCCCTGGTATTTGTGGGATCCCGTGTTGTCTGGCTTCTCCAGCGTTTCCTGGCTGCTAACTCACTCACCATAGTGGCACTGAGGCTTCACTGGCAGTAAAACGTTTGGCTTATCAGTTGTTCTTCTGTAAAGCCAATAATTAAAAAAATATCTTAAGCCATTAAATCTCCTGCTGTGGGTGTTGTATATGGGGGGCAGTCGTGGGCTGGAGGTTAGGGAACCAGCCCTGTGACTGGGAGGTTGCTGGTTCGATCCCCTGAGACCACAGTATTTGACTGAAGTGCCCTTGAGCAGGACACCTAACCCCTAACTGCTCCCTGGTGCTGTGGATAGGGCTGCCCACCGCTCTGGGCAAGTGTGCTCACTGCCCCCTAGTGGGTGTGGTGTTTCACTGCACAGATGGGTTAGAATACAGAGGTGAAATTTCCCCACTGTGGGACTAATAAGGGTCGCTTAATCTAATATTGGTTACAGCGTCACAGATCAACAATCTGATTGGTTGCCACAGTTATTTTGCATAAAGTTCTTTCGGAATTAGAGAGCAGAGTGATGATGTCCATCCATGGTTTGGTGTGTCAGCTGTTTGTACATATTGCTGTCTCTCGCCTCAATATAACATTAATACATTCTGAATCAGAAAAAACTTGTCAAAAACATTCCTAACTTCAATTCTAGGGTCACTGAGAGGTTTGTCACTCACAAGGACAGAAAATTCCTGTACAAATAAGATGACAGACGTACAGACACACCCACTTCCCCTGTCCCCTTTCTCTTTGTGTATCGTGTAACACATCATCCAGCAATATATGGCTCTAGAAATTCCTAATATTTTGTCTTAAGTGTTTCTTTGCTAGTATGTTTCTGACTCTGATAATGCATTCTGTACCTCCTATCTGAGCGCATCACCGCTGCAACTAATGATAATTTCTGTTAACTATCGGTCAGTTCGATTTTTTTAGATAACAATTAAATAATTACTGTAATTAAACTAAATAATTAAATAATTAATATTTCACAGAGAGATGGTATCCTGCGTTTTGTGTATAATAGTATTGGGATGGTTGCTAAAACAAATTATGGCACAAACAGCCCAGCCAAGAATAATTTTCAGCATCATAAAAGAAACTCCCTGCTGCCTTTATTGTTGGACGCAATGTGATAATTTCCAAGCAAGCACTCAGATTAAAATGAAATTTAAAAAAAGGAACATTTTTTGTGGGCGTTAAAGGGTTAAACTGAACTGTATTGTAGTTGTGAAACAGAGCTGTAGAAGAGAACAGGCTGCAGGAGGCTGATTTGACCCCCAAGACTCGTAAGAAAGCCGTCCAAGCCCTGTCGTCCAGACAGCACCGTGTGATATGTAGCAGAAACTTAATTGTGTGTGTGCCGAGGCCAGAGAGCTGCATTGTTCCTGAGCTGTTTCTCACGCTGTTGGGAGTGCGGTTCTCATGGGCAGCGCTACATCTGAGAGATAAAAACTCGTCTCCGCTCATAAAGTCTCCACAAACGTGCAAACTGTCAGTCTCGGCTTCCCCTCACCTCAAATAACCAGCCGCTCTCTCTGACCTCTGAGACCAGGGCCTGTATATTAGTCTCGATTAGGCAATAAACAGGGTTGACAAAATACTTTGAAACAGTAGTGATGGATAAATACTGAGTACACTCTACTAAATATACTCAGTTACATATTCAATTATAATAATAATAACCATAAACAATAAACATATTCAGAGTACATTAAGGGCATGTCTTGATAGGGCATATGGAAAAATCATTGATCATCCCTCAAAAAAATCTGATTTATCAGTCTACTCAGGCTTTAGCAGAGCTCAGTAACACAGATTAATAACTGATCACACTGATTTATCAGTCTACTCAGGCTTTAGCAGAGCTCAGTAACACAGATTAATAACCGATCACATTGATTTATCAGTCTACTCAGGCTTTAGCAGAGCTCAGTAACACTGAGATTAATAACTGATCACACTGATTTATCAGTCGACTCAGGCTTTAGCAGAGCTCAGTAACACAGATTAATAACTGATCACACTGATTTATCAGTCTACTCAGGCTTTAGCAGAGCTCAGTAACACAGATTAATAACCGATCACATTGATTTATCAGTCTACTCAGGCTTTTGGTGACTCTAGCAGCTCTGGTGGCTCCCATGTGGCGACTCAGGTGGATGTCGCTCAAGGGCTCAAATAAAGGGAGAGAGAGAGAGAGAGAGAGAGAGAGAGAGAGAAAGGGAGGGAGGGAGGGATGGGGAGAGAGAAAAAGAGAGAGAGAGAGAGAAAGGGAGGGAGGGAGGGAGGGATGGGGAGGAGAGAGAGAGAAAGGGAGGGAGGGAGGGAGGGATGGGGAGAGAGAAAGAGAGAGAGAGGGAGAGGAAGGGAGGGAGGGATGGGGAGAGAGAGAGAGAGAGAGAAAGGGAGGGAGGGATGGGGAGAGAGAGAGAGAGAGGGAGGGAGGGAGGGAGGGATGGGGAGAGAGAAAGAGAGAGAGAGAGAGAGAAAGGGAGGGGGGGAGCGAGGGAGGGAGGGAGGGATGGGGAGAGAGAGAGAGAGGGAGAGGAAGGGAGGGAGGGATGGGGAGAGAGAGAGAGAGAGGGAGGGAGAGGAAGGGAGGGAGGGATGGGGAGAGAGAGAGAAAGGGAGGGAGGGAGGGAGGGAGGGGGAGAGAGAGAGGGAGGGAGGGAGAGAGAAAGGGAGGGAGGGAGGGAGGGAGAGAGAGAGAGAGAGGGAGGGAGAGAGAAAGGGAGGGAGGGAGAGAGAAAGGGAGGGAGGGAGGGAGGGAGAGAGAGAGAGAGGGAGGGAGAGAGAAAGGGAGGGAGGGAGAGAGAAAGGGAGGGAGGGAGGGAGGGAGAGAGAGAAAGAGAGAGAGGGAGGGAGAGAGAGAGAAAGAGAGATGGATTGATTAACAGGACAGGTCCGTTTATGGAGAGATATTAGTGAGTAATAGTGCAAACAGATATTTATAGTTTTGAGTCTAGTTTTAAATGTATAGGGTGTGTCTGAGTCCCAAACAGAGGTCAGAGATGATTCCACAATGTTGGGAAAAAGCTCGACCAGCTGCTGTGGTTTCTCTAACTCTAGGAACCGTCAGCAGGCCGGGATTCTGTGTGGGTTCATATGACTGAACTAATTCACTAAGATACTGAGGCCCATTTCATGATTTATACGTTAAGAGAAGGATCTTACACTCCACACCAGATTTAACAGGTAGCCAGTGTAACGACCACAGGATTGGGGATACATGGTCAGACTTTTTGGTCCTTGTAAGACTCTAGCAGCTGCATTCTGGACCAGTTGGAGCTTATTTAGTCATGTATTTGGCCGACTAATTTCCCGTCTTACCCCAATAATAGTCAATCAGCCAAGAGATGTTTGGTCTCTGTAGTTCTGCTTTAGTTTCAGTACTGGAGCTGCAGGGCGTGTTTCTGGCAGGTCAGATGGATGATAGATTTCTTCCTTTCACTCTGATTGTTCACTTTAGTGATGCTGCTGTAATTCAGTAATTCCTAGCGCTCGCTGTCCTGCTGGACCCATCAGTGTCCAACCGGTCTATTCTGCCAAGTAGGCCAGTGTTAAGTGGCTTGAGAGAATAAAGCTGACTGGCCTGCATTTCAATCCATTAGCACTGAATCGCTGCCGGAAGGCCATTCATATCGACTTACTGACCACAGTAAGTACAGCACTCTGAGCTGTTCACCGTACTTCAATTATCACTCTTAAAAAGATGGTTCTTCAAGGGTTCTTTAGTAAAGACAGTGGCTCTATTTAGAAGAACCTTAAAAGGTTCTTTGCATGGTGACAGGATTCTATATAGCATCAAAAATGTTCTGCTATTATTACAGCATCAAGCTTGAAACAATAGAAGAACCCTTTTTCGTACTATATAGAACCCTTTTCAAAAAGGTTCTCGATATAACCATATTCAACATATTCTCCAATCTGAAGAACTAAAGCATGCAAATAGTTCTTTTGGTGTTCATGGTTCTGAATAGAACCATTGCGTTTACTAAAGAGCCCTTGAAGAACATCAGATTGATGGAAAATGTGCTGTAAATGGTTCTTTATAGCACCAAAATGGGTTCTGCTATTGTTATGATGTCAAGCTTTTAACAGTACCAGAACCCTTTTGGTGCTATATAGAACCCTTTTTGAAAAGTTTCTAGATATAACCATATTCAACTCATTCTCCGTCAATCTGAGTAACTACAGCTCCCTTTATGCGTGCAGATAGTAATTGGTGTCCATGGCTCTAAATAGAACCATTGCCTGTACTAAAGAACCTTGAAGAACCATCAGATTGATGGAGAATGTGCTGTGAATGGTTCTATATAGCACCAAAAAAAGTTCTGCTATTTTTACAATGTCAAACTTGCAACAACAGCAGAACCCTTTTTTAAACGTGAATGTGAAAAACACATTCAGTCATGGGGGTCCGAGCATTTGACACCCCCTTGTGAACACGTAGCACGCGGTGCTGCATATGTTTGCTCCATTATAGAGGTCATAGGTCGTGGTAAACATGTTTGTTGTGACAGCGGCATGTAATGTTCTCATATGACGCCGGCTGAGTCCTTATAGAACCTGACATGTAGAGTTTCCGGCTCTCTTAGAACAGGAGGGCAGCTGCTGAGGCTCTGTGTGAAGAGACAGAGCTTTATGCAGTGTTTTAGAGAGAGAGAGAGTGAGAGAGCGAGAGAGTGAGAGGGATAGAGCGGGAGAGAAAGAGCGGGAGAGGGAGAGAGCAGGAAAGAGAGAGAGAGAGAGAGAGAAAGCAAGAGAGAGAGACAGAGGGAGAGAGCGGGAGAGAAAGAGAAAGCGAGAGAGCGGGAGAGCAAGAGCGAGGGAGAGAGAGAGAGAGAGCGAGAAAGCGAGAGAGAGGGAGAGCAAGAGGGAGGTAGAGAGAGAGCGACAGAGAGAGAGAAAGCAAGAGAGAGAGAGACAGAGGGAGAGAGCGGGAGAGAGAGAGAGAGAGAGAAAGCGAGAGAGAAGGAGAGCGAGGGAGAGAGAGAGGGCGACAGAGAGATAGAGGGAGAGCGGGAGAGAGAGAGAAAGCGAGAGAGAGAGACAGGGAGAGAGTGGGAGAGAAAGAGAAAGCGAGAGAGAGACAGAGGGAGAGAGCGGGAGAGAAAGAAAGCGAGAGAGAGGGAGAGCGACAGAGAGAGAGAGAGAGAGAAAGCGAGAGAGAGAGACAGAGGGAGAGAGCGGGAGAGAGAGAGAGAAAGCAAGAGAGAGGGAGAGCAGGGAGAGCAAGAGCGAGGGAGAGGGAGAGCGAGAGAGAGAGAGAGAGATTTAGAGAGAGAGAGATGTCCCCGTTGCGGTGAGGTCACTGCCCCTCTCATTCAATCCAGCTGAAAGTAAACTCAGTGAGCAGCATCATCACCCGGGCGACAGTGCAGTCGGCCTGAACTGGCCGCAGTCACGGTCGGCGTAATTTTCTAGTGAGTGACTGAGAATAAAATCCGTCTCCTTCGTTTGAGTGGAGAAATTCAGAAGTGCTGTTGTTGTTCAATGTTCTGGGTTTGGCTTCTTAGCAGCTCTTATCAGTTAAGCCTTCACTCACTGCTGCTTCATCTGTCTTTGTCTCTTTTCTTCTTAATTAGCGAGAAGAACAAACTAAAGCCTGAGCTTTCAGGAAAAAGTCTGGCTGCAGACATGCACCCTCAGCCTGACCGCGCACCGCCAGCCTCTTAAAGACGTCAGTGCCGCTCTGCCACACAGCGTTTTTGTCGGCTTTATGAGGAAAAACAGCGAAACACGACCTGCTGGGCAACAAGAGCTACACTGAACATATATCACCGTTGCCATACTGATAATCAGGTCATTAAATATGGAAACCCTAAAAATAAAACCACGACGATAAAACATAAATGTCGGGATTATTCACAGAAAAAAACAAACAGGCTGACACTGAAACTCAGAAAAGCCACCCTGAAGACGATTAGAACCGTTAGGAGTAAAACGTGATGGTATTATTAGATTAGATTAAGATTAAGTGACTCTTTTAAGTCCCACAACGGGGAAAATTCACAATTATTATAAACAATCATTGGGAAAGAATAATTATTATAGGTATTGCTTCCTAACGGGAGTTGGCTCGATGGTGGCCGTTAAAAAATGAACAGATATATGTGGAATCAGTCCCAAAAACAGCTGATTAAACAGTCAGAATCCTTCACACTGTGATATCAGCCCATCAGGAAAACACAGAATACCATTAGCCACTACTGGACACCACCAGGAATCAACAGGCACTTTTAATGGGTTCTATGACTTTTTTGAACAGGGTGGTGCATTAAATAGATTCTCTAGCTGAGTTATGGACGAAAAAATGGATTAAGTGATTATATTGTCTAAACAGAAGCAGCCAGAAGTTACCGTGCCGTTGGGCGGCTTCAGCCGTTGTGGCGGAGAGCGCATGCGCGACGTCACTGGCGCTGAGAGTGCATCTGGCTGAGAGTTCATGTCTGCAGCCAGACTCTATTGGGGCTTTCTCACCCGAGCTGATCTCAGCAGGTGGTTGAAGGGAGGCCAGTCCTGAAAAATACAATCAGCCGTCTTATAACACAGTTCAGGTGCTGGGAGTGTGGTGCGCAGATCTGATCTGACATTAGATGTATAAACTGTTGATTAAAGTGATAGTTTAGCAAAGAATCAAATGTATGTGCTTCACCACTTTACACCCAGTGTAGTTGATCCGTTGTTTGGTGTCTGAGCTACGAGAATGGAAGCTTATACCCTGCCGATTAGCATGGTGCTCGCTGCGTGTCACACATTTGCCTTAAACTGATGTTGTTAAAGGAGAATTCCACTGATTTTTCAACGTTCATAGTTCAGTCATTCAGTTGTAAACAAATCGGGCTGGTTTAGGGATTATTTTACCTCATAACACCCTGCATTTTATGTATCCCTCCACCATGAATGGAGTTTAAGTTCTCTAAACTATCATAAAACAGTGTCTCAGTCATCAGGCAGTGAATTCATAACCATTTACTGTAGTAACTTTCTGTGAGGGAGCTTTTAGAGGTGGACGTCTGGTTCCTATCACCACCACTGTGAACAGTTCTGACTCGGTAACTTTACCTAGAACGGAGCGTTTCACACCAAACCACTCTGAGCAGCACCTTACGAAATTTAGAATTTCCCTTTAAGCAATCTCTACTAGACTTATATGTGGTTTCACTTAAAAAAGACGGTTCTTCAAAGGTTCTTTAGAAAAGAAAATGGCTATATAGAACCGTGAACACTCAAAGAACCCTTTGCGTAATTTAAGGGTTATTTGCATCATATATAGTCAGTAAGAGAACCCTGTTTGGTGCTGTATAAAACCATATACAACACATTCCTACATCAATCTGAAGAACCATTTCACCATGCAAGGAAACAAAGGTTCTTTGAGTGTTCATGGTTCTATATAGATCCATTTCTTTCCTAAAAACCCTTGAAGAACCATCTTTTTAAGAGTGTACATTAGCCTTATAGCTCCAGCGTAAAGCTAACGAAGCAGACCGCAGAGAGCGAACATGCACAGCGCTGTATTAACACAGACCGTTTAATTTTCATTAATAGACACTGAGCTTCTAGTTAAAAGACCAAAGATGAACCTGTTTTAGTTCTCAGAGTTTTGATGAAGCTGCAGCTCAGCAGATAAGATCATATTCATCTTCTGTTGGGCATAAACACATCTGCTGAACATTAGTGCTGATGAAAGTCTCGTCAACACAACATTTTTGTGGTTTTCCTGCTCACTTAAGGCTGATAACATGAGTCATGTTTACTAAACTCTTTCGGTAAATACCATTTCTGGTCAACAGAGGGCGCCACAGCACAAACTCTTACACCTGCTCATCAGCGTTTCCTCTGAAATGAAGGTGTTAATAGTGAGTCTGTGCTGCAGTGACAGCCTCTACTCTTCTGGGAAGGCTTTACACTACATGTTGAACATTGCTGTGAGGATTTGATTGAGCATTGGTGAGGTCAGGTACTGATGTTGGATGGTCAGTGTTGGATCAGTCCAACTCATCCCAGAGCTTGGGGCGTCGCTACACACTTAAAAAAGATGGTTCTTCAAGGGTTTTTTACTAAAGAAAATGGTTCTATATAGAAACATGAACACTCAACGAACCCTCTGCGTGATTCAAGGGTTCTTTGCATGGTGGAATGGTTCTTCAGACTGATGGAGAATGTACTGTAGATGGTTCTGTATAGAACCTTTTTGAAAAGGGTTCTTTATAGCACCCAAATGGGTTCTGCTCCCGTTACAAGCTGACATTGTTACAATAGAAGAACGTTTTTTGGTGCTATACAGAACCCTTTTAAAAAAGTTCGGTATAGAACCATACACAAAACATTATCCATCAGTCTAAAGAACATTTCACTATGCAAAGGATGCTTTAATCAATTATATACCAATCAAATATATACCATTTTCTTTACTAAAGAACCCCTGAAAGAACCATCTTTAAGTTGTAAACATTTGAGGCCAGTTTAAGTATTGTTTAATTATATATATATATATATATATGCGCCGCTGCCGTTGGAACTAAACCTTGTATCTCATAACATATTTTGTTGTTTGTTTTGACAATTTTGAAAAATGCCTGCTGGAAAAAACTCAGGATACATTGATTTACATTAACATATAAACGAAAACGCAGACTTACTTTACTCTGCTTTAAGCTTTAGCTCAGCTGCTTTTCTCGCATCTCCAGCAGGAAACTTTTCCACTAAAGTAGAACAGTTTCTTATAAAATGTCTCTTAACATTCGACCGTTTATGAGGCTGAAGTCGCTTCTCATTCACCAGCTTCTTGTTCAATTTTTCCCGTTCCACCTTAAATGGTGCCTGAGGTGCCAGAATGTAACTGCTGCACCTTTTAAGGTGGAACGGGAGAATTTGAACAAGAAGCTGGTGAATGAGAAGCGACTTCAGCGACTTTTTAGCGTTTGTCAGTTTCTCACTGCAGAGTAAACCAGCTGGAGTGATTCTAAACACAAATAAGTCCGTTCGTCTCCAAATCATCGTTCGTCTTAAATCTCTCTCTTTGCCGTTTCGTTAGCTACTAGCTAGGCGAGATTGTCTGTGTTGCTATGGTGACCAGCAGTCTGCACTGATCTTCAGGGTTAAAGGGTGAATCAGCAGTTCTACATTAACTCCAGAGTTTAAGACCATTTATTGTTAAACTGTGTTGAACGATCAGCAGAGCTTTATTTTACTGCTGTGGAGCCACAACAGGACAGTAAAAGAGCCGCATGTTGCCGACCTCTGACCTAGACTATTAAACATCTAAGCCCAACGACGGAACTCAATCACACTTTATCTGGCTGCACAGAGACTGAACTGATCGGTGATGTGTTTATTTGAATATCATGTTTAGGAGCTGCAGCTTATCTGACAGAGAGGAGAGAGCATTACTTTAACACCTCGCTTGACCTGTGATCTGTGTGGGTGGACAGATCCATGCCCATGGTGACCTTAGGCTGAAGTGCGACTATTCTAGAGCGTCTTATTCTATTGGTCAGTGCTTTTCTATGGAGATTAAAGCTGTGTGAGCAGTGAGTGACCCTAAAGTAGCTCATTAGAAGGGCTGTCTGGATACTGTTGGACATACAGTGTATGCACTCTGTATATACACACACACACACACTCACACACACACACACACACACACACACACTCACACACACTCACACACTCACACACACACACACACACACACACACACACACTCACACACACACTCACTCACACACACTCACACACACACACACACACACACACACTCACACACACACACACACACACACTCACACACACTCACACACACACACACACTCACACACACACTCACACACACACACACACACACACTCACACACACACACTCACACACACACTCACACACACACTCACACACACACACTCACACACACTCACACACACACACACACACACACACACACACACACTCACACACACACACACACACTCACACACACACTCACACACACACTCACACACACACACACACACTCACACACACACTCACACACACACACACTCACACACACACACACACACTCACACACACACTCACACACACACTCACACACACACACACACACTCGCGTGCACACTGTTCAGCTCAGACTGGGCTGGTCGTGTGGTCAGTGTTGTGTGTAATAAAATAATGGAATCTGATTGGAGCAGAAGTAGCTGAACTGTCTGTGGATACAGAGCTGTTTAATACAGTATCAACACTGTAACACCACTGATACACTAGGACCTGTCTGTCTGTCTGTCTGTCTGCCTGTATAACAACCTTGCAATCTGTCTGTCTGTCTGTCTGTCTGTATAACTACCTATCAATCTATCTGTCTGTCTGCATAACTACCTATCAATCCGTCTGTCTGTCTGTCTTTATAACTACCTATCAATCTGTCTGTCTGTCTGTCTATCTGTCTGTGTAATCTGTCTGTCTATCTGTCTGTAGTCTGACTGTCTGTATAACTATCTGTATAACTACCTATCTGTATAACTACCTGTCAATCTGTCTGTCTGTATAACTACCTATCAGTCTGTCTGTCTGTCTGTCTGTCTGTCCGTCCGCCCAGTGTATGTACTGAATATAATAATACTGATATCATGAACTGAAGGCATCTCACTTGTTCCAAATATTAAAAAGTATTTGTAAAGTTTTACAGTGAGACAAAAAGTGACACCTTAATAGTCGTCCCTCGTATCAGAAACCAGGGAGTAATTTCAGGAACGTTAAAGATAAACAGGATAAAAATATTGTTTTGTATCTTGTGTGTCCCTTATGTGTGTGTGGTGTGTGTAATGTGGACAAGGCCTCAGGCTGACCCCTGAACTCAGTAGAGGTTTTGTCCAACCTTACATAAACAATAGAGATTAATCTCTCTTTAGATCGCGATCAGCAGATTGTGCTAAACTTCTACTCCAAGTGCTGTAAAATCGATGTCTCTGGTCAGTTAAGCTGTTACTGACGTTGACGTCTTAATCCACAGCTGCTTATTCTCATTTTCCGTTCCACCTTAAACTGCATAGCACTTACATTCTGCCACCTCAAGGCAACTGCAGCATTTAAGGCGGAACAAAAAGTTAGAATGAGAACCTGATGATGGAGCGGTCAGATTACGCTGTCTGTGCCGTCAGCTGTCACGGTAATTAACGTTATCTGTGTATCAGTGTCTGAACTCCAGTACTCAGCTTTACAGTAGTGTTCAGGTTAGAGTCCAGTACACACCTCCACCTCTCTGTCTGTCTCTCACACACACACACACTGTCCAGCTCAGACTGGGCTGGTCGTGTGGTCAGTGTTGTCTGTAATTGAATAGTGGAATCTGATTGGAGCAGAAGGAGCTGAACAGTCTGTGGATACAGAGCTGCTTAATACAGCATCAACACTGTAACACCACTGATACACTAGGACCTGTCTGTCTGTCTGTCTGTCTGTATAACTACATATCAATCTGTCTGTCTGTCTGTCTGTATAACTACCTGTCAATCTGTCTGCCTGCCTGTCTGTCTGTATAACTACCTATCTGTCTGTCTGTCTGTCTATCTGTCTGTATAACTACCAATCAATCTGTCTGTCTGTCTGTCTGTTTTTTATAACTACCTGTTGAAATGCATGTCTGGCTGTCTGTCTGTATAACTACGTATCAATCTTATCTGTCTGTCTGTATAACAACCTATCAGTCTGTCGGTCTGTCTGTCCATCAGTCCAGCTGCCACCCATCTGTCCATCTATCTGTCTTTTTTTTGTCTATCTATCTATCTATCTGTTTGTGTAATTACCCACCAGTCCGTCTGTCTGTCTGTCATCCTTTATGACTCTCAGTCTTCCTTTCTGTCCATCTGTCTATCTGTATGTCTGTCTTTCTGTGTCATTCTTTTTGTCTGTCTGTCTATCTATCTATCTGTCTATCTATCTATCTGTCTATCTATATATCTTTTGTTTTTCCTTTTTGTCCATCTATTTATCTGTCTGTCTGTCTGTCTTTCTCTTTCTCTCTCTCTGTGTTTATGGGTTACTATCCCCTCTCTTTCTCTCTATTTGTTTGTAATACTTCGTCTCTCTCTGTACTTGTCTCTCTCCACCTCTCTCTCTCTCTCTCTCTCTCTCTCATTCCTCAGAGCTCGCCAAAATAGCAACAAGTGAGCATGCGGCAGCGGGCTGGATAGAGTACAGAGGGACAGATAGAGGCGGAGAGAGAGAGAGAGAGAGAGAGAGGGGAGAGAGAGAGAGGGAGAGAGAGAGAGAGAGAGAGAGAGAGCAGTAGAGTGGGAGAGGGAGAGTGGAGTGTTTTCTCCTCCGTGATTCTCTCGCCATGCTGAGTGTGATATATTTCTTGCGCAGCTTCTTTGAGGTAAAGAGCCTTTAACTCTCACTCTGCTCTGCTGTGTTTGTTGACGTTTCCCTGCTGTGGTCGGTCTCAGGCGGTTCTGCGTGCTCGTCTTTCTGACTGCGCCTTCGGGAAGAACTTTGTTTCATTTTACGGTCCTGCTTGTTAATAGTTTATCTCGCCGTGCAGCTCCAGTGGGCAAAGGATAATGTTTCACTCCGGTGTGTTTTTGGGGTAAAGTGACAGCAGATTGGGCAGCGTTGCTGGTTTGAGTGCAGTGCTTATTAGTGTTGTGTTAGTTTCTCTGCACTTAAACACACGTTTACTGTTTGTTTATGTCCTTTTGGTGCTTATAAACAATATTCGCAGTCAGATTTCTTCAAGCTGTGATTAGACTTTTGTCTTTTTAAGTAATAAATCTTTTCAGATTCTGCTGAAACTTTTACACTTGTGCTTGTTTGGCTCTCACTATTTGCACATTTAGATAAGAGCACCTGCAAATTAATTAGTAATATTCAATCAGAATTAAATTATTGGCAGTATACAGTTGCACGTATGAGGAATTGGTTTTCATGCTGTTTGGAAAAATCAGCAAAATGATTCTAAAATTGTTGGACATCAAAATGTTTATATTGTTACACGCTTAACAAATATCAAGCAAAAAAACAAGTAAACTTACAGACTGAACACTTAAATCAGTAAAAAAGATGGTTCTTCAAGGGTTCTTTAGTAACGATATATAGAACCACAAACACTCAAAGAGCTATTTACATGCTTAAATGGTTCTTTGCATGGTGAAATGGTTCTTCAGTTGGAGCATGTGGTGTATGTGGTTCTATTTAGCACCAAAAAAGTTTCTTCTATTGTAATGATGCCAAGCTTGTAAGAACAGAACGCTTTTCTATATAGAACCATGTACACCATATGCTCCATCAATCTGAAGATCCATTTCACCTGCAAAGAACCTTAAGCATGCAAATTGTTCTTTGAGTGTTCATGGTTCTGCGTAGAACCACTGTCTTTGCCCTAAGTCAGGACTTTTGAATTAGGTTATCCGAAAGTTTTAGTGATAATGGAACAGGTGCAGAGCTTTTGTGATCATTGATCTATGCAGGCTCCGCCCACAAATGCTCTTTTGTAGTTACTGGACATGTTTTACAGAACGTTGACAAACATCTCGTTCAGCCTAATGAGAAACTGTAGAACAGACTCAGTTTATATCACAATACCTACATTTAGAGTCGGTTATTCATTCAGCCTAATGAGAAACTGTAGAACAGACTCAGTTTATATCACAATACCTACATTTAGAGTCGGTTATTCATTCAGCCTAATGAGAAACTGTAGAACAGACTCGGTTTATATCACAATACCTACATTTAGAGTCGGTTATTCATTCAGCCTAATGAGAAACTGTAGAACAGACTCGGTTTATATCACAATACCTACATTTAGAGTCGGTTATTCATTCAGCCTAATGAGAAACTGTAGAACAGACTCGGTTTATATCACAATACCTACATTTAGAGTCGGTTATTCATTCAGCCTAATGAGAAACTGTAGAACAGACTCAGTTTATATCACAATACCTACATTTAGAGTCGGTTATTCATTCAGCCTAATGAGAAACTGTAGAACAGACTCAGTTTATATCACAATACCTACATTTAGAGTCGGTTATTCATTCAGCCTAATGAGAAACTGTAGAACAGACTCGGTTTATATCACAATACCTACATTTAGAGTCGGTTATTCATTCAGCCTAATGAGAAACTGTAGAACAGACTCGGTTTATATCACAATACCTACATTTAGAGTCGGTTATTCATTCAGCCTAATGAGAAACTGTAGAACAGACTCGGTTTATATCACAATACCTACATTTAGAGTCGGTTATTCATTCAGCCTAATGAGAAACTGTAGAACAGACTCAGTTTATATCACAATACCTACATTTAGAGTCGGTTATTCATTCAGCCTAATGAGAAACTGTAGAACAGACTCAGTTTATATCACAATACCTACATTTAGAGTCGGTTATTCATTCAGCCTAATGAGAAACTGTAGAACAGACTCAGTTTATATCACAATACCTACATTTAGAGTCGGTTATTCATTCAGCCTAATGAGAAACTGTAGAACAGACTCAGTTTATATCACAATACCTACATTTAGAGTCGGTTATTCATTCAGCCTAATGAGAAACTGTAGAACAGACTCAGTTTATATCACAATACCTACATTTAGAGTCGGTTATTCATTCAGCCTAATGAGAAACTGTAGAACAGACTCAGTTTATATCACAATACCTACATTTAGAGTCGGTTATTCATTCAGCCTAATGAGAAACTGTGAGGTATAATCTGTTCTACAGTTTCTCATTAGGTTCCATGTAGTTTTTGCCATTTTGTAAACAGAACTTTCGAGTTTACTGGAATTGGCCAAGACCTTCTGAATTATATAATCCTATCTGAAATCGTGATCGGACATTTTCATCTCCACCTCATAACCATCAGCTAAAGTTGTGGTTTTGTTTAGGCAAAGAGCTGCTTGAGCTCCTCTCTCAGCCCCTCCTCTCCTCACCGACTTACTGCCAGAGATTTTGAGTAATTTGCGGTTACTATGTGCTAACGCTCTGCAATCCGTTCTGATGTTTGGTTATTCTTGTGTTTGTCTGGGATGTAACACCGCAGGACCTGCCAGGACTGGCTGGGACGGATAATTGAAGTGTTGCAGGAGTCGAGTGTCTGTTAGGATGTGTGTTATTATCTCCTTGGTAATGAATGAATCATACAAAATCACCCGTTTCAAATGAACCCATCTTTGCACATTCACTTAAGCCCAGTACACACTGTACCGTACAGTACTGACGTGAACAAATTAAGGGTGATCACTGAGGTTGGGGTCAAGTTCGTAATCACATACAGATACACAGATCAGGCATAACATTATGACCACCTGCTTGTTTCTACACTCATTGTCCATTTTATCAGCTCCACTTACTATATAGGGTCACTTTGTAGTTCTACAGTTACAGACTGTAGTCCATCTGTTTCTCTGATACTTTGTTAGCCCCCTTTTACTCTGTTCTTCAGTGGTCAGGACCCCCATGGACCCTCACAGAGCAGGTACTATTTGGGTGGTGGGTCATTCTCAGCACTGCAGTAACACTGACGTGGTGGTGGTGTGTTAGTGTGTGCCGTGCTGGTACGAGTGGATCAGACACAGCAGTGCTGCTGGAGTTTTAAACACTGTGTCCACTCACTGTCCACTCTATTAGACACTCCTACCTATCGGTCCACCTTGTAGATGTAAAGTCAGAGACGATAGCTCATCTGCTGCAGCATAGTTTGTGTTGGTCATCCTCTAGTCCTTCATCAGTGGTCACAGGACGCTGTTGTCTGGATATTTTTGGTTGGTGGACTATTCTCAGTCCAGCAGTGACAATGAGGTGTTTAAAAACTCCAGCAGCACTGCTGTGTCTGATCCACTCAGACCAGCGCAACACACACTAACACACCACCACCACGTCAGTGTTACTGCAGTGCTGAGAATGATCCACCACCCAAATAGTACCTGCTCTGTGAGGGTCCATGGGGGTCCTGACCATTGAAGAACAGGGTAAAAGGGGGCTAACAAAGTATCAGAGAAACAGATGGACTACAGTCTGTAACTGTAGAACTACAAAGTGACCCTATATAGTAAGTGGAGCTGATAAAATGGACAATGAGTGTAGAAACAAGGAGGTGGTCATAATGTTATGCCTGATCGGTGTATATTAATAATTTATATAGCGATTTTCAAACTTCAGACACCAAATATGTCTTGGCTGATCAGCTGCATTCCAACGTCCAACATCCAAAACGTTCCTGAGAGGAGCACAGAGCAGTTCCTCTGAGGGGAGGAGCCGGTCAGACCCCGGCAGGAGGACGATACGGAGTGAAGGGTGATAACATCACAGCCGGAATGTAAACATGCTTCTGAGAGAGGATTTATGGGTAGCAGGGCGGACAGTAAGACCCTCACACGCACCAAACCTGCTCAGGCGCATGTTTATCCCACTGTGTGTGGAAGCTGGTGGGAAAATGATGGTGTAGATGAATTGTTGTGCGCATGTCTCTGTTTTCCTGCTGTGGATAGACACCAAAAAAGGAAAAGCGAGAGCAGTTTTACACCCTATCTGCACGTCTGGCTTACTGCAGCTTCGTTTGTTTGTTTGTTTGCTTTGTTTATTGTCTCATTGTAAACACATCCTGAGTTTCAGTACGAGCTTTTAACAACGGTTTGGACAGAACTTGCTCTTCATACCAAGAAGATACTTTGATCCACATGAAGCAAAAAATAAATTCAAAGCATCAGCACAGAGTTGATTTACGATGAACTAAACTTGCACAGAGTTTCATTACTTAATTAAAAAAAGGAACAGCAAAATATAAACATTGTTGAGAAGATCTTAAAGATAGGTGTCCTCAGAACCCAAACGCGGGTTATTTACATTCTCCACTTCAAGTATTTGTAGTATTTCTCTTTTGTTCTGCCCTCCAGAAGCAGCTGATCCATGACCCGCCGTAGCTGATTAACCTCCTACAGAATTATTCAGACTAAATCCACCCAGTTCTGCACAGTTCACACATTCTTTACTGCACTGTTAATGGGACACAGAGACTGGGTCGGACTTATTTAAGCCAGTAGTCAAAATGCTGGACCTATGTTTTGTCCAGCAGTGGGTAGCTACTTCAGGGGTGTGGACACTTTTTCAACTTAGGGGGTCCAAAGTACAATGCCAAAAAAACAATATACATCTTTTATCCTTGGGGTCAGTGTGACCCCAGCAGTTTAAACCTCCTCCATGTGGTGTGAATGTGGTTCTCGCACTGCTACAGGTGTGATTAGGTTAGGTTAGCTGTGTTACAGGTGTGGTTATGTTAGGTTAGGTGTAGTTATGTTACGTTAGGTGTGTTACAGGTATGGCTGTGTTAGGTATGTTACAGGTGCGGTTATGTTAGGTTACGGATGTTACAGGTGTGGTTATTTTAGGTTAGATGTGTTACAGGTGTGGTTATGTTAGGTTATGATAGAGGTGTAGTTATGTCAGGTTAGGTGCGTTACAGGTGTGGTTATGTTACATTGGGTGTGTTACAGGTATGGCTATGTTAGGTATGTTACAGGTGCGGTTATGTTAGGTTAGCTATGTTACAGATGTGGTTATGTTAGGTATGTTACAGGTGCGGTTATGTTAGGTTAGCTATGTTACAGGTGTGGTTATGTTAGGTATGTTACAGGTGCGGTTATGTTAGGTTAGCTATGTTACAGGTGTGGTTATGTTAGGTATGTTACAGGTGCGGTTATGTTATGTTAGGTGTGTTACAGGTGTGGTTATGTTAGGTTAGCTATGTTACAGGTGTGGTTATGTTAGGTATGTTACAGGTGTGGTTATGTTAGGTTAGCTATGTTACAGGTGTGGTTATGTTAGGTATGTTACAGGTGTGGTTATGTTAGGTTAGCTATGTTACAGGTGTGGTTATGTTAGGTATGTTACAGGTGCGGTTATGTTATGTTAGGTGTGTTACAGGTGTGGTTATGTTAGGTTAGCTATGTTACAGGTGTGGTTATGTTAGGTATGTTACAGGTGCGGTTATGTTAGGTTAGCTATGTTACAGGTGTGGTTATGTTAGGTATGTTACAGGTGCGGTTATGTTAGGTTAGCTATGTTACAGGTGTGGTTATGTTAGGTATGTTACAGGTGCGGTTATGTTAGGTTAGCTATGTTACAGGTGTGGTTATGTTAGGTATGTTACAGGTGCGGTTATGTTAGGTTAGGTGTGTTACAGGTGTAGTTATGTTAGGTTAGGTTAGGTGTGTTACAGGTGTAGTTATGTTAGGTGTGTTACAGGTGTAGTTATGTTAGGTTAGGTTAGGTGTGTTACAGGTGTAGTTATGTTAGGTGTGTTACAGGTGTAGTTATGTTAGGTTAGGTTAGGTGTGTTACAGGTGTAGTTATGTTAGGTTAGGTTAGGTGTGTTACAGGTGTAGTTATGTTAGGTTAGGTGTGTTACAGGTGTAGTTATGTTAGGTGTGTTACAGGTGTAGTTAATGTTAGGTTAGGTGTGTTACAGGTGTAGTTATGTTAGGTTAGGTGTGTTACAGGTGTAGTTATGTTAGGTGTGTTACAGGTGTAGTTATGTTAGGTTAGGTGTGTTACAGGTGTAGTTATGTTAGGTTAGGTGTGTTACAGGTGTAGTTATGTTAGGTGTGTTACAGGTGTAGTTATGTTAGGTTAGGTTAGGTGTGTTACAGGTGTAGTTATGTTAGGTGTGTTACAGGTGTAGTTATGTTAGGTTAGGTTAGGTGTGTTACAGGTGTAGTTATGTTAGGTTATGTTAGGTGTGTTACAGGTGTAGTTATGTTAGGTTAGGTGTGTTACAGGTGTAGTTATGTTAGGTGTGTTACAGGTGTGGTTATGTTAGGTGTGTTACAGGTGTAGTTATGTTAGGTTAGGTGTGTTACAGGTGTAGTTATGTCAGGTTAGGTATGATACAGGTGTGGTTATGTTATGTTGTTACCAGCTGTCCCCATTAAATTAGTCATTAAATAAAACATTAAATAAAAAATGTCAATCATTTATTTAGAGACATTAAACACAGTTAACAGGAGGGTTAAAGGTATATTTATTAAAATGACACTACATTTTCATACTGAAATACTTCAAAAGTAAAATGTAAAAAAATAAGAAAATAAGAATTCAGTAGTTTATTAATTTATAGATAAAAAACATGCGCTGTCATTGGATGAGGAGGTGAAGCTGGGTTGTCTCTCTTAGGCCGCAGCTCTGGTCTACAGTCATGTCCCTGAGTGTGTGCTCTGAGCTGGAGAACCTGGTTTGGCAGCTGAAGCGGTTCTTTGTCCATCGTGGTTGATTGTGTCTACATTACGTAATCAGTGATAAAGAACAGAGGATGATGCTGTTTGTGAAACAGAGCGAGCCGAGCTGCAGATGAAGCCGGGGAGCGTGCTGGTGTCGGAGCGGTCGGGGAGGTGACGGCGCCGCAGGTTTTATCCTTTAACCCCCTGGAGAGAGACGCTGGATCTCAGCCCTGGCGTTCCTGCTGTGTCAGTGTCCCAGAACGCTGCCATTACATAACCTGCTCATTACGTCTCCTCCGGGAGGGGACAGCGAAGGCCTCCACTGTCTGTGCTGCCACACGTCAGCCGTTTCTTCCTGTGTAATGACAGTGTTTATTTTTTCCTTGAGGTCCACTCGCAACATTCATGTGGCTTTATGTACACTTCAGGGTTCTTCAAGGGTTCTCTAGTTTAAAAAATAGTTTGTATAGCACCAAAAAGGGTTCTGCCTCGTCACATTGTCAAGAATCTCTTAATCATGCAAAGGGTTCGTTGAGTGTTCATGGTTCTTTGTAGAACCATTTTCTTTACTACACTGTTGAGGGTAATGAAACCTCCGTGCGCATGTTTGGGTCCAGCGAGGGAGAATGAGCAGATTTGATTTATCTCTTTTTGTTTTCACCTGAAACTCCAGCTTTACCTCAGCAGTGAACGTTTGACCCTGCAGGCTTCAGTTAAGGAGGAGTCAGCTGGCAAACAACAGCGTCGACATATTTTTTATCAGAATTTACAAGCTTGCTTTGCTGTGTGTGTGTGTGTGTGTGTGTGTGTGTGTGTGTGTGTGTGTGACCACTGCGTGATGCCGCTTGCCTCATGGCGTCTCGTGTGTGTTCAGTGTTCTTGGCCAGCCTGAATGGGAAAGTTCTTATCACAACTCAGTACAAGTTCATTTTCTTCACTGTGCAATAAGTGAAGTTGTTATTTTAGCACCAGCAAAGGAATCATTACGTATCTTTTTCTGCACTGGTGTTCGGGTATCATGGTGTGGTTTAACTCCACCGCAGAGCTCAGCACATGATTCCGAATGGCTGCTCTTTATCACATGTTAAAGAAAAGATAAATCATCACCTCTCAGGAAGAAGAAAACGACTTGCGTTTGGAAAATGCCCCCTTTTAACTGAGAAAACATCTGGAAATTGAGGCTAGCTTGGTAGACGGTGACTCCAGTTTGCTTTAAGGCAGTAGTTTGCCAGAAATGACATGTATACATTTTCTGATACCAAGGCCCGGTCCCAATTCACCTCTTGGGCGAAGTGTTGGGGCTACATGACCCTCCAAACAGGTTTTTCAGAGACTCCAAACAGAGAGTTATGAGTAAAAAGGAAAAACCGGCGAGATGGAGAACAAGAGACCAAAGAAACCCACAAATGTGAGAACTCGTTAAAAAATTTCAATAACCACTGTTTTATCTTAGTTTAATGTCGTTTCGGTGTATTATGGTCATTTTCTTCATAACAAGCATAAAAAAATCACTAATAGCATGCTAATGTCTCTGTAGCTAGCTAGCTAACTTTCCCGTTCCACCTTAAATAGTCCAGCAGTTCTGACGCCTGAAGCGCCAGAATGTAACTGCTGCACCATTTAAGGCGGAACGGGAAAATTCGAACAAGAATCTGACGAATATCTGACTTCAGCTTCATATCACTGAAGAATTAGGGGTGGGTGATAATAAATAATTGCCCCCTCTTTGAAGATCATATGATCCCTAAATGTAACTAAAGCCCAGCAGTGAGGAGCTGAACTTTACCCTCCTCTGCTGTCACTGCAGACTGGCAGGGTCGCCTACAGAGCAGCGCTGGTAGCTGTTTATGAAGTGATGCTCTGTTTATTTGAGGGTCCCATTTCAGAGGGAAGATTTCAACCACTGCCCTGTAACTCAGCTCCAAAGGGTTAGGGTGACACTCAAAAACAAGGGGTAGGGGTGAAAATAGAATGGATTGGGCCCAAATGTGGCTTAGATTGATTTTGCACTGGAGCTAATGTAGCCTCACAGCTCCAGTGCAAAATCAATCTAAGCCACTAAAACTCAAGTAGCAAACTTCAGACACCAAACATGTCTTGGCTGATCGATTATATTCAGGGTGAGAGAGAAATACATTCAATTTCTTGCTGAACTGTTGCTTTTACATTCATTTGAGGATCAAATCGGTTCAGATCAGATGATCAGCCATAATATTAAACCACCTCCTTGTTTCTACGCTCCATTTTATCAGCTCCACTTACTATATAGGTGCACTTTGTAGTTCTACAGTTACAGACTGTAGTCCATCTGTTTCTCTGATACTTTGTTAGCCCCCTTTTACCCTGTTCTTCAGTGGTCAGGACCCCCATGGACCCTCACAGAGCAGGTACTGTTTGGGTGGTGGGTCATTCTCAGCACTGCAGTAACACTGACGTGGTGGTGGTGTGTTAGTGTGTGTTGTGCTGGTGTGAGTGGATCAGACACAGCAGTGCTGCTGGATAACAGACATTTTATGTGTTTTGTGATCATTTAAATGCTAATTTTGATAATTTTATCTTACGTTAAACTACAGATCCTTTCACCTTTTACAGAAATGAAAAACACCAGTGTCACTTTACTGCTTTTGAAAAGGTAATGGGACATAAATTGAGCTCTATTCATGGGAAGTGCCTCGTGTGAAGGAGCTCCAGGGCTCAGATTAAAAGACTTCTTAATTTTGTTTGGCACAGAAACAATTCTTGGAAAATTGTGCTTCTGCTCGTGTCAGTTTTCACGCAGGCTTGTTGGAAAACATAGAGCAGTGGAGCAACTTCTCAAACACAGTTTGTTCTGAACAGTTTGGCAGCAGTGCAGGTGAAACACAAGCTCTGCTTTGTAGAGCATTAATTCTAACAAGTTCCGATTAAGCGTGACCAGGTTTCGCAATCAGGCTGGCACAGATTTAAGTGTGTGTGCGTGTGTGTGTGTGTGTGTGTGTGTGTGTGTGTGTGTGTGTTTACTCTAAGTGACCCTCACAGTACAGTAAGGCTGCAGTGGTTAGTCCACAACGTTGATGTTGAGTAGCTGTTAATGTTCGTGAAAACGCTGATGCATCAACACATCTTATAAACCTCTCTATAATGTTCATATGATCCACACAGTCATTCTGACAGACTGTAATACACTACAGGAAGTGTAGGGGGCGATGTGGCTTCTACTGTTTCATTTAAAACAGTTTGTAAGTAGTTGTTTATAATAAAGTGGCCAGTGAGTGGAAACACAAGGTAGGTGTTTCTAATAAAGTGGCCAGTCAGTGGAAACAAGAGGTGGATGTTTCTAATAAAGTGGCCAGTGAGTGGAAGCACGAGGTGGGTGTTTCTAATAAAGTGGCCAGTGAGTGGAAGCACAAGGTAGGTGTTTCCAATAAAGTGGCCAGTTAGTGGAAGCACAATGTGGGTGTTTCTAATAAAGTGGCCAGTGAGTGGAAACACAAGGTGGGTGTTTCTAATAAAGTGGCCAGTGAGTGGAAACACAAGGTGGGTGTTTCTAATAAAGTGGCCAGTGAGTGGAAACACAAGGTGGGTGTTTCTAATAAAGTGGCCAGTGAGTGGAAGCACAAGGTAGGTGTTTCCAATAAAGTGGCCAGTTAGTGGAAGCACAATGTGGGTGTTTCTAATAAAGTGGCCAGGTAGTGGAAGCACAATGTGGGTGTTTCTAATAAAGTGGCCAGTGAGTGGAAACACAAGGTAGGTGTTTCTAATAAAGTGGCCAGTGAGTGGAAACACAAGGTGGGTGTTTCTAATAAAGTGGCCAGTGAGTGGAAGCACGAGGTGGGTGTTTCTAATAAAGTGGCCAGTGAGTGGAAGCACAAGGCTCATATTCTGAAATGTTTCCCTGTGTTTGTGCTGGAGTTGAATGGTGTGGTCTCCGATGACCTCATTGGTTTTGCATGATGTCACAGTATCAGAGCTCAGCACTGATTCATTGTCTTTTCTGTGACCTTTGACCTCTTTATGAAAATTACATAATAAAAGCAGCGTAACCTCAGAAGAGTCTGACTTAATGAAAGTCAGACAGTGATTTGTTAATGAACTTGGACGCGGTGGTTTGTTTGCACTGTGTCATTGTGTAACTCCACTCCACTGTAAATGTTTGGGTATGATGTAGTTGCTCAATATCGGCTCCAGTTCGGAAATGTTCTGTCAGTTTGTTTCCTTTTCGTCAGACTTTATTCTCCTCAGTCTTGCTTATGAATATTAAAGCTGGTGTCTCTCTATCATAAAGGGCTTTTATTAGAGTCCTGCGTGAGTGTCTTCTGGCCTTCATGTGCTTTTTGTATTGGAGTGTATGTGTGTTTTTCCTCCTCTGCGTTAGATCATCCCCGGTGTGATGATGTCATGCAGTCAGAACAGCCGGACGCTCTGGTTGTTATAGTGAGTTTAAGATCTGCCCCGTCGGAGCCCCATTTCATTCCTCTCCCGTTCACCATCAGCAGTCCGTCACTGCTGTACTGCCTTTGTTTTACCTTTTCTAACAGCCCTGTTGATTGGTTAGTGCATTTATCTCAATAACTCTGAAACCTGGTTTGTTTGTTTGTTTGTTTGGTTGTTTATTTACCATCATCAGTTTTATTTATGTGGTGCTGTTCTCATGCTTACAAAAGTAACAAAATACATAAACAACAATAAATAAAAACAAAGCACACACACACAGTTCATTAGCTGTCATTAGCTGGGAGGGAAGGTCTCACTCTTCCTGGGGGGTCCCCCCCCACACACACACAGACCGCCGGCCCGAGAAGCCTTGAAGGCTGGAAATGATCTTAGCCATGAACGGGTAGCGGTTTCCTGCAGCCAAACACCACCAGTCCTGGTAGCCTCATAGCTGCAGTGCATTACCCAGGCAACCAGTCCAGGCATCATCATAACTATGATACAGCGTCACCCGAGCAATACAGCGTCACTCAAGTGACCAGTCCAGGCATCAACATAACTATGATACAGCGTCACTCAAGTGACCGGTCCAGGCATCAACATAACTATGATACAGCGTCACTCAAGTGACCGGTCCAGGCATCATCATAACTATGATACAGCGTCACCCGAGCAACCTGTCCAGGCAACGTCGAAGCTACGATACAGCGTCACCCAAGTGACTGGTCCAGGCAGCATTGTAACTACGATACAGCGTCACCCGAGTAACCTGTCCAGGCAGCATTGTAGCTACGATACAGAGTCACTCAAGTGACCGGTCCAGGCAGCATTGTAGCTACAATACAGCATTACTCAAGTGACCGGTCCAGGCAGCATCGTAACAATGATACAGCATCACTCAAGCGACCAGTCCAGGCAGCTTTGTACTACGATACAGTGTCACTCCCATTGCTCGGTGGTTGCTATGGTATCCCAGGTGGTTGCTAGTGTGTTGCTAGGTGGGTGCTATGGTATCCCAGGTGGTTGCTAGTGTATTGCTAGGCAGTTGCTCTGTTATCCCAGTTGGTTGCTAGTGTGTTGCTAGGCAGTTGCTCTAGTATCCCAGGTGGTTGCTAGTGTGTTGCTAGGCAGTTGCTTTAGTATCCCAGGTGGTTGCTAATGTGTTGCTAGGCAGTTGCTGTGATAGGTGGCAGCTAGGGGGCTGCTAGGTGGATGCTGGTGGTTGCTATGGTATCCTACATAGGAAATAAGGTGCGACAAATTGATTTCTATCATTGTAATATAAGCTGGCTGTTTTCTGCAGGTTAGTTCCCGTATATGGACTGATACTGTTTTAACCATTTAGCAGTGTTTACGTTCTAAAGTAGTGAGGAAAATTCAGTTTTCCATGATCTGGCCCTTTAAGATGTACTAACAGTAGTTGGCTTTCTTTTATAAAGACAGACACAGAATTTTAAACAGAATAGTTTAACAATAAAAGGTTCTTTTTTAAGTTTTAAGCTGGACTCCACTGTTTTAGTAACCGTTCTCTCAAGCAGAGTCTCAGACACGACCTGGTTTTCTCCCTCGGGGAGTGATGTAGGTGTGGGCAACCAAAACACAGTGACATCATACAGAGCCTGCACTGGGCCTAATTATCTCTCTCTTTCTCTCTCTCCCTCTCTCTCTCTCTCTCTCTCGCTCTCTCTCGCTCTCTCTCTCTCTCTCTCTCTCTCTCTCTCGCTCTCTCTCTTTCTCTCTCTCCCTCTCTCTCTCTCTCTCTCTCTCTCTCTCGCTCTCTCTCTCTCTCTCTCTCTCTCTCTCGCTCTCTCTCTCTCGCTCTCTCTCGCTCTCTCTCTCTCTCTCTCTCTCTCTCTCTCTCTCTCTCTCTCTCTCCTCTCCTCTCTCTCTCTCTCCGCTCTCTCTCTCTCTCTCTCTCTCTCTCTCTCTCTCTCTCTCTCTCTCGCTCTCTCTCTCTCTCTCTCTCCCTCTCTCTCTCTCTCTCTCTCTCTGTGTTCTGCCCTCTGAAAGCAGAGATGTAGAAGAACAGGATGTTGGAGTAAATCACTGGTGATGAATGTGTGCGTGACAGAGAGAGGGAAAGTTGGTGTGTCATTATGAAGAAACATACAGATCACAAATATCTTAATTACTGGAAGTATCAGCTTCCTTAATGTGTAAAGGAGGAAGAGCAGCTCTGATTGTTGTGAAGCTACACAGCAGAGATTAAAGCTGTAGATTAGAGCAGATGGCGACGACCCCAGGGATGCTGGCCTTTTTTAGCCGACCTGGCAGTGGTCAGCATTTGCTCTGGTCAGCGTACTCTCAAGTGCCCAGTATAT
This sequence comes from Colossoma macropomum, assembly GCF_904425465.1. Taxonomy (NCBI): domain Eukaryota; kingdom Metazoa; phylum Chordata; class Actinopteri; order Characiformes; family Serrasalmidae; genus Colossoma; species Colossoma macropomum. The sequence goes on from NW_023494807.1 coordinate 32,627,411, forward strand.
TAGATTAACTGTAGCACGATACATGATACATAAATTCACAGAGAACTTTACTAGGAACACTCACTGTCCACTTTATCAGCTCCACTGACCATATAGCTTCACTCTGTAGTTCTACAGTTACAGACTGTAGTCCATCTGTTTCTCTGCGTACTTTGTTAGCCTGTTCTTCAATGGTCAGGACCCCCACAGAGGAGTGTCCTGTGTGGTTTTTAAACACCGCAGTGTCACTGCTGGACTGAGAATAGTCCACCAACCAAAAATATCCAGCCAACAGCGTCCTGTGGGCAGCGTCCTGTGACCACTGATGAAGGACTAGAGGATGACCAACACAAACTGTGCAGCAGCAGATGAGCTATCGTCTCTGACTTTACATCTACAAGGTGGACTGACAAGGTAGGAGTGTCTAATAGAGCGGACAGTGAGTGGACACAGCGTTTAAAAACTCCAGCAGCACTGTTGCGTCTGATCCACTCGCACCAGCACAACACACACTAACACACCGCCACCACGTCAGTGTTACTGCAGTGCTGAGAATGACCCACCACCCAAATAGTACCTGCTCTGTGAGGGTCCATGGGGGTCCTGACCACTGAAGAACAGGGTAAAAGGGGGCTAACAAAGTATCAGAGAAACAGATGGACTGCAGTCTGTAACTGTAGAACTACAAAGTGCACCTATATAGTAAGTGGAGCTGATAAAATGGACAATGAGCGTAGAAACAAGGATGTTATGCCTGATCGGTGTGTTTCTGTTATATAGAACCAAAAAGGGTTCTTCCTTTGTTAGAAGCTTGACATCGTAACTATAGCAGAACCTTTTTAGTGCTACATAGAATCATATACATTCTCCATCAGTCTGAAGAACCATTTCACCAGACATTGAACCCTTTAATCAAGCAAATGGTTCTTTGAGTGTTCTGGTTCTATATAGAACTATTGTCTTTACTAAAAACCCTTGAAGAACCGTCTTCTTATTTGATTTCTCTTTAAAACAGTCTGTTAGCTGTCTGTATGGCTGTATGTGCGCTGGTATGCTGGCGTGGAGCCCCAGGCAGGTACGAGCAGGCCGGATAAACTGACCCTGACCCGCGAGGACAGAGGATTAAACAGCTGAGACTGACACGGAGAGACGTTCAGCTCTGTCACTGCTAACGGCTCTGCGCAGATAACCTGTTCTACCTGATCATAAACTGTTTTCTAGCTATTAGACGCAGGTGTGTACTGCTTAAGCCAGAACAGCAGCTATTAAAACAACATTGTTTATGACTCCAGTCACAGCTGCAGCAGACAGGACAGTCGAGTTCTGTGGAGAGTCTCAGAAATGGTGTGTTTATCATGCTGTCCGTTAATGACAAACACAGCAGTTCCTGAATGGCTTTGTAGAACCAAGAAACAAACTAAATGATTTCCAGTAGAGACAAAGTTACTGAAACAAGTAAAACATGTCTAGGAATAAGTGGAGTAATCATACAATATTATCGTCGGAATCTCATAATGAGAAATATCAGATTTCATGACTATATTTTTTGCTGAGATGTAGTTTTTTGCAGAGTGAAGGCCTCTTAAAACAAGGTGGTTCTTCAAGGGTTCTTCAGTAAAGACAAAGGGTCTATATAGACCCAAAGGAAAGAAATACTCCATATGAGGTCTTCTCTTAATCTCAGGTACTTCTCCTAGACATGGTTTGAGATCAGATTGAGACTGAAGCCGTTTTCTCCTGTTTCTGAAATTCGGCTCCTGAGCAATAAAACTCAAAATACTGTCACAGGTGTGGTTTAACTCTTTAGTGTCTGACTCGTCTCAGCCCCGTCTGAGCTGAGGAACATCTCCATAAGAACAGTGTGAGATCTCATCGTTTTCTTATACAGCTCTGTTCTAGATCACAGAACCCTCTCAGCAGTCTGTCAGTGCAGAAAGAGAACTCACGCTTTTCTCCTTCATCACCAGAACGTCTCACAGTGAGATGCTGATGTTGATCTCCTCTTTTCTCCTGAGGAGGTTCAGGAGAACAAATTCAACAACAAAAGATCTTTTCCTCTGGGGAACCATGAACACTCAAAGAACCGCTTGCTTGCTTGAAGGGTTTTTGCATGGTGAAGTGGTTCTTTAGATTGATGGAGAGTGTGTTGTATATGGTTCTATACACTCTTAAAAAAGATTATTCTTCAAGCGTTCTTTAGTAAAGACTATGGTTCTATATAGAACCATGAACACTCAAAAAACATTTGTTGCTTAAATGGTTCTTTGCATAGTGAAATGGTTATTCAGAATGGATGGAGAATGTGTTGTATATGATTTTATACAGAACCTTTTTGAAAAGGGTTCTGTATAGCACCGAAAAGATTTCTGCTATCGTTACGATGGCAAGCTTGTAACAATATCAGGACCCTTTCTGGTGATATATAGAGTCATATACAACACATTCCACATCAGTCTGAAGAACCACTTCACCATGCACAGAAATCTTGCTTGCAAACCGTTCTTTAAATGTTCATGGTTCTATATAGAAAGACTTTCTTTACTAAAGAACCCTTAAAGAACCATCTTTTTATAGAGTGAACTGATTACGGTTTATTCATGCAGTTTATTCCGATGTCAGTAAATGAATTTGAACACAAGCATAACCAAACATGATTTTTCGGGCGGAAAGCGCACCATTATTTTATTATTTTAGTTTGATTTTTGAGAACTTTCACGGTCGACTTGAACCGACTGACTGTTCAGTGCCGTCTCTGGCTTCGTCACGGAAGATGTGAGCATCTCCAAAAGCAGCTCAGACTGAGTTACGGCGATCCGAGTTGTGAGTCAAGCTCTCAGAGTTTCAGCTCTTAAACGAGGCGGTGAAAATCTCCGCTCTCCTTCAGCTTTTCTTAAATGGAAAGTAGCCCGACCAGTGGCAAAATTTGTCCGTTTTGTGGGCGGCACATTAGACCTTTCTGCATTTGTAGACGATCTGCCTGTTGGTTCGTGAATAACACGGCCAATTCACAAAAAACCATATTTGGTATATAGTTCTGGGTCCTCATTAATAAACCATACTTGAATTTGATTATGAATTTGTTCAGAATCTGCACACATTTTCAAATGAAATTCACATTTGAAAAACTTCTTCTTTTTTTTTTAAATATCATCATTTTAAGATCAGATCTATGCGTACAATTTTTAAAATAAATGAGGCTCCTGATGTGAAAAGATAAGAAAGAATTGAATATTTTGAACATCTGAATATTTCTCATTTTCATATTACTTATTAGCGCCACCTCATCAGTAATGTACAGTGCAGAAATAACCTTTTAAAGTAATATTAGATCATTTAGACAGGATACATTTTTCTGTAGAATAATAGTCACAAAAAACCTTTCCTGGTATAATATATGCTTTAACCTATCACGCTTATAGATCATGAAAATGTGGGACCAAATAAACAACACATGCTTTAAAGAAGCTTCACTAATGCTGGATTCAAGTGATGTCAGAAACTGAGAAATACCACTTTGGACACAAATACGATGCACCTGAACGGCTGACAAAGTATTTGCAACTGGGAAACTAGATGATACTTAGTATATGAGATGTGATGTATAACCAAGTCCGTATTGGGAAGTCTGTTCACTTTGTGGTCATCTTTGCAGCATTGCTGGGAAGTTATTACCAGCCATACAAGACCAGACTCAGCTCTTTTTGAATGGGGAGAGACCAAAACACTCGAAACTGAAGGTCAAATTTAAATAAAAGTAAATAAAATCAAGTCTGACAAATACCTCATAAATAGTTTGTAGCGTTTGGCTCAGTAACACAAAAATGGGATTTTTGGGGTGTTCTGGCTCCACAAGAGGGGGGCTTTCCCCGCTTGCAGCATAACCAGCAAGCTGATTGGCTCTTTTTGTTAAGGGGCGGGACTTTCTCCACTAACAGGTCGGTTATACTTGCGTTCAAATTCATTTAGCGACATTAGAATAAACTGCATGAATAGACCGTGATCAGTACACTCTTAAAAAAGCTGGTTCTGTAAGGGTTCTTTGGTAAAGACTATTTATTCTACTTAGAACCATGAACGCTTACAGAACCATTTTCATGCTAAAAGCGTTCTTTGCATGGTGAAATGGTTCTTCAGATTGATGGAGAATGTGTTGTATATGGTTTATATAGCACCAAAAAGGGTTCTACTGTCACAAGCTTTGATTATAACAATAGCAGAACCCTTCTTGGTGCTATATAGAACCTTGTTTTTAAAAAAGGACCTCAAACAGAGACCGTGTTGAGTGTTATAAGGTTTCCATTAATATTTCAACCAGTGACCATCGCCCCAGTTATATTGTCACTTTGTAACACAACCTTTCACCTTTTTCACGAGTGAAAACACTAAACTCTGCAGTGAGTGTGAATAAAACACACCTGATGTGCTTCTATGAGATCCGTGAGCTTTTTGATACAGTAAAGCAAAGGCAGGGTATGTTTCTCCAAACCTGTTTGCTTTATTTTTCCGTGTTGTGGGTGTGTCCATCCACTCCATCCACACGCGGGCAGTAGTGGACGAAGTACACGAACCATGTACTTGAGTTAAAGTAGAGATACCCAAGGTAAAATATTACTGCAGTAAAAGTAGAAGCTCCTCCCTTTAGACCTCCACTTGAGTAAAAGTACAAAAGTATTTGCCTTCAAATGTACTTAAGTATCTAAAAGATTAATTATGGCTCTGATGTCCTATTATCATTTTTATAACAAGACTCGCTTAATTACCTCAGTTTAGGTGAAAATACTCCAGTGTCTCTCTTGGTAAACCAGTCTTTTAATAGAATGTCATTAATTAGTGACGCTGATGTCTATTAAAATTATCATAAGATCAAAACACTGAAGGGAAACAGTTTCCATCAGGTAGAACTGAGTGGCTCTGAAATCACTTTTTACAAACAAGCAAAGTTTCAGTTTAAGATTAATTTGAACTGAGTTACAAGTTTAAGTTGAATAAAAACTTTAAACTCAGATTCACAAATGAGTTTCCTTTACTAAACTGCATCTGTAGGTCTCTGTTCATAAACATAAACTAGCCAAAACTAATTTACTATAAAATGAAATGTGTTTGTATAAATTCAGAATAAAGACACGTCAGTCACAACTGCATATGAGTACATATTTCTATATTGTGGTCTGTTTACCCAAAGTTAGGTTAGTTCATCATTTATGTTGAATAGACTCTCCCAATAGTTTTACGCTGCTGCACTGACGTTGAACCGTGTGCTGCACTGGGTCGGTACGACCAACAGGTCAAAACAAGCTCAAAACTAAGTGACCGCTGTGCTCTGATTGGTGTTCTTGCTTTGTGCTTCTTTCATTTTGATGTTACGTTTTTATGCACACATAAACCAAAAGGAGCGACAGATTTCTCATAATGTAGTGGAGTAAAAAGTAAGATATTAAGTACAGTAATGAATTACATGTACTTAGTTACTGTCCACCACTGCACGCGGGGAGGTTGTATATACTGATGAGCACCTGAGTGCAGCATGAGTTGCATTTAAAGGCTTCTGTTTTTTGTCTCTCCCTTTCACAACTTTCCCTCCGTGTCTGTGACGTTGCGTTAAGTCGCTAAGCCAATTAGCGCCTGTAATTGTAATTGTGACTGTAATTAGTCTGACTGTAATCAGTTCAGGGAAGCAGCCTGTGTTTTCTGAATGGAGTCATATGATGCTGTGAGGTCACTGGTGGGGGTCACGTCCACTGCCAGTAAGGGCAGGACTTATTCCTGGCCTGTACTCAATGCACGGCCCATGTGATTATCTGCCACACCATCGTCCAGCTTCCTAAACCGCCCACCAGCCAGCTCCACCAAGTTTCCTCCCAGTCATCATCTTCACTCGTTTTGCATTTACTACCACATTTGCACTCCTTGTCCACTATATCAGAAACACCTACCTGCACTTCCACTTACTGACCACTCTGTTTACCTGATAGCTGCACTGCGTAGACTGTACATGCTTAAAGGAGCCTTAGTAAGGACCATGGTTCTGTATGCATGGTACTTTGCATGGTGAAATGGTTCTTCACATTAATGGAGAATTTGTTGTATGTGGTTCTATATAGAACCAAAAAGGGTAGTAGCAGACCAATAGCAGCACATTTTGGTGTCATGTTCTCCCTTAATCTGAAAAACAATTTCATCATGCAAAGAACCACTGAAGATCAAAAGATCTCTTGCCTAGACTCTAAACCGGTTGTGCGTCAAGTTAAATCGAGAAATAATAATAGTTTTTTTTTAAGAATCAGTTAATGCCATAAAGATATTTGTGCATTCAAGCTTAAAATATATGTGTATATTTTGGTCTCTATAAACTGTATGAAGGGTAACTTTCAGTCCGTGTGCCTGATTGGTTTAAGAAACCCCGCATTAAGAAACCAATGCGTCTGGAATTTAGAGCACCTGGTGAACCGTTACACGTTTATACGTTGGTGGCTATTGGAAACCATCAGAAACCAACAGAAACTTTTAAAGCTTTCTATGATTTTTTTTTCAGAAGGGCTGTCAAATGGGCAACCGATTTACAACAACAAATCTGTAAGTCTTTCAGACACTCGAAAACAGAAAAAAGAGTTAAATATCTAGTGCCAGCTCTACCCACAGCTCACTCTCATTTCCATACAGGAGCTGCTGAAATGTTTCTTTATAATCAGGTTAAGTTATAAGTTATAATCAGCTAATTGGCTGAGCTACACTGAAATAAATAGAAATAAAGGTTCTGTTATTGAAAGGTTCTGTTCAGTAAAGGTTCTGTACATTTTTCATTCATCAAGGTACAAACAGTGTAAATGTTCCCTCAAAGGTTCAACAGTGGTTCTAAGGTCTGATTGGGAACCTTAAATAAGTTTTTCCAGGTGAAAAGTTCGTATTTGTACCTTTTCGTAACTGAATGTTTTAAACAGAACAGTAAAATAAAAGCCTGGAGACGAGACGGGGTGTGTGGAGTCAGTACAGCTTAGAACATATCATTTCAGTGGATTATGGTTCAGTTATGTTCCCTGACTAAAGGTTTATTATGAGTCCTGGAACATCTACATTCTTAAAAAAGATGGTTCTTCAAGGGTTCTTTAGTAAAGACCATGGAACCATGAATACTCACAAAACCATTTGCATGCCTAAATGGTTCTCTGCATGGTAAAATGGTTCATCAGATTGATGGAGAATGTGTTGTATATGGTTTCGTGTAGCACCAAAAAGGGTTCTGCTAGTGTACAGGCTTGTGCAGAACATTCACCAGCAGCTCATGTAGCTTTTCCCTCTTTGATACCTGCTATTCTTAAACCAGGTTCTTAGTGTCTTCAGTCATTGAGGTGACGAGCTGGATTAGCACGGAATGAACACACAGTGCTTGTTTGAGTGTAGCCCACTCTTACGATGGACCGGAGGAGTCTGGAGACCACTTCGCTTCCTCTTCACACGTTTATTTATTACTTAGGAATAAGCCAGAAATGCTGGCGTGCTAACGCGGGCCTCCTCCTGTCAGTGGATCTGACAGAGATTACGGAGTTGAGCAGTGGAAGAAAATCTACTGAGCCATGAAAGAAAACAGGGATATGATGGAACATGTCGGAGAGACTGAAGCAGAGGGAGGATCGCTGTCCCGCCGGTCGCTCAGGAGACTGTTGGCAGCTATGCTTGGGTCGGACATGGGTGCAGCTGTAGGCTGGGTTTTGGCACGTGTGCGTGCTCTGGTGAAGGGCTACGCCTCTGTACACGTCTTCTGGCATGTGAGTAGGATGCAGTCGTACGAGCGTGTACTTGTGCTCGGATTCCGTGTGTCAAGGTGTAGTTTTATTCTCAGCTAAATGTTTAGGATTATAATAAGTCAGTTATGTAATCTACTGTACACAACTCTGCAGGGACTTGACCTTCGCTGATAAGACTTGGTTTTGGAGTTGTTCTCACTTTTTTTGTTACTTGATGGAAAAGTGAACATGATGTGGTGGGGGACTTTGGAAACTTTTAAAACGTGTCCTTTTAACAGTGGATTTCCTCGAGCTTCAAATACAGGGTGATTCAAAAAGATTCGTCCGATTTGAAAATTATTTATTTCACCTGTAAATCATTACAGAACAATGCAGTAAACTGTAAATGGTTTAAATGAGCATAAAGTTTTGTGGCATGCGCCCGCCGCCGGGCCCCGACGATGACGGACCTCGGCGAATACGGCAGGGGAGAGAGCTGTGAGTGTGGAGGGGGCAGAGCGCAAAGCCTGAGCTCCACCGAGGGACGCCAGTCACACGGCAGGAGGAGGAGGACGACGACAGTGCCGGCCACAAGAGGCACGAGCGAGTCCCGAGGTCCGCCACCCGAGGTCCGCCACCCGAGCCCCGTCCCCTGGTACACAGTGAGGCCTCTTTACTACACCTCACGTTCGACCCAGGCGGCCGAGCTGCAAGCTGGGGGCGGTGAAGGGGAGGCGGAGCGGCGAGCTCTCGTTCCCTCTCGGCTCAGGTGCTCACACTGCCCTTAATGAGAGCCAGCTGATGCTGATCTGGCTGGCAGCGTGAGCGCCTTTTAAAGAGCTGAGAGGGAACAGAGCGAGAGAGAGGAACTCGCAGCAGCAGCAAAGACTGAAGAGCTGTAAAGCTGTGAGGATAAAGGACTGAAAAGTCTAGCTGGCTGAAGCCACTGAAAAGTGGCCAGCATAGTTTGGGTTGTTTGGAGTTGGTTTATTTGCTTTGTGTTTATTTTGTGTGAATAAAAGATATGGCTGCTGCGACACTGAACCCTGCCTCCAGCATCCTCCTTGAGCCCAGTGTAGCACATGCCGTGTTACAAGTTTATTATGTAATTGTACAAGGTCTCAGTATGAACCTCCTCCAGCTGTACAGACAACATCAACGCCATAGTCAAACTCATCCATACTGGATCGAGCGTGTCGGGTGTCGCTGCACTCACGGCTCTTTCAGTGCGATTTCGGAGATCATCCAGTGTTGTGGAACCAACGACGAACGCTGAGCTGTTGGAGCTTCACTGCCCACGAAAATCACACAGCACAGTTATGACGGATTCACTCTTATTGAAGTGGAGAACGCAGAACGCTTTCTGCTCAGGGGTCTCATCTCCTCTCAGACTGAAGGGAGCCATCTTCCACTGACAGTCAGACACTCTATGACCCCCTCTTTCAGTTGGATTGTGATTGGTTCCCAGGCGCCTCATGGCTGTAAAAATATGGCGCTTTGAAATCGGATGAATCTTTTTGAATCGCCCTATATAGTTCAACTGAAAACCGGCGAAATGAAGGGGGGGGTGTTGGATTTATAACACAGGACAAAATCAGAGCATCATTGTATAAAGAAATGCAGCACAATAACTGTTTTATCGATCATTGTTTTCATAATCGTTAGAAGCCAAAATCTAATTAAAAATAGAATTTGATTCATCGCCCAGCCCTAACTGACATGTGAGCAAAAATGCATTTGTCCGAGGGTGCCTAACTTTTTCTCTTGGAGGGCCAAAGTGCAGTTTGTGGTGGGACGAAGGCCAAAACAACATAAAGCTGTTTAAAAGTTTTTAAAGATATATTTTATAATATGCACTATGTTCTAATACTAAAATGCATAGTTGACGCCACCAAACTGCAGACTTTGAGGATTCTTCAAGGCTTCTTTAGTAAAGACAGTGAACACTTTGCATACTTAAATGGTTCTTTGCATGGTGAAATGGCTCTGAGGATGTGTTGTGTATGATTCTATGTAGAACCTTTTTGAAAAGGGTTCTATATAGCACCACAAAGGGTTCTTCTATTGTTTTAATGTCAAGCTTGTAGCAATGGAAGAACCCTTTCTGGTGGGAATAGAAAAATATACAACACATTCTTTATCAAACTAAACAACCATTTCTCCTTGCAGAGAACTATCTAAGCATGCACATGGTTCTTTACATGTTCAGGGTTCTATATAAACCCACTGTCTTTATTAAAGAACCATCTTTTTTAAAAGTGCAGGCCAAGAAAGAAGCCAAATTGGTTTGAGGTTGAGGTCAGGACTGGATTAGGTGGAGCACTGTAGCTTTTACACACTCATACAGAAAAGCGTGGAAACTCCCCACAAAGAGAGGAATACACACTCGTGTGTATGTGTGTGAGTGTGTGTTTGTGTGTGTGTTCGTGTTCATTCATGCTCATCTCGTTTAAGATGTCTGGGAGGGAGGTGCAGCGGCAGCATCGCATGATTCATCTAGTATTTCAGATGTTCCAGCTTTCAGCAGATCCTCTCTTACCATTATGTAATTTAGCTGCAGAACAGAAAAATAAAAGCCAGAGTGCCTCGTTTTCTCCAGGTGTGGAGGTTACAGGGTTTAGGACGTAAGTGGATGATCATCGTCGTCGTGCTGAGATGAACTGAATGAACATTTGTTTTTATTGGTTTAATTTGATGCATAAGGTTCCGTGAAACACTGTTTGAGCTGTTCAAGTCCACAGTCAAAAGTTTGGAACCACTGTTTTCAGCAATGTAGCAGATAAATATATAAAATTATTCTAATCTACAACAACAGATTCCAGCTGATCAGTAGGAAACTCAGAAGCTATAAATCAAAAAGGATGACATATTAAATGTGTCGAGATAGGAGAACTGAAGCTATGGGGTGGTTCTAAACTGACAACGAACATAAATCATGAAGACTGAATAAAATTAGTATCCAGAATTCCTCATATTTCAAAAACGCAGAGCATTTTTCAAGGCAGATAACTCGACAAAAAATAAATAAATGGATAATTACAAAATATTATCATTTAAAAACTTGTTGAATGTTTAAAATGTTGGCTAAATATCTAAAAATTCCTGATGAATAGTTTAAAATATTTACATCCACATTGTGTAAGTTATTAATGTAGACAGATAATAAAAGATGTTAATACGGCAAAAGATTCCAGACTTTTGAAGGCGAATGTATGTTCATTCAGATAAATGGTAGTTTTATTAATTTAGCCTTTAATTTAACCCCTTAACAAGCTATGGGCCCAAAGTGTTATTACACACTTATATACCCTAAGAATAGTTCCATAGTTTGCATTGAAGTGCCTGTAGTTACTGAATAATAAGACTTAGTATGAAATAAATAAGGGGTTCACCAGGCAAGCCGTTAAGCCTGTCAAGCGCCGTGAGACACTTGCAAGAAAGAAAATGGAAAGACCGGGGGAAGAAAAGGAAAATCACAATAAACACACAATACGCACACAAAAAATTAAATTAGGAACATATCACTAAAATATCCTTGATGCAGTCCTTAAAAGCGGTACCTGAAATAAGTGTCCAGTTTTAGTGTTTCTTGTAATTTAACATAAATAACAACATTTTTATTGTGTCATATTGTTTTCTGATTTAACATTTTCTGTGTTTAGAAGTAACTCAGAATGCATAATCCAGAACTGGGTGTTGAAATATTTCAAAACATTTTGTGTTAAAAGTAACAAAATGTGTCGTCTCCCGCTGAACACACTCGTGTGTCTAGTTAGAGACACAGCATGTTGTTTTATAATGCATGTTTTAAGAGTGAAGGCAAGATAAGACACGTTTATTAATATAGCACTTTTTACACTGCAGTCATTCAAAGTGTTTTACAAATTAGAAAATACAAACATAATTCAAATTAAAACGTAGAAAAAAAAGATTTAAAAAAGAGATTTAACCCCTTAAAATCCCAGGCTTATTACACACAAAGCCTCATTACTCAGTAACGAAAGGGACTTCAGTGCAAACTGACTGAGCTGTTCTTAGATTACAGAAGTGTGTAATAAAACTTTGGGCCTGTTTGGGGTTTAGAGTTTAAAATTTAGCAGTGAGAGAGCCTAACTCTTTGATGTCTAGATTTATTACTGTCATTTTGCTGTGGATTCTATTTTCTTTACATAATTATCTGAATGTGATTTTGTGGAATTTTTTTATTTTTTTTTCAGCCTTTAATTTAACCAGGCAAGCCATTAAGAATATATTCCTATTTACAGTGGTGGCCTGACAAACGCCACAAGAAAGAAAAGGAAAAACGCAATAAACACACAATACGCAGACACACAAAAACTGTTTAAATTATGTCCAAGTATCACTAAAATTATCCTTGATGCCGTCTTTAAAAGCGGTTACTGAAATAAGTGCCCAGTTCTAGTGTTTCTTGTAGCTTAACATAAATAACAACACACTAACTTGTGTTTTTTAACACTTTTTGTATCATATTGTTTTCTGATTTAACTTTTTCTGTGTTACAAGTAGCCCAAAATGTGTTATCCAGAACTGGGTATTGTTGTTGCAATTTCCCTTCGGGGTCAGTAAAGTTCTGACTGTCTATCTCCATTGAAATATTTCAACACATTTTCTGTTAAAAGTAACACAAAATATGTTTTCTACGGCTGAACACACTGATATGTCCAGTTAGAGACTCAGTGGTTTTTAATGTGTGTTTTGAGAGTGAAGTTCAGAAGTCTGGAGAGGCCATGAGCTGCTGCTATAATTGTCTGGATTGTTATCTTGAGATAACAATACAGGTAACTCGTTATTTCAAGATAACAATTTTGTTATCTTAAGATCATAAGATAATTAACTCGATATCTTAAGATAACAACGTTTGTAATCTCGAGATGACAAGAAGAGAAACTTGTTATTTCAAGAAAACAGTTTTGTTATCTTGAGATAACAAGATAACTAACTCGTTATCTCAAAATGACAATCCAGAAAATTATAACTACCTCATGTCTTCTCTGGACCTCCATTATTTATTATTAATTTAGCAATGAGAGAGCCTAACTCTTATAACTCATCTTATAACTCATAATTATGCGGATGTGATTTTGTGGAATTTCTCCACATCGAAACATTAAAACCTCTCTTTCTCCTTTTAGGCCCCACCTGTTGAGGATGTTGCTGCTGAAGCTGGCTGTTCAGAAGATGGTGAGTCTCAGCAGGAGGAGAACACAGACCGTCGGGAATGGACTGAACCAGCACTGGAGGAATCACAGGACACGACGGAGGATTACTTCGAAACCCGTTCGTGCTACAGCGACACTTTCTCGGACTTCAGCCACGACGTTGATGATTGCTTTCGGACGCCTCTTAGCTCAGAGGCTGGCTCTGTCGCTGGAGCTCATTTGGACTCTCCCAAGCACTACTTTGGCTTCAGAGAGCGGCTTCCTTCTTGCGCAGAAAGGCACCTTGCGACCTCTGATGGTCTCCAGTGGGAAACAAATGGAAAGCATCCCAGGCCGGAGCCACGTGTCACTGAAAAATCGGACACTGTGCCATTGGCAAGCGAGTGCGGTGGGATGACTTTAGATGTTCCAGGGCGTGATGAAGCTGCAGATTGTTCTCTTACTGACTCATTCGGGGAAGCTGGACTTCCTCCTGACGCAGAGGCGAGCGTGGCCGACCCAGCGACGGTCTGTTTTGCATCAAATGACTCTCAGCTTTTCACAGAGCCTGTTTCTAAAAGCCCACTTCCAAAGACACTGACTGATGAAAATGAAGCAGAGCTCCTGTCGGGTAACGGTTTTGAATTGGCTGGTATAAAGAGAAATGAGAAAGAATCACAATATGTAAGTGATAATGAAAGTGACACTGAAACAGAGTTGATTTCGGAGTCATCAAAGGAGGTGACCTGTTCAGAGAAACCTGAGTCGCTCCAGCAGCGTGAGCTGAATCACCCTGATTCGGAAACCTGTTTACAAGAGCCACAGCTTGATGTGACAGATACACACGTGGTGGAATATCTGGAACAGTTTGAGGAAGCTGGTGTGGAGATCTCAGTAGTAGATAGTAAACTTTTTGCCAAGTCTGAATGCAATCAGGAGGAAAATGTTGACTCCTGCTTTCCTCATTCAGTAAGTGAGGACACTTCTGAACACGGACACTTACAACAGGTCAGTGATCAACCTTGCAAGGATTATAACCTTCTACGTTCGTCTGACAGCTCCACCTTCCGTCCTGAGGATCCACCACCTTTCCAAAAGGATAATGAACAGTTTTGCAGGGGTTGCGATGGTGATGGTCTAAATTATAACGAGGAGAGATTCTCAGAAGCTCCAGACAGTGATCACTGTTCAATAGAGGGCGGTCCCTCAAGCCTGTACTCTGACAATTGTGTTTTGTCACATTTGCCAGTCAGTGAACACATTTTGGACAAAATAGACACACACTGCACTGACCATAGTGAGATTCTGTCTGAAAAGGATGCTGTTTTAGATGTTCATTGCACTCACAGCCATCTGCAAGATGGTGCTCTAGATTGTACTGAACCCAATTTGAAGGTTAGTGAACAAAACTTTAGCAATAAAGCACAAAGTCACAGGGAAGAGAAAGTCATAGTAGGTCCAAACTCGATTACGTTTAAAAGCACTGATACTGAAGAACGGAACTCACTCAGCCCCATTCTGAGGACTCCTGCAGGCAGTGACATTTCAAAAATGTCAAGTGACGCCACTCCACATCCTAAAACATGCTCTGTGAAGGAATTTACCATCATTCCACAGAAAGAGCAGGAGGTCATTTATTCGGACAACTCAGACTACGGTGACTCTCATGTGATGCTGTCTAAAGAGGTAGAAAGTGTTAGCTTTGGTTGTGCAGTCGACAGCAGAGTAGATCGACCTCCAGGTCTGTTTGAATCTGTCTCGCAAGAATCTGTAACGGCTCCAGTCAGTCCGACGGACGTCTGCTTTGAATTCAGGGATGACCTGCCTGCGAACTGTACACAGATCACAAGCTGTGATTTAGCTAATCTGTCTGACGTGGATGAAGTGGTCAAAAAGATACCGGTGTATCCAAAACAGTGTCCAAGCAATTTGTCAGCCAAACAGTTTGTGGAAGAAGACTTGACTAAATCACATGAAAGGGCCCAAGCAGTTTGCACTGCAAATGATGATTCTTGTATGCAAGCACAGTTTGACTTGGATTGTGCTGTAACATCATTATATTGTGGTGCAACTCCCAGAAAAAGCAGGGATTATGGTTCAGACACTAACAATAACATAAAGACTGTTACCTCTGAGACACCATGCACTGTACTCAAAACTGCTTTAGAGCAGGAGCCCAGTCAATTTGAGTGTAATCGTGGCCAATCGTTCTCAGAGGTAGACAGCTATTGTGTGGACGGTGACGTTAATGATGGTACAAACAAGAACATAAAGATTATTGCACCTATTCCCCCAGAAACACCACTCAGTTTACCCAATACAGCACTAGAGCACGAGCAAAATAAGTTTGGCTGTGATCAGCCATATTCTTACTCTTACTGTGAGGACAGTGACATTAATGATGGCACAAACAATAACATAAATACTATTACGTCTGCCCCCGAGACACTACGCACTTTACTTGACACTGTGCTTGAACAGGAACACAAAAGATATGACCATTCGTTCTCAGAGAAAGACGGTTACTGTGAGGATAATGATGCCTTCACAATTTTAGCAAATACGCCCAGCAGCTTCCTCAAGACTTCTGAATCTGTCACGCTGACAGACAACGAAAATGATATTGTTAGCACTCTTAATTTAGAGGCCGGTAACAGCTCCGGGTCTGGGGACTCTGCTCAGGAGCATATCAGTGATTACCTTGTTGGGAAGGAGTGCCAGCTGCACTTCTCCGCAGTAGAGGGAGATCAGACAGCGGGAGTTTTTCAGCTCAAGGACGTAGACGTCACGAGCCAGGGCAGTTCTGCGGTGCTGTCTCCTTCTGTCTCCCCCCACACAGATGGCCAGCACAGTCAACATGCGCCGATTTTTGGCGAGTCTAAAGTCTCAGAATGTCCATGTGACGTTTCTATTAACAGACCTGAATATCCAGAGATTCTCAGAGAGGAAGGCATCTTGCCTGTGAATTGTGCGCTCAAGGTCACCAATGTTAGAGCATTAGAAAGTCCAGATACAGATTTCTCTGACGAATCTGCCCAAAGTAGTAATTCTGCTGTCTGTCCAGAATCCCTGCAGCCACAGAGCGGTAAGATAGAGATTTACCCGTTTACAGACGTCAGTGTCGGAATGCTGTCAGTCACTAATTTGGAGCCCATTATGGAGACCGATCACACTCAGGAGAGCTCATTTGTAATGCAGAAAGAAAACAATCTGGAAGTAAAACAGGATATTGCATCATCTGGACCTGAGGAGGACCGCAGCTTAACTACAGATCCTGCCCACCGCTTGTTGCACAATGGGTTTGCCACCCACAAGGACGAAAATGGTGTTTCGTCTGTCAAAAGAGTTTGTTTTGTTACTGACAGACTGGAAGATGGAATCCACATCACCCCTCTAGCAAATGGGAATATTTCCAACTCTGTGTCTCCAGATCAGGACTTCGTCAGCGAGATCAGTGAAGTAGAAGATAGCACTCAGTCGTACGTGGTACAAAACTGCTGTGGCCAGGTTCCAACGAAGAACAAGGAAACCAAGAGCAGCTCAGGAGGGAAAGGCTCAAGGTTCTCCATGTTAAAGAGGATACCCTCTTTCCGCAAAGCCAAGAGAGACCCTAAAGGTGGCAACAAGGTTGAGCCCGAGGCCAAGGTGTCTCCAGAGGATGAGGAGGAGAGGAAGGAGGTAAAGTGTAACAGTTCCCCCAAACGTAACCGAGCCCACCCCTCCCTTCACAGAGCCCATATGTGTCATAGTACGGAACACTTGAGGTATTTTGATCACACCAATGACGATATCTTTGAGAAAGCCTTTGCTTTGACCTGGGAAAACATGGAGAAGTGTGGACAGTCCAAATCCATGTCCAGTGCCAAGCAAGCAGGGCAGCACAACAGGTACGGGGACCTTCTGCACTTCAAGTCCTCTCCCATGATGGATGGGTTTAGCCAGAAGAGGAGCAAGAGCAGCGATAACTTGCGCCTGAAGCTAGCCATGGCTCACAAGTCTTTTGCAAGCTTGTTTGAGAGCCGATCTGGTGAGAAGGAGAACCAAAACGAAGATAAAAAGACCTGGAAGAAGATGAAGCCTAAAGAGACAGATATACTAAAGAGAACATATTCTGTTCCTGCGTCGGTTAGTAAGTTAAGTCATATCCAAGGTGACTTTATCGCTCAGAATGGACTGGATCTCCAGGAATCACTGGAGAAGAATTTGAAAAGCACATGGCACTCGGATCCACTTAGCAAAAAGACTCCATCACCCCCGGATGCTGCAGGGACTGAACCTGAGATGGAATCTGATGACAGCTTGATGCTAAATGGACTCTCTCCGGACTCTGATCAAGCCTCAGTAGATGCTTTTGAGGCTGAAGAAGACGAGGATAGCTTTCATACTCCCCTTCACCCCACTGTTTTTGCTCTTGCCAACCAGCTGTCTCCATCCTGGGCCAGATCTCTAGGTTCCTTTGAAAGCCTTGATACACCGATGAGGCCAATGAGTCCTAAACCTCAAAGTCCTGGAATGTGGACCCACCGGAGGAGCTTCCGTTATCCTTCAAGGTCCGTAGCCTCTTCTCTCTGCTCTCTGGGTCAGGGCCAGAGTATGGAGGGCCTCTCAGATCGTCCTCAGATGACAAACTCTTTCAGACCTAGAGCCCCACAACTAGCATCGGCCCACTCCTTTGACTCCGAGTACTTACTTGAGGACAGCAGTTCAGATAGCCAGTCCCAGACCAGCCTGGTTTCCACCAACTCCGGCAACGAATCAGAGGTGAGTAAAAGTGAATTGTTTACTTGTTACATTGAATATCGAGTGATACAGAGTTGCCTCTACATATGTCTACTTATTTTCCTTTGTATTACTATTACTATTTGCAGAATTTAAATAAAAAAAAACGTTTAGTCCTTTGTTTACTTTGAGAGAAGGGCATCTCAATGCACTACTTTCTTTTTAAAAGGCTTTATGAGTTAGGGATGCACAGTGATATCAGAATCATATTAGTATTGGTTCATTTTGCTTAAAAAATAATGACATTGGACAGATATTTAGAGTTCACCAATATTTCAAACCGATATTTGTTGATCAAGAGTAGCGGTGGCCAATATGATGATATTTTACCACTATTGTGATAAATTATGTCACCATATGCAGTTTTCAATATATTGTGGATACCATCAGTACTTAAAGAACATTGACTGACATGTTTCATTACAAAGTGAGCATAACTAGGCCTGTTTAATTGGATTTAACGCAGTGTAGTTTGTAAAACATTGAATGAAAACCATTGTAGTTGTAGATATTTTATTTTTATTATTATTATTATTGTATTTATGTACACCGATCAGGCATAACATTATGACCATCATTATGTCCTTTCACCTCATTTCTACGCTCATTGTCCATTTTATCAGCTCCACTTACTATATAGGTGCACTTTGTAGTTCTACAGTTACAGACTGTAGTCCATCTGTTTCTCTGATACTTTGTTAGCCCCCTTTTACCCTGTTCTTCAATGGTCAGGACCCCCATGGACCCCCACAGAGCAGGTACTATTTAGGTGGTGGATCATTCTCAGCGCTGTTGGCTGGATATTTTTGGTTAGTGGACTATTCTCAGTCCAGCAGTGTCACTGAGGTGTTTAAAAACTCCAGCAGCACTGCTGTGTCTGATCCACTCAGACCAGCGCAACACACACTAACACACCACCACCACGTCAGTGTTACTGCAGTGCTGAGAATGACCCACCACCCAAATAGTACCTGCTCTGTGAGGGTCCATGGGGGTCCTGACCACTGAAGAACAGGGTAAAAGGGGGCTAACAAAGTATCAGAGAAACAGATGGACTACAGTCCATGATTGTAGGTTCTGTTGCAGCTGTTCCAAAATTTAATCTCAGAAAAACTAAATATTGTGATGCATATTGTGTATCGTGATATATTTTTCTTGCCATATCGCCCATCCTTAATCAAGAACAGAATGTTTAGTAGACTCTGCACTAAAATCTTAGCATTTTATTCATTTTGCTGCTTTTATAACATTTTACAAGTAAGTCTAGTTCTCTGTAATGCTTATCCAGGAGGATTAATAACAGTGTAGAAATGTTTATGCATTGGCATTAGCAGATATGGACATCTGATATCGGTATGGTCCCACAATGCCTATTGGTGCTTTTGTAGTATGAGAATATATTTGTCTCTGAACCAACAAAAAACAGAAATTATGTGGACTATTTCGATTATCCACTATAGCTAATAAACTCGTGTCCTTAGCAGTGTTGGGGTATTTGTGCTACTATGCTTGTGGCTTTTAGTTTCAGTGTTGTAAGGGAACGTTTATTATTCTGCTGTGACATGATGTGGCATGTTAATGATTTCTGACAAAGCAAACCAGTAACTGAAACTCATGCATGAAAAAGATGCTCACACTCCTCACATCTTTCATCGTAACCCATCAGTCAATGCAGTAACACCTTGAATTTGCACTCAAAAGCATGTGCGGGACGGCAGTAGAGCAGGAGTCCAGCAGGCCGATAGGAGGCTACAGGGGACCTCCGGCGTGCTACGAATGAGGCGTCGAGAACGGCGAGCTCCGAGGCCCGTCTCAGACATTTGCGGCTGGACTTCACATCTGAGAGACATTGGAGAAGTGGTCGCAGACCCTCCGAATAAGAGAGAGGGCACCAAAACACAGCAGCGCTCCTGCTCAGACGAGCTGCTCTCCGACCTCAGGAAGAGCAAGAAGACCCAGAGGATGAAACTGACTGTGCAGAGGAGTCTCAGCCAGCTTAGCGCTTCACGTTCTGAGGAGCATGAGAAAGTAAGGAACTCTCCTGCGAGGGAACGGAAAACGTACCGCGCTCCTCTTCTTTGTCCTGCCCCACTCTTCTTCTCTTGCCTAGCGCTTTTGGACATGCATGCTCTTTAGCTTTGTTGGTGGTGCTGGGTTTCCTGGATTTTCACCCCTGTTTGAGCTTGTTTGCAGCTGAGAGATGTTTTCTTGACCAAAATTACAACTAATCATCACATTTTAGCTGCTCAGAAAACTGTGCACTAACTTACACTTCACGCTTCTCTGTTAACACTTATATCGTCGCTGTTGGAACAAAATCTTGTGCCTCCGTTTTTCATCAGCAGTAGAACAAGAGAGGGAGTGTGTTATGGCGAAATAACATCACAGCTGTGATTTGGTCGCCGTAGATCATCACAGCTGTGATGATATTGGCGATAACACACTCCTCGAGTGTTCTACTGCTTTTATACAACAGTTAAATAAATAAAGTAATAAATTAATAAACTGGGCCGTGAACGCGGCGTTTAATATGTTTTAATGTTCGCAGTTCCTTCACCAAATTATAGTTCCTTAACGAGCAGCTTGTTGCTGCGTCAGAGTAACGAGCTCCGCCCACTCGCTGCACAGCCGGCAGTTCGTTCTCCAGCTCCTCACACTAAATTCCCAAACTGTCATCACCACCGAGCAGCTTTTCAGTCGGCAGCTGTGACAGAAGAACAGCTAAACAACCTGGAATCAGCCAGAAATGAACCCAATACCATTCACCAAACGTGCAGTCTAATCTTCAGAGTCTGACCAAATCAGACTGAGCCATAAAACTGCCACAATATCAAGTTCAGCTCAGTTTTGTCAGTTTTTGCCAGATCAGTATTAATGTTGTTTTGTTCCAGCCAGTCTGTAAAGCATCTTACAGCCCATTTAGTTTGGCGAATGGTATTGGGTTCATTTCTGGCTGATTCCAGGTTGTTCAGCTGTTCTTCTGTCTCAGCTGCCGACTGAAAAGCTGCTCAGTGGTGATGACAGTTTGGGAATTTAGTGTCGTCTCATCTTCAGAGTCTGACCAAATCGGCTGTCGGTCAAATGTGATCTTAAAAGTGTCCATTTTCTGTTTGTGGCAAAGTAAGAAGTAAAAACGTTCAAATGTCTTGAGCGTCTCCTTCAGCTGACAGAGTCGTTGATTAGCACTAATTATTAATTAACGTAATTGAGAATGCCAGCTGCCCTTTGCGTTGCCTCAACATCTCATAGTGAATGAACCAACAGTGATAATCCCAAATTATTTAGAATTAAATCCCTTTTCCTTCTCCTGTAAAGTTACGTTTTTGGAAATATGAGGTTTCATTCAAACAGCGACGAATTACGCATTAATCTTTCTCCATGTTTGTAAATACCTTGGCTCGTTAGCATCACTTACTGTCTAGTGAAAACTGATAGTGTGAAACTGTTATGAACTATAAAATAACAAAATACAGCATAATCTGTCAATTGTCCGAACAAAGTGGACAAGGTAAGAGTAAGAAATGATTTGCCATAACCTGAGGGATGCATTTAAAGGGGAACTCCACCAATTTTTCAAAAATTCTACATAATTAAATGGTTAAGATGTAAACAGAGTCGTTCAGAGTGGTTTGGTGTGAAACGCTCTGTTCTAGAGAAACTTACAGAGTCAGAACTGTTCACAGTGGTGGTGATAGGAACCAGACGTCCACCTCTAAAAGCTCCCTCACAGAAAGTTCCTACATGAAATGGTTATGAATTCACTGCCTGATGACTGAGACACTGTTTTATGATAGTTTAGAGAACTTAAACTCCATTCATGGTGGAGGGAGACATGCAGGGCGCTGTGAGGCAAAATAGTCCCCAAAGAAAACTTATTATTTCAGATTTTCCACTATTTTCCATCATCAACATTCCATATAAACTCAGAAGACTCGTGTAGGTTCACTGGTGGTTCTGGATAGTAAATAAAATGTCTATATTTGTGTTGTAGTCATGGCAACCCCTGGTTCCTATCACCACCACTGTAAAGACATCTGAACCATTTCACACCAAGCCACTCTGAATCACTCTGTTTACATCTCACACACTGAATTATGCAGGAATTTTGGAACAAATGGTGGAATTCCCCTTTAAGGGTTAAACCTAATTTAGAAAACAAAATAAAAGCTCCTGGATGCTGCTTTTCCTCCTCAGGCCCGAATGAGACTTTCCCTCACGTCTCCAGAGCAGCTCTCCTCCACGTCTCTCAGAGATCACTTCTTCTCCCAGAGCACCCCCACCGGCCTGGACTGCCTCGGCTGGCCACGCCACGTCTCCCTCTCAGGTTAGTACATCTTCACCAGGTTTCTCCTCATGAGGTTGAGGATCTGACCTCAATTTTGGTTCCAGATCACTTTTGAAGTTTGATTATTTCATTGAATTCTAGATATTTTTTCTTTTTCTTCAGAGGCAGATCTAAAATGTTGCTCTGGCCATTTGGGCCACCAAGTCAATGGTAAAGAATATGTGGCCAGAATAATAGAAACATGTTGATCATATCAAAAGATGGTTCTTCAAGAGTTCTTTAGTAAAGGCGGTGGTTCTATTTAGAATCATGGGTTCTGTATAGAAAATTTCATGCTTAAATGGTCCTTTGCATGGTGAAGTTGTTCTTCAGATTGATGGAGGACGTGTTGTATATGGTTCTAAATAGCACCACATCGTAACAATAGCAGAACCCTTTTTAGTGCTACATAGAACCATTTTCAAAAAGGTTCTATGTAGGACAATCTACAACACATTCTCAATGCTCAAAGAGCCCTTTGCATGCTTAAATGGTTCTTTGTATGGTGAAATTGTTCTTCAGATTGATGGAGAATGTGCTGTATATGGTTCTATATATCACCAAGAAGCGTTCTCTTATTGTTAGAAGCTTGGAATTGCAAAACCCTTTTTAGCGCTACATAGAACCATTTTCAAAAAAGGTTCTATGTAGGACCATCTTCAGAACTTCCTCAGTACTCAAGAGCCCTTTGCATGCTTAAATGGTTTTTTGAATAGCAAAATCGTTCTTTAGATTGATGGAGAATGTGCTGTATATGGTTCTATATTGCACCACATTGTAACAATAGCAGAACCCTTTTTAGTGCTACATAGAACCATTTTCAAAAAGGTTCTATGTAGGACCATCTTCAGAACTTCCTCAGTACTTAGTGGTTCTAAAAATCACCAAAAAGGGTTCTTTTACTGTTAGAAGCTTGAAATTGCAAAACTCTTTAGTGCTACATAGAACCATTTTCAAAAAAGGTTCTGTGTAGGACCTTCTACAACACATTCTCCATCAACCCAAAGAATAGTTTTACCATGCAAGAACTGTTTAGCACGCAAGTGGTTCTTTAATTGTTCATGGTTCTATATAGAACCGTTGCCTTCACTAAAGAACCTTTGAAGAACCGTCTTTTTAAAGAGTGTATCTCTGTTAATAAGCACGACTCAGTACCGAAAAAAGAAGCAGGTGTTTGAAAAAGGAAATATTTATGAAAAACTTTACAGAGTAAGGTAAGTAAAAACATCACCGCTGTGGTGACTGTGGTGGTCCCCCCTGCCAAGGTGGTCCGCCCTGGCGTCATACGATGAAATGAAGAAAAAAAAAGTGTAAATCTCAAATAAACTCGAATGAAAGATACTGAAGAAGCTGGATATGATCATCTAGTAATAACAGCTAATAAACATCAGCCACTTTTATACAGTGTAAAGCTCAGGTGTACTGAGCGTTTTACGGTTCTAGCGATGCAGGGTTACTGTATGTTCTCTCAGTCAGTCTGAGGACAGGTTTCCCGTGTCCTGCAGGGGGCAATGGTGACTGTAACTTTACAAGCCATGGAAAAGTCCCAGAGTTGAGTTAGAGCCACATTTCCTCTCCAGTCAGGAGGAACCTCGAGAACTTTTCTTTCAGCTTCACTGATGTGTTTTAGGTACTAGAGCTATATCACACATCTGCTTTACACTCTTAGAAAAGACGGTTCCTCAAAGGTTCTTTAGTAAAGGGAATGAACCATGAGTTCTATATAGAACCTTTTTGAAAATGGTTCTATATCGCACCAAAAAGCGTTCTGCTGTTGTTTACGCTCTTAAAAAATGGTTCTTTGAAGTTTCTTTAGAAAAGAAAATGGTTCTATATAGAACCATGAACACTTTTGCATGATTAAAAGGTTCCTTTCATCATGTAAGTGTTCTTCATATTTATGCAGAATATGTTATGTATGAGAACCTCTTGAAAATATGTAGTACCAAAAAGGGTTCTTCTATTGCTACAGTGTCAAGCTTGTAATGATAGCAGAGCCCTTTTTGGAGCTAGATAGAACCCATTTCAAAAGGTTCAATAGAGAAACCTCTGTAGCACATTCTGAATTGATCGGAAGAAACATTTAATGATGAAAAGAACCCTTTAATCATGCAAAACATTCTTAGTGTTCATGGTTCTATATAGGACCATTTTATTTAATAAAGAACCCTTAAAGAACCATCTTTTTTTAAGCGTGTTATTGTACGATGTCAAGCTTGTAGCAATAGAAGAACCCATTTTAGTGCTTTATAAAACCATATACAACACATTCTCCGTCAGGCTGAAGAACCATTTCACCATGCAAAGAACCATTTAAGGAACAAAATGGTTCTGTGAGTAAAGAAGAGTGTAGGAGCTGCAGTGGATGTTCCCTCATAGTCAAATCTCTGATCTCTGTTCAGTTAAAGATCAGAGCAGTTCAAAGGTTGAGTTCCTCTTTTATACAATACAGATAAGAGCATCTCTCTCTCTATCTCTCTCTCTCTCACTCTCAGTCTCTATCTCTCTCTCTCCCTCACTCTCAGTCTCTCTCTCTCTCTCCCTCTCTCTCTCACTCTCAGTCTCTATCTCTCTCTTTCCCTCACTCTCAGTCTCTATCTCTCTCTCTCTCTCCCTCACTCTCTTTCTATCTCTCTCCCTCACTCTCAGTCTCTATCTCTCTCTCTCTCTCCCTCTCTCTCTTTCTCTCTCGCTCTCTCTCCCTTAGTCTCTCTCTCTCACTCTCTCTCTCACTCTATCTCTCTCTCTCTCTCTCTCTCTCTCTCTCACTTTATCTCTGTCTCTCTCTTTCTCTCTCTCTCTCTCTCCCCGTCTCTCTCTTTCTCTCTCTCTCTCTCTCTCTCTCTCTCTCTCTCCCTCTCTCTCTCTCTCTCACTCTCTCTGTCTCTCTCTCTCTCCCTCTCTCTCCCTCTCTCTCTCACTTTCTGCCAAACAGTTCTGCTGATTGTTCCTCATTACATGCTGGCGCCAGGTCTGATTTTTCCTCATTCTGCTATACATCTCTCTCTCTCTCTCTCTCTCTCTCTCTCTCTCTCTCTCTCCTCTCTTTGAATTTAGAGGTAGTGTCGGCATGGTAACCCCCACCCCACCACAGCTCCACCACCAGCACACAAACACAGCGCACCTTTAAAATGAGACTCTGATTAAAGTGAATTGAGTTTAGATGCTAAATAAAAGGTTGCGTTTGGTTTCTCTCTGTGTTTCTGTCTGCTGGCTGACCTTGTGATGGTTGTTTTGCTCGACAGACAATATCAGCACAAACTTTACAGCACAGATAATCTCAGATCCTCAGTGTACAGCGGTGGGTCGCTTGTAGATCAGCATGTTTTGTACTTTCTCACGGTCAAGATAAAATCAAAATTCACAAGAGGCTGTGCACACAAAATATACTATATACTATAATACAAAGTATTGGGACACCTACACATCACACCTACAGGAGCTTATGAATCACATTCTAAACCCATAGGCATTAATATGGAGCTGGTCCCCCTTTGCAGCTCTAACAGCTTCCACTCTTCTGGGAAGCTTCAACAAGATGTTGGAGAGAGTCTGTGGGAATTTGTATCCATTCATCCAGAAGAGCATTTGTGAGGTCAGACACTGATGTTGGACGAGAAGGTCTGGCTCACAATCTCTGTTCTAGTTCATCCCAAAGGTGTTGGATGGGGTTGAGGTCAGGGCTCTGTGAGGGCCAGTCAAGTCCTTCCACACCAAACTCACACAGCAGAAAAGATTTCATGCTCCAAAAAATATTAAAAATATTTTCCTGTATATTTAAACTTTGAAACAGGACATTTTGACCTGCAGCAATACAGGAGGGTTAAACAGATTTGCCTCACTGAAATGCAGTCAGAACAGTGAATACAGTGAAATGCACACATGACCTCACTTTTCCGCAGGTGACATGCAGAATACGAGCCAGAATGAAAAGCAAAACCCCCACTACACTGTTTTTACTTCTTGATTGCATTTCGAATGTGTTTGCTTCACTGAAATGCAACCAAAACTGTGAACTGCAGTGGACATGAGACTACATTTAAACAAAAACATGAAGGTAAATGAAAAGTAAATCCAGTAGATCCATTACACTGATTTAATGTTGTTTTAAGGGCACAGCTGAAAGCAGATTAGCTGTGCCTTTATTACATTTTAAAGAGAATTGTGTTCAGTTCTGACACAAATTTAGCATTTCTTTTTTTAATTCAAATCTCCATGTACTGTTTTTCACTAAAGAGATAAAGTGATGTTAAATCAGTGTAATAAAGGGTTTTTGGCTGGTTTTGCGTCTCACTATGGGACAGTAATGTCATGAGTGCATTGCGTTTGATGTTCTTCCACTGTAGTGACTGCATCTCAATCTGGCACGACTTCCTCTCCGTAGTAACCAGAGTAATTGAACGTTGAATGAAACGTCTGCAACACCTTTCATTGTCTAATCTGCAGTATTTAAATCTACATTGTACAAATTGTTATTGTGAATAAGAAGCCAAAACGTATAAATATGGTGATTCCAAACACGGTTAGACTCCACTGTGCTAGTCAGTGTTGTTCCTATGCATTGACCTGCAGTTAATGACATTGACCTTTATCCATTCTTCATTCACGCATATCTTATATCATAGAGGGTCTTTTGTGGAAACGCCAACATTAGACACAAAAACCCCATTCTGCCTGTTTCTGACCCCCCCCGACCCCCCTCTCACCCCACGCTACAACCTTTTCATACGTACACTCATGAGTCAGGCTGGTGTTCCTTTGACATGGCTATGCTAATCCAAGGCTGGGATATAATCAGCCTGCATTGTGGATACCAGACCAGTCCACCAAAGACACTGATGCACACATGCTGCTCTCTACAGACACGTGTCTTGTTCAACCTGCGGAGAAAACACCTATCGGTGAGTGACCGCTTCACAGATTTGTAGAAACTAGCTTTCAGGTGCTCCCAGATGACCTTACATTTCTAAAAGCGCTGTTATCTACTGGACACAAGTGTCAGCCGAAACTTAAACATTGAAATAGGACGAGTTAGTTTGTGCAGTGTCTTCACTTACAGGTCTGCTGACCATGAAATTATACTAAAATGAGTGATTTTGCTTTACATTGTAAAAAAAACAAGTAAATGAAATTTAAGACAACAGTGCATGGCTTTATTTTAGCACAGGGGTCGGCAACATGCGTCTCTTTTACTGTCCTGTTGCGGCTCCACAGCGGTGGGTCGTTTGTAGATTTTGTTCTTTCTCACGGTAAAGATAAAATCAAAAGCTGCGAGAGGCTTTGCACACAGTGGCAAAATACACTATATGGACAAAAGCATTGGGACACATACATTTTAAACCTACAGGAGCTTTTATGAATTCCATTCTAAATCCATAGGAATTAATATGGAGTTGGTCTTCCCTTTTATTGCCCTGTTGTGGCTCCACAGCTGAATTAGATGTGTAGGTAAAAATAAAATAATCCTCCTTTACAGTAAAATAATCTGCTGATCGTTCAACACAGTTCAACAATAAATGGTCTTAAACTCTGGAGTTAATGTAGAACTGCTAATTCACCCTTTAACCCTGAAGATCAGAGCAGACTGCTGGTCACCATAGCAACACAGACAACAATCTCGCCTAGCTAGTAGCTAACGAAACGGCGAAGAGAGAGATTTAAGACGAACATCATAATTTGTAGGACTTATTTGCGTTTTTGATCACTCCAGCTGGTTTCCTGATACGTTTAATCTGCAGCGAGAAACTGACAAACACTAAAAAGTCGTGAAGTTGAAGTCAGCTTCTCGTTCTAATTTTCCCGTTCCACCTTAAATAGTGCAGCAGTTACGTTCTGGCATCATTTAAAGTGGAACGGGAAAATTAGAACAAGAAGCTGGCGAATGAGAAGCGACTTCAGCCTGGTAAAAATCGAACATTGAGACACATTTTACAAGAAACTGTTCTACTTTTGGACTTTTCCAAAAAACTTTTCTACTTAAATAGACTTAAAATGTTGTGGCTCCCAAGGTGGTTTGATTTTTGTTGAAAGGACAAAATGGCTCTTCTTTGGGTTGTCATTTGGGTTGTGACCCGTGGACTAAAGGAAAGGGAAAAAACGGAAAAGCGTAATAAGTCCCCTTCAAATCTAG
The DNA here is from genome assembly GCF_904425465.1 of Colossoma macropomum. Taxonomy (NCBI): domain Eukaryota; kingdom Metazoa; phylum Chordata; class Actinopteri; order Characiformes; family Serrasalmidae; genus Colossoma; species Colossoma macropomum. The sequence continues at coordinate 32,655,503 of NW_023494807.1, forward strand.
TTCAACTGCATTAAGTGTGCTGTTAGCAGAACTTTTCTGCAGTATCCTTTGTTAAGAATACGAGAGCAGAAATAAAGTTGTTAAAAAAGGAAATACGTCCAGTGGAGAAACTTATTTCCTCTTTAAATCTTGATTTAAATGTAGTTGGTTGGATTTTTGCAAAGACAACACATCAATGCTGAAACTGAGACATTTTACAGTTTTTTGAGAAAAAAAGCCCCTTTTTGGAGCTGTATAGAACCATAAACAACATATTCTCTATCAATCTGAAGAACCATTTTACCATGCAGAGAACCATTAAAGCATGCAAATGGTTCTTGACTGTTCATTCTATAAAAAACGTTGGGCCTCATTCTCCAACATCTTCCTAAGTTTGTTCTTAAATGTGTTCTTGAGAAAGGTCCTAAGAAAAAGTCTCAGTCAGATTTATGACGGGTTCTTAAAGCGCAGAACTGTTCTCACCTTTCTGCTCTTGAGTTTGTGTAGATTCTGTTCTTACCTAAGAACAAATCACATATGAAAACATTGGTGAGTCTTCGTGAAAAAGTGGGATTTAAGAAGACATTTTTTCTTAGGAACGATTGGAGGAAGAGGCCCATTATCTTTACTAAAGAACCCTTGAAGAACCATCTTTTTTAAGTGTGTATGGGGGCAATAAAGTTATGGTAAACACTTAAATACTTACCAAGCCAACGTTTTTTACACACTTATATAACCTAAGAAAAGCTCCATTATTTTGCATTGAAGTCCCTGTAGTTAATGAATAATAAGCCTTAGTATGTAATAAGATGGAATGTTAAGGGGTTAATAGGTTAAAACAGAAGACAGATTGAATTCACTGCATCCTCAACTGTTATTTACTTTAACCTAGAAACTCATTTTACAGCGTGAAGCGCTGTTGTGTTTGTGTACTGCACCCACATTGCTTTCAGTGTGTCACCCTAGGTAGTGATTCATTTTTAGAGGCTGGTTGTTTTCTGTAATCTTGGAGTGGTGAAGTGTTTCTGATCTTCTCCAGCTGAACGTCGGCCAGCCACCTACAGGAATGTGAGGAATGCTCTCTTTTCGTTCGGGCCCGTTTCCCTGTTCTCTGGATGTCCTCAGATGAACAGCTAGCATGAATAAACCTCCTCAGACTGTTAGGACGCCAGTGCGCAACATTCGGGCCAGTTGAATGACGGTTACTTACCCTGTTGGGCTGCACTGTCTTGTCACTGCACGTCACATTAGCATATAACTTTTGTTATACAACAGTTAGTTCCGGCCACGCAAGCTGATTGGTTGAGAAGCGTTCTAACTGTGCTGTTATTTCACCATAACATCACGTTTTTTTCACAAACACTGTATCACTCCGCTGAGACGCTGTTGCTAAGCAACGACTCTGTCAGCTGTAGGAGAGGCTCAAGTCATTTGAACGTTTTTACTTCTTACTTTGCCACAAACAGAAAACGGACACTTTTAAGGTCACATTTGACCGACAGCCGATTTGGTCAGACTCTGAAGATGAGACGACACTAAATTCCCAAACTGTCATCACCACTGAGCAGCTTTTCAGTCGGCAGCTGTGACAGAAGAACAGCTAAACAACCTGGAATCAGCCAGAAATGAACCCAACACCATTCGCCAAACTAAACGGGCTGTAAGATGCTTTACAGACTGGCTGGAACAAAACAACATTAATACTGATCTGGCAAAAACTGACAAAACTGAGCTAAACTTGATATTGCGGCAGTTTTATGGCTCAGTCTGATTTGGTCAGACTCTGAAGATCAGACTACACGTTTGGCGAATGGTGTTGGGTTCATTTCTGGCTGATTCCAGGTTGTTTAGCTGTTCTTCTGTCACAGCTGCCGACTGAAAAGCTGCTCAGTGGTGATGACAGTTTGGGAATTTAGTGTGAGGAGCTGGAGAACGAACTGCTGGCTGTGCAGCGAGTGGGCGGAGCTCGTTACTCTGACGCAGCAACAAGCTGCTCGTTAAGGAACTATAATTTGGTGAAGGAACTGCGAACATTAAAACATATTAAACGCCGCGTTCACGGCCCAGTTTATAAATTAATAGGGCTGGTATGATGACCAATTTTCAACACCTGGATCGCCTTACCATTGTAATATTGCAGTACTACTGACATAAACAGAATAGACCTGTCTCTTTAGACTAATTTAGCTACTGCACTGTGTGTAACACTTAATATATCAGTTATAGATTGGTTTATACCAGATGTGATGCAGAATGGCGAGTGATGAGTGTTGTGAGTGTATTTTGACATGATTTTAGTGCCGTTGAAAACAGCAAAAATAGTCAAAGCTTAAAACTGTACTTCATGCGTGCGTAGCTGCTACTACTGGTATGAAACGCCACGGTGATTAACATAGGAACGTACTGAAGCGGCAGTGATGTGTCTCTTATACTTAACTTTTAATGTAAGTCAATGGAACCAGAATATTTTTCCAAGTCATTGTGAAATTTACACACAATGTAAAGGCCAACAGGCATTTTCAAATTATGTCAAGAACTGAAAAAAGACTTCCATTCCATCTTATCACGAGATCATACGAGACTCACATCCGGAGTTATGAGCCTATGAAGAGGGGCTGAGATACACGTCATCTGCCTCTCACTGTGTGGAGCTGGTGGATTCGTGTGTCCGTCTACATTCTGTGTGAAACTGACCAACGGACACTCAGGAAATCACTAAGGACTGACCATCACGCCGGAAACCCTTCATTCTTCATTCAGTCCACATCGGAGACTCATGTGAAACGGCGTGCAGAGAGTTTACAGCTGCTGAAGCTGCTGCAGTGGTTTTGGAAAGTAGTGATGAAGATAACGGAGCATTTAGATATGAAACATATGAGGATCATGTTATATGAAGAGCCTTTAAAGGAGAATCTAAGAAGACATGCACAAATAGAGAGAGAATGAGCTCAGACCATTGAAGTGGGTTGAAGTAAAATGCTGCCTTTTAAGTAACTGTGGAAGATGCTGCAGTTTAATAGGTGCTGTTGATCTGTGTGTATTTTGGCTCTGGGTGTTTTGTGCAGCCCCTCGCCAGTTACGGGTTAAATTCTTAGAAGGCGTTCACAACTCTCGACATTGCTGCTGCACTCAGTAGGCGCTGCCTTTGGGTTTACTAACAGCCTGGCTGTAGCAGTGGAGGGGGTGGAGTACGGGGGGACTCTGAGGGAACGATGAAGGAGGGCTTTTTCAGCGCCAGGCGAAGTGAGTTCTCAGTGATCGGGGGAAACTAGAGTTTGTACATTTTTAATGTTGTTAGTTATCTAAGTTGAGCACATTCCTTTTAGAAAAATACAACCAAGACCTGTTGTAACAAAATCAGTATTGTGTTGTGTTAGGAGGCAAAACGAACATCAGATTTCATATTCAAAGATTTTGAGGTAAACTTTCCTTTACTTCCTATTGGGTAGTTTGTAAGTCTGCATGACATTACTAAATTACTATTGAAGGGGTGGAAAAATAATCAATTCTGCTTCGCAGTTCTCTCTGAAAAGATGCTGAATCAATTCACAAAACGCCATAATCGGATATTTAGACATGCTCTGCTGTGCTTTCCCCTACTATAAAATAAACTCATGCACGGCCAGGCAGCTGGCTTGGAGGACAAAAGAAAATAGAAGATCTTGCTAACAGACACGTTTACGGTCCCAGATTGGTCGCAGATTCTGTTTAAATTAAGTTGAAGGCCTGAAAACGTTGTAAAAATGCTCTAGTAATGCAGTTTTGTTTAACAATGACTGAGCACAAGTCAGATTTGTGTACATCATTTAAAGAGAACAGCTACTTGAGTTGCCTTCACTTTCAAAGCGATTCTGAGCTTAATACATGATTTTCATAAATATATTTTTAATAAATTGAGTCTATAGCCTACATAATGGTATATCGCTGCTGTCGGAAAAAAAACCTTGTATCTCCAAAATGGTAACTTTACAGGTGAAGGAAAAAAACGATTTTATTTTTAATGTAAGTCAATGGAACCAGACTTTTTTTCAAGTCATTTTGGGCCGTTTATTTTTGTCCATTCATCATGAAATTTACACACAGTATAAAGGAGAACAGACATTTCGAAATTATGTCAAAAACTGGAAAACGACAAAAATGGAGATACAAGGTTTTCTTCTGACAGCAGTGATGAACAACATAATGTGGGCTACAGAAATAAAAAATGCACCGGGAATCGTTTTATAATTGCGTCTTGGCACCTTTAATGAAAATCACACTGAGCTGTATGATGTTCTCAGAACACCGTAAAAACACTCTTAAAAAAGATGGTTCTTTAGGGGTTCTTTAGTACAGACACTGGGTCTATATAGAACCATGAACACTCAAAGAACCATTTTCATGCTTAAATAGTTCTTTGCATGGTGGAATGTTTCTTCAGATTGTTGGAGAATGGGTTGTATATGATTTTATGTGGCACCAAAAAAGGTTCTGCTACTGTCACAATGTCAGGATTGTGACCATAGAAGAACCTCTACATATGCTATATAGAACCCTTTTCAAAAAGGTTCTATATTTAACACATTCTCTCTCTCTCTCCCTCTCTCTCTCTCCCTCTCTCTCTCTCTCTCTCTCTCTCTCCTCTCTCTCTTTCTCTCTCTCTCTCTCTCTCTCTCTCTCCCTCCTTCTCTCTCTCTCCCTCTCTCTCTCTCTCCCCCTTCTCTCTCCCCTCTCTCTCTCTCTCTCTCTCTCTGTCTCTATCTCCCTCCTTCTCTCTCCCTCCCTCTCTCTCTCTCCCTCCCTCCCTCTCTCTCTCTCTCTCTCTCTCTCTCTCCCTCCTCTCTCTCCCTCTCTCTCCCTCACTCTCTCTCTCTGTCTCTGTAATGAGCCTATTGGAGTCGTCCGTGTCTCCGTCCCCTTCGGAGGGGCCCCAGTGATGCCAGTCTGTGACAGTGTGTGAGTGCGTGTGAGGCTGATCGTGTGTCTGGGGCTCTCACGGCCGTGTGAGCGTCTCTAAGCGAAAGTGAGCGATAGGTTAGGAGGAAGAATGAAGCGGGGACGTTAGCGCGCGGTCTCGGACGCTCGAAGCGCTGGGGGCTGACTGACACGCACGCACACGCGCGCATACACACCTCTACGTGCACGCTCAGCCGCCTCGCGTGCCTCGTTTGGACGTTAGCACCTGCTGAAAAGACGCCACCCTTCTCCTTTCGGGCTGATTTCGGCTGAATGCGGACCCAGCAGCACGGGGCTGGAGAGGTGGGCAGCATCCCGCTGGCTGGGGGCATCAGCGGGGGCACTTCGGGTCAGTCCCCTTCCTCCAGCTCAGATCTGGACTGCAGCCCTACGCTGGGTCTGTCTGTGAAGGCGGTTCGAGGGGTCATGTCACATTACTGGAGCTTAGAGAGCCTGCACTCTACTAACGGTAAGCCCCTGCGCCCGCAGCCCTTAAAGTGATGATTCACCCCCACAAGTCTACACAGTTCTCCCTCCTGGTCCTAAATGGTGGTCAATCAACCACATTGTTTAGTGGCTGAAGTTGGGCTCTAGTTTCGCACCAGATCTACAAGGCAAACGTAGCAACATAACATAAGAGAGTCTATCAGAGATCTTATTTGACAGCTGAGTGCTTGATGCAAGATGATTTGGGCATGCAGCTAGCACCGTGCTAATTGGTGGGGTATATGCTCACATTACTTGTTAGCTACACCCACCGCACAACTAAAGAATCGAGCCTCAGTTTTGGTTTTGCACTGGTGGTTCCCAGTGTCGGACATCAAATTCAGCGTTAACAGAGCGTGGGGTCTCCAGGACGGGGATTGGGAACCATCACCTCGAACCCTACACTCTTAAAAATTATGGTTCTTTTTGAAGGGTTCACTTTACACCCATGAGTTCAATATAGAGCCATTTGCATGCCTAAATGGTTCTTTGCATGGTGAAGAGGTTGATGGAGAATGGAAAAGGGTTCTGCTATTGTTACAGGCTTGACGTCATATCAATAGAAGAACGCTTTTTGGTGCTGCATAAAACCATTTACAGCACATTCTCCATCAATCTCAAGAACACTTTCACCACGCAAAGAACCATTTAAGCATAAAATGGTTCTGTATAAATAGAACAATTGCCTTTACAAAGAACCCTTGAAGAAGCGTCTTTTTTTAAGAGTGTAGGCTTTTTCGGCTTCAGTTTTTAGTTCAGTCATTGTTCATCATAAGTACTAGTTTACAGTCTCTGTGATATTCAGTATTTCTATGAATATACTCATAAATTATTCAGCATCTACTGTGAATTCAGTAGTACTGTACCTATTATTAATTAATCATGGTCGACTATTAATTAATTCATAGTCTACTATGAATGATTCAGCATCTACTATGAATTATTCAGCAGCTACTATGAATTATTTAGTATCTACTATGAATTATTTAGTTTCTACTATGAATTATTCAGTATTTTCTGTTAATTATTCAGTATCTACTATGAATTATTCAGTACCTACAGTTAATTAATCAGTGTCTACTATGAAATTTTTAGTTACTACACTGAATTATACAGGTCCTGTGAATCATTCAGTATCTTCTATGAATTACTCATTATTCACTATGAAACTAATGTGTACTTTCTTTAGATATATGAAAGTAAGGAATTCAAGTCTGAACTGATCTGAAGGTCCTCAGAGTTTGAGGGGTTAAGGATGTGAGAATGGCAGCAGGCGAGGCGACCCTAGCCTGTCTTGGTTTAACGGGCCACTTATTTTTTTATTTTTAACTGGTTTATTTCGTTCTTATCGCGCTCGTGCTGACTGTGCGTCAGTCTGTGCAGCAGCAAACAAATAAAGATCTGGCCGAGTTGCACCTTGGCTGAAGGCTCTGAGCTCCTGGGTGATATTCACCCTCGGATTTCTGTGTTTTTCCTCAAGGCCTTTGTTCATTGTGTGGCCGAATTTGGATCTGTGTGGCGCCGTTGTCTTGAGCCTTTATGACCCGAGTCCAAGAGGTGGCTGAATGGAACATTGTATCTGAAGAAGATGTAAACACTAAGGGGGCCAGTTTTGCCCACCCAGATTAAAGACATGCTCTTTCATTTCGATGGAAGGTGGCTGAAACTAATGTTTGGCCTAACGAGTGCACTAAGCCAGCACACCTAGATACTGATACTTCACAAAGTAAATGACTGTCACGAGTAAAATGATCAAACAAGTGCAGATCACCACAGCTAGTTAGCTGGATAATGTTAACCCGCAAATGTTCGTTACCTAGCTATGTCAGCTAAAATGCTAAATAATGACCTGTTTAGCAGATCAAGGGCACTTTTCATGCTCTTTGGACGTTGATGATCCAAATATTTTTTCTCCCATTTGCAAAGCCTGAAGCTGCCATACAGAGCATATTATACAAAGCATGTGGTTCATTTACAGCTGCTTGACTGTGGGAATTTAACCAAATATATATTTTTATATTGTCACTGTTAAAAAAAAACGTATTTCCCATTTTTTTATTTTCCCTACTGAAAAAACCAACACAGCTGAGCACGAATAAGCTGGTCTGTGCTGGTCTGTGCTGGTTTATGCTGATCACCCAGCATGGTCATACTGATTGACCAGCATACCAGCATCCAGAACCCAACATATTGCTGTTGTTGGAAGAAAACCTCGTATCTCCAAAATAGTAACTTTACAGGAGAAGGACAAAACCTACTTTTAATGTTAGTCAGTGGAAGTTTTTCCAAGTCATTTTGGTCAATTTCTGTTGGTCCATTCTTTATGAAATTTACACACAATGTGAAGGACAAGGGCGGCACGGTGGTGCAGTGGGTGGCGCTGTCGCCTCACAGCAAGAATGGCCTGGGTTCGATTCCCGGCCGGGCGGCCAGGGTCGTTTCTGTGTGGAGTTTGCCTGTTCTCCCCGTGTCTGCGTGGGTTTCCTCTGGGTTCTCTGGTTTCCTCCCACAGTCCAAAGACATGCAGTCAGGCTGATTGGACGTGCTAAATTGCCCCTAGGTGTGTGTGTGAATGTGTATGTCTGTCTGTCTGCCCTGTGATGGACTGGCGACCTGTCCAGGGTGTATCCTGCCTTCCGCCCAATGACAGCTGGGATAGGCTCCAGCACCCCACCGTGACCCAGAAGGATAAGCGGTTTAGATGATGTATGTATGTATGTAAAGGGTTTAAATCCTGCATTTTCAAATTATGTCATAAACTGAAAAACGACAAAAATGGAGATATGAGATTTGCTGGATTTGCTGGTGATCAGGCCATGCTGGTCTGTGCTGGTTTCTCTAGCAGGATTTATTTTTGTACATCATTTGAACACGGCAGCTTTTCTTCACAGTGTTTCAACATTTAATGATGAACAGACCAATAGAAATGCTCCAAAATCACTAATAGAACCTCTTTACATTAACTTGCATTCAAGGTTAAGAACATTTTTGCCTTCTCCTGTAAAGCTACCATTTTGGAGACAGTTGTTCTTCTTTGGACAGCAACAATATATAAAAAAATGACAATTTTGAACAGATTGAATCATCATTGGCATTGCTATTTAGCTCAGGACTGGACTTAATTCATGTTCAGGAAAGCGGCCCATAGCAGCACTCTGCCATTTCTCCATCAGAGCAACAGGAGAGCGGCCCATAAGCCCCGAGGCTAATGGCTTCTGTGTCTCAGTGCCAGCTAGTGAGGCATGATTAAACAAAACAAGATCCCCTTTCAGAGCCTTCTAAGGAAAGAATCATCAGGAGGGTTTGTAGGTAAATACAGACTAAGAAGCTCCAGCAGTGAAGACGCTTTACTCATTTGTTGTTGTTGTTGTGTTATTGTGCTGAGTGTCTGCTGTAGATCTGTGTTTGTACTGGTTTCTAACCATTTAAAGGAATAATTTGGTGAAAAATTTCCCGTTTTACCCCAAATGTTGAAGATCAGCTGAGACGTCTTTGGTGTCTGAATTTTGCTGAAGTAGCTATCAAGTCATGGAAGCTCGTGTCCCACCAATTAGCATTAAGATTATTTAACAACTTGATGCAGTTTGGAGCAATTTAGTGATGATTTAGGTATAAAGTTTTCAGGCTTACGGTTTCACCAGTTTGCACAGTGAAAAGTATCATGGACTAAAAGAGCGCAGCATTGCTAAAAGCTGTAAAATCCATCTTGTTACTCGGGCAAAGTCAGACGGTGCTTCCACTAAGATGTTAAATCAAGAACAAAATGGTTGTCTTTGAAGAAATTAACATCTGACTTGCACCATAGCCTGGAAACATTCGCACAAATTTGGTTCCTTTTACAAATAAGTTAAAAATATATATATATATATACAACACCATTTCCAAAAAAGTTGAGACGCTGTGCAAAATGTAAATAAAAACAAAATGCAATGATGTGCAAATCATTTAAACTCTGTATTTTATTAATAATAGTACAAAGGCAACAAATTAAATGTAAAACTGTAGAAATTTTATTGTTTTTTGAAAAATATATGCCCATTTTGAATTTGATGTCGAGAACACGTTCCAAAAAAGTTGGGACGGGGGAGTTTCATCACTTCTTCTTTAAGAGGGAACTGAGGAGACAGTGCTGTAGTTTAGAAAGTGAAATGTTTTACTGTTCTTGTTTGATACAGGATTTCAGCTGCTCATCAGTTCAGAGTCTCCTTTGTTGTATTTTTCATTTCATAATGTGCCAAATGTTTTCAGTGGTGACAGATCTGGACTGCAGGCAGGTCAGTTTAGCACCCAGACTCTTTTAATACAGAGCCATGCTGTTGTAATACTTTTGTTGTCCCCTGTCCCAACTTTTTTGGAACATATTGTTGGCATAAAATTCAAAATGGGCAAGTATTTAAAAAAAAAAACAATAAAATTTCTCAGTTTCAACATTTGATGTGTTGTCTTTGTTGTATTTCGCTTCAAAAATATGGTTCACATGATTTGCATATCATTGCATCCTATTTGGAAATGGGATTATATTTTAAAAATGTAGTTATGTGTTTTTATAATGTCTGCATAGTTTTTGTTTATTTCAATTAGATATTATTTACTTTTTTTGTATATTTCTTCCTAAACCTTGATTTTGTCTACTTTAACAAATTTCACAATATCTGTGCATTTGTAAGGGAGGCCAGCACAGCAGATGTAGCGTTAACTCTGGAATTCTTGTATCTTTGTGATTTAAAGACTTAAAGGAGCAGCAAGTAAGATTTCACAACCTGTCGAGTTCCTACTCCACACAGTCCCTCCTCCTCCCTCTTCACTCCTCCCCCTCCTTACCAGTCTAGGAGAAATGTTGCAAGTGTAGCATTAAACTTCATCCCTTTACTCGCCAAAAGCTCCAGCGGTGGAAAGCGGCGCCAATGCTGACTCCCGGGAGCAGCTACTTCTTCATCCTCTCATATTGGACTGATGAGAGTCTCAACTCTACAGTGACTCAATATTGCCTCTCGAGGTAGAAAGTAGTATTAAGGGGAGAGGACGGACCAGAGCTAGCTGGTTAGCATGCTCATTTCAGTAGATACCTCCAGAGACGTTGTAAAGCAGGGGTCTTTAATTATAATTCAGTAAGGTCCAGTTATAGAAAATATCCAGAACATCATAATGTCTAACTTGCATCATGATTCAGTGCCATATACTGTTTACTGAAGTAGCCTAGTAGGTATATCAACATCTTATACAGTCAACAACTGAATATCAGACCAAATAAAGTACAGTTCAGTCATATTTCAACAATATTTATTGTCAGTTTTCTCTTTTTGGAGCACGACATGTGGAATAACTTCCCTCTGACTCACTTTCTTCTCTGACTGCTGTGTCTCGCCTCGTCCCTCCCCTGCGTGTGTGTCACTTACTTGAGTCTCAGTGCTCACCATAATGCACAGATCTGATTGGCTGAGTAGCGTCACGTGTGATATATACAGCGCACATGATTGGTGTGTGAGTCTCCGGCCGCTGAAGTGGTACCGTAATGACTAGAAAAGTTACACTGATTAAAACAGGACCACCCCATCGAAATTAAACAATTCTCCATAGTTTAACGGTTATAGGTCCAGGTCCGCATAGGACAGCGTCTGGATCTGGACTCAGACCGCGGTCTGCCTATTAGTGACCTCTGTCACTTGTTGAAATATGAATTGCTTGTAACACTCAACATGGTGTCTGTTTGTGGAAAAACGTCCTGCCCTTCAAGAAAAAGAGCCAATCAGCTCGCTGTTTACGCCGTAAACAGACAAGGGTAGACGATATAGTGGCACTAGTGGGGAAAACACCCCCTAGATGTGGAGATCTGTGCAGGCGCAGCAGCCAGAACAACCTGAAAAATCCTGTTTTTTGTGTGTTGTTGAGCCAAACGCTATGAATTATGAGGTTTTTGGCAGATTTTATCAGTGATTTTAAACATGCTTTTTAAACGGCAATTTGAACTTCAGTTTCGAAGATGTTTGGTCTCCTCATTCAGAGAGAGAGGAGTCTGATCTTGTATGGCTGGAAATAACTCTGTTGCTAAAATGAACAGACGTTCCTAATAAGGACTTTAATGTCTCTGCAGTGCGGTATTTAGACATCGTCAACATAGCGTCAAACTGTTATTTCTTATTTTCACATTGAGTGAATTTATCGTTGTGTGACGTGTTCAGTGCTGTGTTATACATTATTATGCGCAGTATTGTGTGTGCAGGTGCTGAAGGTGTATTTAGGCTGCCTGTTTTTGTTTTTCCTTACATGATTTTGTCTGTCACATTCTGTCAGAACGTTTTAAACTAAAAAACTATAAAAATATTACAAGAATTTCTAAAATAATGCCTAAATCCTTACAGACTTGCATGTCAAATTGTTAGGTAATCACAATGACAGTTGTTGCGATATACGTTTTGATTACTTATTAGCTACATTAGCCTCGTACAACTAAAGAAGCAAGTTCTGAAAACCCACAATGTCTTGGCTGATTGTTTCCATGTGGGGGAAAAGGGAGGAAAATGAGGGGATTTTTCACAAAGCTGTTCTTTTATACGTCCAAAAACGAGGCAGATCTCCAAGAAAACACTGACAGAACTCTGTAGGAGCTTTGACTGCAGTGCAGCTTCTCTGTTTGTGCTTTCTGTGTGGAAATGCATCACATGCGCTCCTAAAGGTGGTTCTTCAAGGGTTGTCTAGTAAAGACAGTGGTTCTAGACAGAACTATGAACACTGAAAGAACCACTTGCTTGCTTAAATGGTTCTTTGCATGGTGAAATGGTGGAGGACATGTTGCATATGGTTCTAAATAGCTACAAAACGGATTCTGCAATTGTTACAATTTGACATCATAATAATAGCAGAACCCTTTTTGTTGCTCTGTAGAACACCTCTCAAAAAGGTTCTATACAGAAACATAGACGGACCATTTCACCAGGCGGATGTTATAGATGATGGAGAATGTGTTGTATATAGTTCTGCGTAGAACCTTTTTGAAAAGGTGTTCTGTATAGCCCCCAGAAGGGTTCTGCTGTTGTTATGATGTCAAGCTCTTACTATATAGAACCATATACAGCACATTCTCCATCAATCTGATCAATGTCACCATGCAAAGAACCATATAAGCACGTGAATGATTCTTTAAGTGTCCATGGTTCTATATAGAACTGCTGTCCTTACTAAAGAACCCTTGAAGAACCATCTGAGTGTAGTGTATTAGAGAGGAGACAGGGCCAACCCCATTCCCACGCCGCGGAGCCGCGTTAGCTATAAAACAGAATGGCCATAATTCTGTACCAGTAACGGTTGCTCTTGTCAACCTGTGCTGTATAACCCTGATATACTGAGCCTGGATGGGGGTTAGTTTATGGCAGGCAGCCCAATACGGCGCACCACCACACCTATGAATCGGCACGTCTGCAGTGCCTCTGAAACCAGAGAGCCCATACAGAGACTATTTGGGGAGGAAAGCCAATGCTTGCATTTGATCAGCGAAGGGTGCAGATATATCGATCGTCCTCAGGCCAGCACTCAGAGACAGAGCGCCTGTCTCTCTTTCGCTCTGATTTGGCAGCGTCTGATCGTTCATTAACACCTCTCTGTGACAGACCGCCGTCACCGCATGTTTACGGCTAATTTATGGAAACAAAGCCGGCGAGACATCAGACGATACGCCAGGCCGAAGACGTGACCAATTTTAGGTCCTATTACCTCTTTACTCTCTGTTGGCATGGTGACAGACAAGCCGGTGACGTCGCAGACGGCCATTGCAGCCTACGTGACCTGCGGCTGGGCTTTTTTGTTTTTTTTCCCCCTCCTTTTCTTCTCGTTCTCTGTTTTTCCATTTTCCTCACAACAGAACTAAAAGCGAAACTGTACAGGCGAATCGGAAAGAGTTTGTCACTTCGTTAGGGTCTGTTGACCTCATTAGAGTGGCCTTCTGCTCTCAGTCCGGCCGAGCAGCAGGAAAAAAACAATAGAGCTTCAGCTTCAATCAGTATTACCCTTCAGAGAGAGAGTGAGAGAGAGAGAGAGAGAGAGAGAAATGAGGGCATGTTTATGAAAAGAAAGAAGTGTCTCCAGGGATTCTTGCAGCATCTCTCAGAGGGACAGATCCATCTTACGAAGAGAAAAACTCTGAGCCAAACCAAACCTCGATAAAAGTCTCTCAGTCATCACAAACACGTCCTCTTAAGATTAGCGTATCACCAGCAGTGAAGCACCAATACAGTATACTGGATCATTACTGACACTAACTTTATTAAACAAATTGGATATCAGTCAGACATTCAGACAGAGTGACAGTGCACTTTAACCCTCTGTGGTCTGAGGTCATTTTCTTGATTTGTTCATCTCTTCTTAAACTCTCCTTTAAAGTCTCTTCATATATCATGATCCTCATATGTTTCATATCTAAATGCTCCGTTATCTTCATCACTACTTTCCAAAACCGCTGCAGCAGCTTCAGCAGATATACACATCTATCTGTTACAGGTAACCCCACCTATGGGGTAAGTTATAACATTTCTTCTCACTTCCCTGTAGGCTGAATTGTTCGTAAGTGGTTGGGGTTTCAGACAAAGTTTACATTTTCCTTTGGGGCAGAAATGTGTAGGTTGCTTTTGTAAAACACATCAAGTCTACTTTCAGTATTACTGAAATTCGCCTTCAGTATCTTCATCTCAGTACCTTTGCCTGAATTCACCACAAACGTAACCGATCAACCAAGACATGTTTGGTGTCTGACGTTTGCTTTTTTAGTTTTGCACTAGAGCTGTGAGGCTAACAAGGAATGTAAGCTTAAACCCACTGTGTGAACCCCCCCTGGTCTTCGGGGGTCCCGTGTTGTCTGTCTGCTAACTCTCTCTCCATAGCGGCGCTGAAGCTTCAATGTCAGTAAATGTTCGTTTTATCAGTTGTTCTTCTGTAGAGTCTCTGTTCTAGTGCGGTTCTGCGCTCTTCCTCACACTAACTGAGATCTTCCTCGTCTCCTCTTCTGTAGAGTCTCTGTTCTAGTGCGGTTCTGCGCTCTTCCTCACAGTAACTGAGATCTTCCTCGTCTCCTCTTCTGTAGAGTCTCTGTTCTAGTGCGGTTCTGCGCTCTTCCTCACATTAACTGAGATCTTCCTCATCTCCTCTTCTGTAGAGTCTCTGTTCTAGTGCGGTTCTGCGCTCTTCCTCACAGTAACTGAGATCTTCCTCGTCTCCTCTTCTGTAGAGTCTCTGTTCTAGTGCGGTTCTGCGCTCTTCCTCACATTAACTGAGATCTTCCTCATCTCCTCTTCTGTAGAGTCTCTGTTCTAGTGCGGTTCTGCGCTCTTCCTCACAGTAACTGAGATCTTCCTCGTCTCCTCTTCTGTAGAGTCTCTGTTCTAGTGCGGTTCTGCGCTCTTCCTCACAGTAACTGAGATCTTCCTCGTCTCCTCTTCTGTCTTCAGTGTGAGAAATGAGGAACAGTCACTCTTCACTCCAAACTCTTGGGAAACTGGGCGAGTTTTCAGATTTACAGATCTGCTGCAGCTCATTGTAAAGTTTTTCAGAGGAATCCCGGGCAGAGTTACAGTTTCTAGGCTATGAAGGACCAACTGGGTGAACCAGTCTGCTACAGCGCCACCCTGAGGCAGAGCAGAGCTGCAGCTCTAGTTAGTTAAGATCACCAGAGACAGAAGCTGATTGTGGGTGAAGCAGCTAAACAATGAGCTCCACTGAATCTGGGATGTTTTCCTAAGAAAGCATAACATCATAATAGGTTTATTTTCAGGGACCACCCATAGTTTGATTTTGAGACATTCAGGGGGTCCAAAAGGTTAATTAGACCCCACAGGACCCCCTGTATTTTGCACCTTGCTTGTACCCCACCAATTAGTGTGACGCCAACTAAAAATAGGTGAAGGAATGTTGCATAAAACAGTACTTTAGTCCATGTTTATAGATAACAGTGAGTCATACAGTGCCAGAAACCACATAATCAAGTCTATTAGAGACACTGAACACCTCCACACGCTTTGATGATTTAAGCATGCAGTTAGCACTGTGCTAATTGGTCTGGTATAAGCTTCAGTTACTTGTCATCTACATTAGCCTCATAGCTCCAGTGCTGAAACTAAAGAAGACATGTCTTGGCTGTCCAACTACACTCGGGTAAGGAGGGTGAGGGAAACTTGTGAATGTAATTTTCCTCTAACGCCCACAAATGGAGCAGAACGTTGCGTGCAGCCTTCACAAGTTCTTAATGGTGTTGGGTCTTTCGCTGTGTTCTCTGTGCACGCATGCAGATAAAGCTGTGAACTGTGTGCATTGAGGGGCTTTCGCACTCTTTGCTGCTGTGCACGGGTGCAGAAAGGTGAGAAGTGAGGGTTTCGGCCTCAGAGATGAAGCGATGGACGGCGTGTGGTCTGCAGGCGGCCGAAGGCGCTGCTGACAGTGAGACAGGATGTGGTGCTGCAGTGCTTCTGCTTTCGGTATCTGTCTGAGCCTTTTCTCTAAGTCGGAAAGGAACATATCAAAGTCGCCCTCATCTTGAACGTCTCAATGAAAATCCCCCCACCCCCCCTCACCCCCCGTCTACCAGCGCTCGCTGTTTTCAGCCGTTCTATTTTGGGCTAAGCCGAGCTTGTGTGATTGTTCCTGTTTGCTGAAATGGATGTTTGGTCTACAGGATCTTGTGATCCCCCCGGGTTCCTCAGGTCAGGTGACTTCCACTGGTTCGGCCACAGTGACGTCCAGAGCTCCCAAAGAGGCTCTTTCAGTAAAGAGTTTTTTGCACAGTAATCCCAAACCTTCACAGTTACCTCTGGGCCGGTTTCTGCCTTCACCCTCCATCACTCAGAATAGGAATCTGAAAGAGGTTCCTTCAGTCGTACGCAAAAGTCTGAACATCCCTGGTTGTAAGATATGTTTTTGTTGATTTAAGTAAAGATAATAAGTTAACACTGCCTCGTATTTAAGGCAACACACTTAAATATGACATTTTTATGCATACTAGTTTAGCATATTGGAAAAAACAAATAAATAAGAATATAAACACATCGTTGCTGTGCAAACGTTTGTTTTGACATAATTGGAGAAGATCAGCTGCCCTCTATGTTGTGTACTGATGAATGGACCAATAGCGGCGCTCCAGAATTGTTTGAAAACAAAATCACTTTATATTAACTTACATTAAAAGTCCACATTATATGTTTTATTGTTTTTCCCCCCAGTGTGTTAAATTCAGCAAATAAACAGTAATTATGTATTAAAATGTGCCGAAGTGTGTCTCTGTGGAGAGTGTGTTAACTTATTCACACTCAGAACATCAGCCACAACAAGGAATTTGACTGGGGATGCACAAACTTTTGCACACAACTGTGTATTCTGTTTATAACCCTCATTTACTGGTTTTTAAAGCAGCTGATTTTTTTTAGTTTAACATATTATTAGTTGATCTTTTTTAATTACATTTATTTATATAAAATCAAAAGATATTTCAGATTTTTCTACAAAAAAAAATATATATATATATATATGTAGTCCCAGAAAAAAATAAAAAAACTGAATAAATATATATAATATTTCTTGAGTCGTCTAATTATGGGAAATAAAATAATACATACATATAATTGAATACATTTTAATTAATTTTTATTCATTCCTGCCTCCATAAAAATGACTAAAGATCTATGGTATTGTTAAACATGTAAAATAACAAAAACAGGCAAGCTGTGAAATTTAAATCATAATTTATTGTTATTAAATATTATGAATATCCTTGATTAATTAGGTTGTAGTTTTCCTCAATAAGAGCGCTTTAATAGATTTAGAGGTGTATAATTATGAGGAATAATCAGGCACATTTTACTGTCACTGTTTCTGTTCATAATCCTTCATGAATGTAAACGGGCCGTTTTCCAAACACCGTCTGTTCGTAATACGCCGACTATAATAATCCCTTTAAGATGATTCATTCATGAGAGAATTATGTGCTGAATATGCGCTACAGAACAATGTTGAGTGACGGCAGTAATTAAACTGATGAGGTTTCATTCACACTCAGACGGCTCTGATCTCCCATAGCTGCCCCAGAGCAGTGGTCTTAAAGGGGAACTCCACCAATTTTACAAAATTTCTGTGTAATTAAACGGTTAAGATGTAAACAGAGCCGTTCAGAGTGGTTTGGTGTGAAACGCTCCGTTCTAGAGAAACTTACAGAGTCAGAACTGTTCACAGTGGTGGTGATAGGAACCAGACGTCCACCTCTAAAAGCTCCCTCACAGAAAGTTCCTACATGAAATGGTCATGAATTCACTGATGAAATGGTTATGAACTCACTGATGTCTGGGATTTTGTATTGTAATAGTTCTGAGAAGATTTTGGTCTAAAAGGTCTCTAATTTAGTGGGAGTTTCTTTGGTTTCAGTTTGTCAGCGTAAACCCAAAGCGTGAGTGTTATGCTGATACGATTGTCTGTGTTTTAGTTATGGGTGGGCAATATGGCAAAAAATATTATATCACGATATTTTCATGTTACTCAATATGCCTCAGGATATTTAGTTTTTATTAGATTTAATTACAAAATAGAACCTGTGGTGCCACATCTGAAATATAATAATAATAATAATAATTATAATAATAATAATATTAATAATAGTAAGATAGTAGATTTTTATTTAATTCGTTATGAACTGTGCTTCACTAAATCCAATTAAACAGACTTAAATAAGCTCACTTTGTATTTAAACGTGTAGTCAGTCCGTGTTCTTTAAGTACTAATGATGTCCACAGTACGCTCAGAAAAGCGTATTGTGACAATTTATCACAATAGCGAAGAAATGCTGTCATATTGCCCACCCCTAGGAGGAGGTCAGGACAGAGTGGGAGAATATTTAAACAGATCATAACTGTCTCCAGTCATGTTTAGTAAAATGTACGTGTGTTTACCCTCCTCTGGTTATAAAGGAAGATTTGCATAGATTGTATTTTGTAAACATAAGTCATTAATTATATAACAGGATCTGGAGTGGACAGTTAATAACCGTTTCTTAGAGGACCAAAACTAATTCACAATGTTAGCGGTAAACTGTAACCTTAAACAGCAACGTACAATAAAATTCCTACTTAATTCTTATGTTGTACAGCAGCCGCACGCATGGAAATGTTTATTAATGTGCATCATTCCTGTAAATGTAAACTGAATAAAGTAAAGCTTCCTGGACTTTAGCAGTAAATACAGTTACATTACAGTTACATTAGACGCACATAACATGATAAATGTGTAAATAAATTAAAAAGATAGATCATGTAAAAGATGTAATCTGATACTGAATAATCTGATTACTATTGGGCTATTTTTGATCTGACTGGCTTACTTGCTTTCGTAATTGTTTATGAAGTTCAAACAATATGAAATAAAGCCCTAATCAAGCCCCACCCTCTCTTTTATATGTTCAAACGTTTGAATCACTTGTTTTGTGAATAATTTGTATTTTATCTACAATTACAATTTAAACAATGTAGATTTAAATTTTAAGAAGTTGTTTTTAGATGTTTGTGTAATATTTCTTATCAAGTTCTCCACCTCAGGATTTGATCACCGCTTTTCAAATATGACGTATTCTGGATATTAATGGTTTTTAATGTTTTAATTAATGCATTAGAACTTCATTTTTGACGTTCTAATTGTCTTTAGCTCTGTTCATCATTCTGGACACATTCTAACATTTTTATCTACAGCTTCATATGGATTAGATGAGAGCACTGTAGTGTAATCAGTCGTAGTGATAGTGATGCAGGTTTTATATTAAAATTAAATTAAAATTAACAGAGTGATTTGTTGATGTTACCTAATCAGAATGCGCTCGTTAAAATAACAATACCTTAAAAAAGTAACTGTAATCAGATTACGAGTGTTTTGAAAGGCATCCTGCTCTAATTATAGGTGATGTAAGCTAGATTACAGTCTGCTTCTGACCAACGCTGCTGACCAGGGTGACTATTACAGTCGTTGCAGAGTTTGTAGACTTTTTTCAGAGGTTTGAAGTTCAGCCTGAGTGAATTCAGCTGATTTTTCATACCTCGCTACTGCTTTTACTGCAAGACCTGGGATTTTTCCATCACGTTCAGAGAGACGTCCTTTTTCCCTCACAGCAGTGAAGCAGCAGAGAGGCTGATTGTGTTTGACATGGCGGAGTCTAAAGAGATTCTCAGTGAATGAGGATAAACCTCTATACGAGAGAGAGAGAGAGAGAGAGAGAGAGAGAGGGAGGAGAGAGAGAGAGGGAGGGAGGGAGGAGGGAGGGAGAGAGGGAGGGAGAGGGAGGGAGGGAGAGGAGAGAGAGAGTCCATTGGGCTCTATCCACCTGTGCCTGTTTTGGTCACTGTTTTATCCTTTCTGCATTGTCTGCCACCTCCTCCTCTGTGTGAGACACCTTGCAGGTTTTAAGGGAAAATCAGCCCTGTGGTCAAACTGTGGTCATTTCCTCAGAACCAACTCGAGCTGGACCCTGCAGCCCACCAGAACCTAGACCGATTGTCACTAGCAAAATGGAATTAAAGCACAAAATATATACACCTCTCGCCTGTTCGGCTCACAGTGGACTGAATGTGGCCTTAATGCACTGAATAACAGCCACTGTTTCACAACAGAACCTCTGACAGAGAAGCACACATTGCCCTGTATCGGCTCTCCAGTGCGTATATTTGAATAATACAACAGTGTTATGTGTTTATGGCTAGAATATTAGCCTGTGGCACTTTATTAGAAACACCTACCTTGTGCTTTCACTCACTGGCCACTTTATTAGAAACACCAACCCCATGCTTCCACTAACTGGCCACTTTATTAGAAACACCTACCTTATGCTTCCACTAACTGGCCACTTTATTAGAAACACCCACCTTATGTTTCCACTAACTGGCCACTTTATTAGAAACACCTACCTTACGCTTCCACTAACTGGCCACTTTATTAGAAACACCAACCCCATGCTTCCACTCACTGGCCACTTTATTAGAAACACCTACCTTGTGCTTTCACTCACTGGCCACTTTATTAGAAACACCTACCTTGGGCTTCCACTCACTGGCCACTTTATTAGAAACACCTACCTTATGTTTCCACTAACTGGCCACTTTATTGGAAACACTTACCTTATGTTTCCACTGACCGGCCACTTTATTATAAACACCTACCTTGTGCTTCCACTCACTGGCCACTTTATTAGAAACACCTACCTTGCGTTTCCACTCACTGGCCACTTTATTATAAACACCTACCTTGTGTTTCCACTCACTGGCCACTTTATTAGAAACACCCTCCTTGTGCTTCCTCTCGCTCTCAGAGAGAGTCCTTGAGCATGGCTCCTACGCTGTGCTGTGCTGCAGCTGTACTGCTGTCGTCTCATTGTAATTCTGAATGGAGACGATGCTGCACACAGAAAGCTGCTCTGCTCCTCTAATCATTCTGGCCTGTTTGCTGCTCTTGAGGTGGGAATTTTTTGGGAAAGGTTCACTCTCAGTTCAGATCCTTGTGTTAATTCTGATCCATCTCTGCTTTGGTTCCCAAAATGAGTATTAATTGCTGCCTCCAGAAATTACAGTCAGTGTTTTTGACCGACTCTGACAACGAATCGACCCCAGCAGGGCTGAAGGAGGTTCAGAGCTGAACTGGCAGCAGGAGGCAGACAGGACTGAGAAAAGAACCAGTGAGGTGTTGAAGATGGTGAGACTTCAGATTAGCAGGAGTTAAAGGACAAGTTAGACAAAAAATGAAATTCAGCCAGTTTGTAACCTTAATCTTAATGTACAATCTTAAAAAGATGGTTCTTCAAGGGTTCTTTAGTAAAGACAGTAAAGACTTCATTAGAAACACCTGGTGCTTCTACTTACTGGCCACTTTATTAGAAACACCCACCTTGTGCATCAACTAAATGGCCACTTTATCAGTAATTCTATCTAGAACCATGAACACTCAAAGAACCGTTTGCATGCTTAAATGGGTTCTATGCATGGTGAAACGGTTGTTCAGATTGATGGAGAATGTGTTGTATATGGTTCTATATAGAACCTTTTTGAAAATGGGTCTATGTAGCACCAATAAGGCCTCTCTATTGTTACAAGCTTGACATTGTAATAGTAGCAAAACACATTCTCTATCAATCTGAAGAACCATTTCACCATGCAGAGAACCATTTAAGCATGAACTGGTTCTATATAGAGCTCATGGTTCTAAATAAAACCATTGGCTTTGCTAAAGAACCCTTGAAGAGCCATCTGTTTTAGGAGTGTGGGATTATGAGCAGGTTTTTTGGACCTGTTCCTAGTTTTGGTCTAAATTTTACTGTGTGCTGTTAAAGGGCATCAGATTGGGAGCCTGTCTCTGTCAGTCTCTCTCTCTCTCTCTCTCTCTGTGGATCAGGCCGAGCGGTGCCAGGCACGACCCAATTACGTCACACATCACCAGCAGGCTTTCAGAAGATTTGTATAATGTGTGCACGTCCTGCCTAAAATTAGGGGACTTCAAAACATATTTAATAGATGAGAATGTTTAGGTTTTTAGATTATCTTTACAAAAATTACCCACCTTGTGTTTCCACTAACTGGCCACTTTATTAGAAACACCTACTTTGTACTTCGTCTCACTGGCCACTTTATGAGAAACACCTACCCTGTGGTTCCACTAACTGGCCGCTTTATTAGAAACACCGACCTTGCACTTCCACTAACTGGCCACTTTATTATAAACACCTACCTTGTGCTTCCACTAACTGGCCACTTTATTAGAAACACCGACCTTGCACTTCCACTAACTGGCCACTTTATTATAAACACTTACCTTGTGCTTCCACTCACTGGCCACTTTATTAGAAACACCTACCTTGTGCTTCCACTCACTGGCCACTTTATTAGAAACACCTACCTTATGCTTCCACTAACTGGCCACTTTACTAGAAACACCGACCTTGCATTTCCACTAACTGGCCACTTTATTAGAAACACCTACCTTGTGCTTCCACTCACTGGCCACTTTATTAGAAACACCTACCTTGTGCTTCCACTCACTGGCCACTTTATTAGAAACGCTGACCTTGCACTCTCACTCACTGGCCACATTATTAGAAACACCTACCTTGCACTTCCACTCACTGGCCAATTTGTTAGAAACACCTACCTTGTACTTCCACTCACTGGCCAATTTATTAGAAACACCTACCTTGTACTTCCACTCACTGGCCAATGTATTAGAAACACCTACCTTGTGCTTCCACTCACTGGCCACTTTATTAGAAACGCTGACCTTGCACTCTCACTCACTGGCCACATTATTAGAAACACCTACCTTGCACTTCCACTCACTGGCCAATTTGTTAGAAACACCTACCTTGTACTTCCACTCACTGGCCAATTTATTAGAAACACCTACCTTGTACTTCCACTCACTGGCCAATTTATTAGAAACACCTACCTTGCACTTCCATTCACTGGCCAATTTATTAGAAACACCTACCTAGCACTTCTACTCACTGGCCAATTTATTAGAAACACCTACCTAGCACTTCCACTCACTGGCCAATTTATTAGAAACACCTACCTTGCACTTCCACTAACTGGCCAATTTATTAGAAACATTATCATTAGGTAACATTCATTCCTCAAAATGAATGTTCGATTTAGTTTTGTCACAGGTTGATTTCATGAAAACACATCAAAGACAGTAAACCTTGTTTGCCAAAAGGATAAAATAAAATAAAATAAAATAAAATAGAATAAAATGAAATAAATAGATTCTGATTCTGAAATGTGAAACTGAAAAGGAAGCTTGACTGTAAAGGCATGGAAGCCTCAGTATGGTATACGGGAGTCGTATTACAGAAGCATCTAAACTCTCAACCCTGATCTGTTTAGTCTCCAATGACGACTTGAGTACGGACTGAATTTAGTTCAGTATCTATTCCAGAATAACAGTTCCTACCTTCATAATCTCATCATGAACTCCAGATAAGAAAACAGCATCACACAAACATCCTAACTAGACTAAACCTCCTAAATCCTGTCCTAACTTTAGGATGACCCCCAACAGGGTCCTCACTTCTGTTTAAGGTCCGTTTCTATGGTTTTTAGGCAGCTGTGTCAGCAGCATAGTTCACTACCAGCATAATGAGCTCCATTTATTTCTACTGTAAAAGAATGAAGTATTTGATTATATTTAGCAGTTATTGAAATACAATTGAATAATTGATTACATATTTGCATAACGAATAACATTTACATTTGATGTATGTTGTGTGTAGGATTCAGTCTTGTTTTGATGTTAAAAAGTGACAAAAACAGCAAAAATGTGATGTGAATTTTTTTTATTTCTCCTAAACGAGACTCCATCAGATTAAAATCATAACGAAGAATCTCCTTTTCTGCTTACAAACACAAATGAGTGGCACTTTAAAAGGTGCTTTTATATGAAACAAAGACTCAGCAGACTCTCAGTAACATCAGCAACATATGAGGGTGAGGATTAGGTTTTGGGCTGAGGTTAACTTTAGGTTTGGGTTTAGTGCCAGGGTGAGGGTTGGATTAGGTTTTGGGCTGAGGTTAACTTTAGGTTTGGGTTTAGGGCCAGGGTGAGGGTTGGATTAGGTTTTGGGCTGAGGTTAACTTTAGGTTTGGGTTTAGGGCCCGGGTGAGGGTTGGATTAGGTTTTGGGCTGAGGTTAACTTTAGGTTTGGGTTTAGGGCCCGGGTGAGGGTTGGATTAGGTTTTGGGCTGAGGTTAACTTTAGGTTTGGGTTTAGGGCCAGGGTGAGGGTTGGATTAGGTTTTGGGCTGAGGTTAACTTTAGGTTTGGGTTTAGGGCCCGGGTGAGGGTGAGGATTAGGTTTTGGGTTGAGGTTAAGGTTACGGTTAGGATTATGTTTTGGGCTGGCGTAAGGTTAGGGTTAGGATTAGGGCCAGGGTGAGGGTTAGAATTAGGATTATGTTTTGGGTTGAGGTTAGGGTTAGGATTAGGGCCGGGGTGAAGGTTAGGTGTTGGGTAAGGTTGGTAAGGTTTGGTTTTGCGTAATGCCAGTAACATATTAACAATACATCTACTGAATGTAAGTGATGTATCAACATCTACAAGATATTAACTTCAGTGTATTCAGATACTTCACTGCTGCTACTTCACTGATATGTTGTTGATGTGCTACTGATAATCTGTTAAGAGCTTATTAACCATCTACAAAAGACCACTCCAAATAAAGTGTTACCCACTAACGTGGTCTGGATTGAAAGTTTAGAATCTGCACTCTCCACACAGTTTCTCTGCTTGTTTCACAGAGTTATGAATCAGAAAAAACTGATATAAAATTACAGCGTAATTTTTAATCGCCGTTCTTTCAGCAGGTCTGTTTGGAGCTGTTCCTATTTAGATGGTCACTTTGGGGTTAGGCCGTTTCAGGGCTGTGCGTCGCTCCAGCCGAGCTTCAGCTTTTGCTGTGTTCATTTTTCAGCACGTCGCATCGTAAAGGCATAATCACTGCCATGGAAATATGAAAGTAATGAGATTTTGGGGCTCGGGGCAGTGGACGCGTTTTCGGCGCTTTTCATTTCAGAGCCGAATTTATGCAGAGTTGGCAGCTCCGACGGACAGAGTGCAGAATTACACTGAGGAATTAGGAGCTCACCCGAAAATGAGGCTCCACACACACAGTGTTCAGCTGCAGCACATTTCCCAACAAACAGACTTCAGCAGCGAATAAACTCACACACTGAGCTCATGTGCATAATCGGGAAATATTCACTGCCCATCAAAAGCCTGAGGACTTTGGGTCCTTTTGAGTTTGGACAGATGTTCGTTGGGCTTGGGTCAGCATCAGACCCAAAACCTGATGATGTACACTCAAAAAATGGTTCTTCAGTGGTTCTTTAGTAAATAAAATGGTTCTGTATAGGACCATGAACACTCAAAGAATCTTTTGCATGATTAAATGATTCTTTGGATCATGAAAGGGTTCCTCACATTGATGGAGAACATGCTGTATATGGTTCTATATAGAACCTTTTTGAAAAAATGTTCATTATAGCACCGAGAAAGGTTCTTATAGAATAGAAGAACCCTATACAACACATTCTTCATCTATCTGAAGAACGCTTTCATGATGCAAAGAACCATTTAATCATGCAAATGGTTCTTTGAGTGTTCATGGTTCTTTGTAGAACCAAAGTCTTTACCAAGGGACCCTTGAAGAACCATCTTTTATAAGTGTGTAGTTCCGCTTGGGTTGTGTTTGGACGAAGTCTTGTCGGGCTCGGGTCAGTCTGGGTCTCAAAACTTGATGATGTACGCTCTTAAAAAATATGTTCCTTCAAGGTTCTTTAGTAAATATAATGGTTCTGTATAGACCCATGAACACCCAAAAAAACTTGCATAATTAAATGGTTCTTTGAAGTGTGAAAGTGTTGTTTAGGTTGATGGAGTTGAAGGCTCTATGTGGTTCTGTATAGAGCCTTTTTTAAAAGGGTTGTTCTATTGCTTTGATGTCAAATTTGTAACAACTGCAAAACCCTTTTTGGTGCTATATAGAACCCTATACAACACATCCTCCATCAATCCAGAGAACACTTTCATGATACAAAGAACCATTTAATCATGCTAATGGTTCTTTTACTGTTCATGTCTCTATATAGAACCATTTTCTTAACCAAAGAACCTTTGAAGAACCATCTTTTGTAAGTGTGTAGTTTGGCTGGAGGGGCCTTTGGATGAAATTTTGCTGGGCTTTGGTCAGTTTGGGACTCAAAACTTAAAAAAGAGGTTCTTTAGCTAATAAAATGGTTCTGTATAGAACCATCAACACTCAAAGAACAAAACAGTTCTTTGCATCTTGAAAGCATTCTTCAGGTTGATAGAAAATGTGTTGTCTATGGTTCTATGTAGAACCTTTTGAAAAATGTTCAATATAGCACCAAAAAGGGTTCTTCTGTTGTTATGATGTGAAGCATTTAGCAATAGAAGAACCCCTTTTGGTGCTATATAGAACCATATACAACACATTCTTCATCAATCTCAAGAACAATTTCACCATGCAAAGTACCATTTAAGCGTGTTAACGGTTCTTTGAGTGTTCATGGAGCTCGGTGAAGTTTGGGTTTGGACAAATTTTTTCCAGCCTCAGGTCAATTTTTGACTCAAAATTTGATTATGTGGCTCAGCTCAGGTTAGTTTTGGGAAAAATGTGGATTAAAAAATTGATGTATTTGAGTCAAGTTGGGTTTGGACAACTTTTTGTCAGGTTCAGGTCAGTTTCAGACTCAAAACTTGATGTAGTTCAGCTCAGGTTGTGTTTGGATGAAATCTTGTCGGGTTCGGCTCAGTCTGGGACTCTAAACTCGATGTGGTTTGGGTTCGGTTCAGGCTTGGATAGAAAAGTCTTGGCCTGTATTTAGGTTGGATGAAAACTTAAGGCCTGATTAAAGCTCTAACACCCACACACTCATATACTCTTTTTACATGTGTGTGTGAGTAGAACAGTGTTGTTCCTCGTCCATTCTGCCAGAATATCTTCACAAGGTCAACTAGGAACGCTTGGTTCCCAGAAATACAATAAAGTAACATGCGCACACACATTCATGTGAATGACCCTGTGGTTCAACACTACAACAGCAGGAAAAAGATGTTATTTTGCTTCTGCCTTAATGTTAAAGCCTGAATTTCATCCGTACTTTAGTCCATGTTTATAGACAACAGTGAGTCACACAGTGTGAGAAACCACATAATCAAGTCTATTAGAGATACTGAACACCAACACACGGTTTGAGGCAAGCAGATGGTGATTTAAGGCTTTAGTTAGCACCATGCTAATTGGTGGGGAATATGCTTCCATTACCTGTTAGCTACATTAGCCTCGTAGGTAGAGAAACAGACTGCAGACACCAAACACACCTTCGCTGATTAACTGCATTTGTTGAAAGGGAGAAAACCGGCTCTAAGTAAAAATCGCTGTACGCCTCTGAGTGAGTTTCCTGCTGCAGGAGACGCCAAAATATTTTCTAATTCTGTTTCAGAGCTTTGACACGAGTTTCTGAGAGAATGAAAGCAAACACAGCCTGATTTTGCCGCAGTCAGCTGCTGACAGAATGTCAACCTCAGGGCTTCTGAGATTATTTTTACGGGTCAACACTCGACAGACACAACAAGCAGTGTTCCACATAACACACCAGCAGCTCTAGACACTACTGTCTGACCGCCTCAGGGTCCGCGCTGTATGCAATATTGAGCTGGACAGTCCAGTGGACCAAATACATCATCTGTCAAAAGTGTATGTAGGCCTCTGCCCGGTGAAGGTTAAACGAAGGTTAACCATTGTCTTTACCAAAGAACCCTTGAAGAAACGTCTTTTTTAAGGGTGTTTTTGTTTTTGAATTAAATTTTGTTCAGTTTTGGGCTCCAAACTTGATGTAGCTCAGCAAAGGTTGGGTTTGGACACAGTAACAACCCCCAGTGATGGTAAAAAGTACTAGTTTATATCTACAGTGACCGACCACTTCATTAAGTCCACCTCGTTTCTACAGTCATTGTCCATTTTATCAGCTCCACTGACCATATAGTTTCACTCTGTAGTTCTACAGTTACAGAGTGTAGTCCATCTGTTTCTCTGCATACTTTATTACCCTGTTATTCAAAAGTCAGGACCCCCACAGGACCCCACAGAGCAGGTATCATTCGGGTAGTAAACTTGACTTGCGCTTTTTTCTTCCAGACTTGGTGTGAAGAGAAGTGGTGTGTCACCTGCAGGTGTGAAGTCCTGGTCACATTTACCAGTAAACATTTCAGCTAAAGTCTAAGGCCTAATTCACACATGCAACCTCTGTGTGGTCTGAGTGATGTGGCAGCAGCAGCGCTACAGCCCGAACGAGATGTTGAGCTGTGGAGCAGAGCAGCAAGAAAGTTATACAGACATTCCATTTTCTGGACGGATAAATGGTCACATCAGTCACGCTACTCAACAGAAATATCATTTATTAGTGCACGATATGTTTATTTATCCTCGACAGCATTCTGACTTTATCGATTAGGCAAAAGTTTCAAGCCTGGTAGACCAACCGGGAAAAATGTTTGCAGCACAGAATGTTTAACTAGTATTTCGTTATGAGTTAAATTTAGAAAAAAAAGCATTTTTAGGTTTGTATGTGGTTTTCTATTTAATTTTCACTGATTTTCATGGCTTATTTTAGTGTATTTTGCTGCGTGAGGTGTGAGGTACTGAAATGAAAAGCATGACTTTCCAGGTCGTTCACGCCCCCAGATGCAGTATATGTGAATCGGGCGTAAGGCTAAGAGGTATACTTTAAAAAATAATTTAAAATATTGCCATAAGGTTGGAAATTCTCATAAATGCAGCTGCAAAATCAAGCATTGTAGTCTGCAACAATTACAAAAAATGAATGTGAAATTCTGGTGGGGCTGTTAATTGTTCCTAACATGGATTAAACTAATCTGTAAAAACGCAGCTGTTTGAACGCGCTCGGTGCTGCAGGTGTAAACACCCACCCATTTTAGGATCTGCCTGTGTTTTACTCACAGCTCCTCTTTCTCTGCTCTGCTGTTCATACACATCGTTTCTGTGCTCTTCCAGCTCTGATTGGCTGTTTGAACCACTCACTGAGTTCATCTCTGACCTTCTTATGCTGCAGGACTTGTGAACGTCATAAATATCAAACGTCTGATAATATCTGAGGGTCTCTGATCGCTCCAGAGTTCCATCGGAGAGCTAAAGATTCACTCGTTTATCCTCTCACATTTCAGATCATCCGAACCGTCAGTCGCCTCCGGTTGAGTTCCCGACCTGGAAAAGTGCTTCAGATCGAGAAAATTTGTCGCAAGGGTCATAACGGAGTTAAAATTGGGCAAAAAATCATGTATTGTAGGCCCAGCTTTAACTAACAGACTGTCAGATGGTAAATTAGCTTTGTGGCCAAATTAAAGATGACAGTTCTACAGTCACAACTTTTACTGACCTGCACTATTACGTTCCTTTATTTGACGAAGATTACGCTTTGGTGTAAGGGACTGTGTCAAAATTACTTTCTAAATTTGAATTTTCTCTGTTACCTTTCAACAAAGTGAGAAAACCTCCCTGTTAATGTTCAGTTCCTCATAAATCAGCTCTGTCCTGATGTTTTGTGCATATTTATCTGCTCAGTTTCATCTTCATCAGAGGTGTGAAGAGCAGATTCTGTCTAAATAATGTTGTTAAAAGCTTGTATTGAAGCTCTTTTGGCCTAAAGGTAGTTGGGAGTTCTGACATCGCAACAAGGGGATAAAACGTATGGACATACAGTATCGATTTTTTACAAATTCTGCATGATTATATCGTTTGGCTGTAAACAAAGTCATTTGGAGTGTTTGGGTCTGAAAAGATTGTAGAGAAAATTACCAACTGGATTCCCTACAGTGGTGTTGATAGGAACCAGACGTCGTAATGTAAATACAGCCATTTCATGTGCTTTTAAAAATGAGCAGTGGAACTACAAACGTCTTCTTAGTTTCTATATGACAGTATTTACTCAGTACTATTTTGTCTTACAGTGTCCTGCATGTACTTACTTCTCCACCGTGAATGGATTTAACCCCTTAAAATCTCAGGCTTATTACATTCTAAGGCTTAGTATTCAGTAACTACAGGGACTTCAGCACAAACTGGCTGAACTGTTCTTTATGACGGCGTTTTAGGGCCACTGTTAATAAAAATAAAAATAGTAGACTTTGAGAATAAACTCGTAATATTTCGAGAAAAAAAGTCGAAATATTTCAAGGATAAAGTGGGCTAACTGTAGGGGGGGCTGCCATAACGCGTTGGGGCCGAGGTTCCACTCACTCCTGTCTCTCTGTGGATCATTTTGATCATCATTCTCACTGTCTGTGAAACTTCATGCCCTCTTTGAATGGGGGGAGATGTAGCCCCCGATAGCCGTGTAGACGACCCTGCCTGAGATTCTCCTTCAACAACACAGACAGACAGTTTCCTCCGAGTCCGTCTGGCTCTTTATTCTAGATAAACACAGTCATCATATGAAACACAGAATCGATATGAAAGTAGAACTCCACCAACTCACCACCCCTCATTTAACATGAGGAGGCGCTGCCTTCACTTCGCAAAGACTTTGGCCACAATATTGACCTTTCCTGGTATTAATGCCACTTTAATGTTGTAATTCTACGACTTTTTTCTCAAAATTTTACGACTTTTTTTTTGAAGCCTACTCGTTTTATTGTTATTAACAGTAGCCCTAAAACGCCGTCGTAATTCTTAGATTATGGAAGTGTGTAATAAAACTTTGGGCCTGCTTGTGGGCCCTGGCCATTTAGAGGGCTAAAAAACTATGAATTGCAAAATAATGTCTCAGACATCAGACACTGCACTTCATCTCCATCCATAGAAAAACATGCATCTCCATTTATGCTGATTTTTATATTTCTACTTTATTTAAACATCTTGGTTCTCCTTTACATTGTCTGAAAATTTCATGATGATTTCATGATGATTGAAATGCCCTAAAATTCCTTAGAATAAAATCTCTTTACATTAACTAATGCAAGTTAAAGAAAGTTAAGGCCGTTTTTGCCCTCTCCTCTAAAGTTACTATTTTGGAGATACTTGTTTTTGTTTGGACTGCGACGATTTGTAACAACGTCATGTAGGAACTTTCTGTGAGGGAGCTTTTAGAGGTGGACGTCTGGTTCCTATCACCACCACTGTGAACAGCTCTGACTCGGCAAGTTTCTCTAGAACGGAGCGTTTCACACCAAACCACTCTGAACCACTCTGAACTACTCTGTTTACATCTTAACCATTTAATTATGCAGCTTAAATAATTGCAATCAGCTAATTAGAATATGTTAGTTAATAATAAGGTAGTAACTGTAACGATGTGGTTTGTTTGGCAGTAAGTAGACGGTGGAATTGGCAGTTCTGCTGTCATTTTCTCTGCAGTTATTTCTAAGAAGAACAAGCCAGCTGTCTCACTGAGACTGATCACAGCTCAGGTGTGCTGTATAATGCTCAGGCTGGGCTTCGGCTGTGTGCCCTGCATGCGCAACATGATTTGAAGCCGCTCTCCTGATCTGCTCAATGCTGGCGGTCCACTTCATCTGCTCGTTTACAGAGCCTGGGGCAGCAACAGAGAGCAGGTTTTTATGTCTGAGAATGTATTTCGTTGACAGCTGCTGGAATGTCGGGTCCAAATATTACAGAAAGTGTTCTGATTTAAAATCAGTTACCCCACCTTTAATGCTGCAGCACTCAGAACCGTCTATAAACCTCTACTGTCTCTCCAGGAGCAGAATATCCTTAACCTGATTGATCTGCACCTTCTACACAGCGACATCGCCGCTTCATTTCTGCTCCAGCAGCCTCGTACGCAGCCTGTTTGAGGGTGTAAATATGAGGCCGTCTCCATTTTCCATTTATAATGAATAAGGTGGAGAAAGTGAGGGTGGCCTTGCTCTCGGCGCTCTGGTGAATAGCAGTGTGGACGTGTGGAGACGCCGGTTTAAAGGAATAGTTCTCCACTGACTTTGGATGTGGCTGATCAGCCAAGACACTTTGGAGTCTTCAGTTTATTTTAGTTTAGTTGAGAACTGGAGCTACGAGGCTAAAGATGCTCACACTAGAACTCAATAGACACCCAAATGTTTTCTGTAAATACATCCCGAAAACGTCACATGCGCTGCCTGGGCAGAGGAACATCATCTAGAACCTCTTTCATCCTAAACATGGACTTTTCACCCTCCTCCCATCTGGCAGGCATCACAGGAGCGTCCACTCCCGCACCAGTAATAAAGAAAATGGTTCTATATAGAACCATGAACATGCAAAGAACCCTTCGCACGATTAAAGGGTTTTTGCATCATGAAAGGGTTCTTCAGACTAATTTAGGATGTGCTGTAGATGGTGCTGTTTTGATATTTTTCAATATAGCACCCAAAAGGGTTCTTCTACTGTAACAAGCTTGACATCGTTACCATAGAGGAACCCTTTTGGGTGCTATATAGAGCCCTTTTCGAAAAGGTTCTCTATAGAACCATCTACAATACCTTTTTCATCACTCTGAAGAACCATCTGTGATAAAGTGTGCCCCACTACTACAGCATACTGCTGGGCCGAGGGACACGCTTTATCACCATGCAAAGAACCTGTTAGTCATGTGAAGAGTTCTTTGCGTGTTCATGGTTCTGTATAGAACCACTGTATTTACTAAAGAACCCTTGAAGAGTCCCTTGACCTGCTGAACACCACACCACCACTCTAATAGCATCATTACTGCACTGTTTACAGAACTTTACTGACCATGTAATTTGCATTTTTCATGTTTGCACAGTCTGTTACTGTACATAGAACCTACTGCACATGGTTTTTGAAAACTTTTTATGGTTCTTCAAGGGTTCTTTAGTAGAGAAAATGGTTCCGTATAGAAACATGAACACTCAAATAACCATCGGTATGATTAAATGGTTCTTTGCAAGGTGACATGTTCTTCAGATTGATGGAGAATGTGCTGAAGATGGTTCTATATAACACCTTTTTGAAAAGGGTTCTGTGTAGCACCAAAAGCGTTCTATTGTTGTTACAGCGTCAAGCATGTAACAACAAAATAACCCTTTTTGGTGCTACATAGAACCATTTCACCATGCAAAGAACCCTTTAAGCATGCAGATGTTTTTTGAGAGTTCTTGGTTCTGTATAGAACCACTGCCTTCTTTACTAAAGACCCCTTGAAGAACCATCTTTTTTTAGAGTGTACTCTCCATACTTTAACCATATTTACATGTGCTGTTCATACAGTAAAACACTTAAAGACAGTTCTTCAAAGGTTCTTTAGTAAAGAAAACATGAACACTCAAAGAACCCTTTCTTCGCATCGTGAAAGGGCTCTTCACATTGAGGGAAAATGTGCTACAAATGGTTCTATATAGAACCTTTTTAAAAAAAGAAAATAGACCCAAAAGTGTTCTTCTATTGTTGCAAGGCTGACTTTGTAACAAAAGAAGAACCCTTTTGGGTGCTATATAGAGCCCTTGTCAAAAAGGTTCCTTATAGAACCATCTCTAGCACATTCTCCATCAGTCTAAAGAACCATTTCATGATGCAAAGAACCCTTTAATTATGCAAAGAGTTCTTTGCGTGTTCATGGTTCTATATAGAACCATTTTCTTTGCTGAAGAACCCTTGAAGAACCCTTTTTTAAGAGTCCCTTTACCTGCTGAACTCCACACCACCACTCTAACTTGGAACCATGAACACACAAAGAATCATTTGCATGATTGAATGGTTCTTTGCTTGTTGATATGGTTCTTCAGATCAAAGGAGAATGTGTTGTACATGGTTCTTTATAGTACCTATTTGAAAAGGGTTCTGTGTAGCACCAAAAAGAGGTCTGTTATTGTTAGAATGTCAAGCTCGTAACAATAGAAGAACCCTTTTTAGTGCTATATAGAACCATTTCACCATGCAAAGAACGCTTTATGCATGCAAATGGTTCTTTGAGTGTTCATGGTTCTGTACAGAACCATTGTCTTTACTAAAGAACGCTTGCAGAAACATGAAACTACGTAAACGTCGTAATTGGATCTTAAAGCAAACAAATAAAACACAAATAAAATGTAGAATACGGGCCTTTAAGGGTTAAGTGTCACTGCTATATAGTTCTACATAGAACTGTTTCTGTTTCTACCACTTGAATGGTTTTTGCACGATGAAATGGTTCTTCAGATTGACGGAGAAGGAGTTGGTCTGAAATAGAACCAAAAATAGTTCTTCTATTGTTACAAGCTTGACATCATAACAATATTTGAACCCTTTTCAAAAAGGTTCTGTATAGAAACATATACAACACATTCTCCATCAATCTGAAGAACCATTTCATGGTGCAAAAGAGCAAAATCTTCATGAACTTCATGATCTTTACTAAAGAACCCCTGAAGACAAATCTGTCTTACATGCTATGTAAATATGCAAATAGATAGACTTTTATTTTATTTCTCTTATACTTTAATTTATGTGTAGTTTTATTTCTATTTTTTATTTTCTGCATAGTAAATTTATGTGTAATTATATGTTTCACTACTGAAACACTGCAGTTTCCCTTCTGGATCAATAAAGTTCTGTTAATCTGTCTGTCTGTCTGTCTGTCTGTCTGTGTATCTATGTGTCTGTCTGTGTATCTGTCTATCTGTCTGTCTGTGTATCTGTCTGTCTGTCTATCTATCTGTCTGTCTGCCTATCTGTCTGTCTGTCTGTCTGTCTGTGTGTCTGTCTATCTATCTGTCTGTCTGTCTGTCTATCTATGTGTCTGTCTGTGTGTATCTGTCTGTCTGCCTATCTGTCTGTGTGTCTGTCTATCTATCTATCTATCTGTCTGTCTGTGTGTCTGTCTATCTATCTATTTATCTGTCTGCCTATCTGTCTGTGTGTCTGTCTATCTATCTATCTATATATCTATCTATCTGTCTGTCTGTCTGTGTGCCTGTCTGTCTATCTATCTGTCTGTCTGTTTGTCTGTGTGTCTATCTGTCTTTCTGTCTGTCTTCCTATCTGTCTGTGTGTCTGTCTATCTATGTGTCTGTCTGTGTGTATCTGTCTATCTGTCTGTCTATCTATCTGTCTGTCTGTCTGCCTATCTGTCTGTCTGTCTATCTATCTATTTATCTGTCTGTCTGTCTGCCTATCTGTCTGTCTCTGTGTCTGTCTGTCTGTCTGTGTGTCTGTCTATCTATCTATCTGTCTATCTATCTAAAAAACTCCAAAAATAATGGAATTCATTGTCTTGGATGACCGGCGGTTCTCTGCAGTGGAGGACGCTGGGTTTCATGGCGCGTTCTGTAGCTGCATGATCTGTGTGTTAAAGGGCAGAGAGACTGAGTGACCCTCGCGCTGGTCAGGATTTGAGAATTTTGAATTGGCTAACAGTGAGAAACTGTGATGCTGACGATGCTGCACATTGTTTATGTCCGCTCTGAGAGCGAGATGAGTTCCGTCTGCAGTAGGTCTGTCACAGCTGAGAGTTCACTGATCTGCAGGAGGAGGTTTCCTCTCTGCTCTGTTAAAATGCAGACAGCATATATTCATACTTACACAGCGCTGTGCAGACGTCTCAGGCACCGAGGCACTGAGGCGTCGAGGCACCGAGGCACACTGTGTCAAACCATTCGTCTGGGCACAAAGTGCGTTTTTGCTTGTAAAACCACTAAATAACATTAGAATTTTAATATAAAATACAAATAAACCAAAAAAAACTATTGTTTTCAAAAAGGTGGTGGTTCCAGACAGAAGGGGTTTGTTAAATTTTATAATCAGCACCAACTGATGAAATTCAGTGAAGTATTGATTAGGTAGAGCAGGTATTGGATGAGAACCACAGTTAATACTGGTCTTCCTCGAGGACAGAAAATGGTTAAACACACACTGACGCACATAAAATCTACTTATTGTATTAATGTTATTTGTGTTCAACAGAATATTTGTGTTTTTTTCTGAACAAACGAATGTTTACTGCCCAGATTAACAGCTATATAAATCTATAATCAATCTCGGATTTCTGGAACAGTATCTTCTATAGATACAAATATATATGTATTATAGAATTTAATTTAATTTTATTTTATTTTAATTCTATTACTGCTTTTATTTAATAATTTTATTACCTTTTATAATCCTTTTACTTGAGTGTTTTAAAGTGCTTTTATTTTATATTTTTTCTTCTTTGGTTATTTTTCTTGTCTGTTTTTTTGTTAATTTGTTAATGAAGTTTTGTTTATTTTAGTTTAACCTGATTAAATTTTCCATTTTCATTTCTCTCTCAATCCCTTTAATGTTGTAAATGCTCAGCTATGCTGAAAATGTGGGTCACCCTCAATATATTGTTGAATGAAAATAAAGGTTGATTGATAGATGACTGAAAAAAATGTGATAAATGACTCAAATCAACTATTTAAGTGTAAAAAATGAAACATGAAAAATTGAATAAAATCGAAAGAAAAATAAAACAAGATGAGAATAAGATCAAACAAGGAAATGAATTCAAATGATTGAAATAATAATAAAATAATCATAATTAAAACAAGAATAAGAATAGGAATAATAATAAACAAACAGATAAATAAATGGGAAAAAATAATAAAATTACTAAAATAATGAAAAAAAGACAATAATAGTGAAAATCAGGTAAAACGGTGTCAGGCAGAGTGGAGGTGGTTAGAGAGTAAAAGTTTAAAATGACTGAGTGACTCAGCGAGTAGATAAACCAACATAGACTAAAAAAAAACAAAAAAAAGAATAAAACACAGAATTCAGACCTTTGAAGGTTGAGTGTTACGGCTCTGACTGTAATGTGTTTCTCTCTCCAGCGTTGGTCATCACTGATGGACCGCAGGATAAGTCCGGCCTTGGAGATGAAGTGGGCAGCGAGGACGATCTTTACAACGAGTTCCGCAGCTCGGCCAATCGCTTCGGCCATCCAGGAGGAGGAGGAGGAGAGCAGCTGGCCATAAACGAGGCAAGACCCTGACCGTTCACTCTGTCTGAGATTCTCTGCAACCACAACAGCACTGATGGCGTTAAGGTTCAGTGCAGCTGCTTATACACAGTGACAGAACAGCAGGTTTAGAACAGGAACACGTTAGAAACATCCATATATAGATATATGTAGGCTGCAGACAGAGGGCGCTCTACTGAAGCTACTGCTCCAGCACCACATACTCATTGGCAGTAGGAGATCCCCATAAACTTACACTGGCCACACCTTATTAACGCGTGGAAATGAGATCCTAATGCATGGAAACGACTTAGTAAGGTATGGGAATGAGATCCTAATGTGTGGCCACAACTTAGTAAGGCGTGGGAATGAGATCATGCCTAACTATTTCATGGCCATGTATTAGGATCTCGTTCTGACGCCTCATTAAGTTGTGGCACGACTTAATTATCTTGTTCCCATACCTTACTAAGTTGTGGCCACCCATTATTATTTTAAAGGTCTTTTTCTTTAAGATAAGCATCATAATTGAATGTAGTTTTACATTTAAGGCATTTCTTTTTTGTTTTATTCGACTTCTATCGATACAGAAATGCTCATTTTGGCTGTCGTCTCTATGGGAATCAGTATAGATAGTGTTCGATTGACGCTACACTTTTCATCGCCGCCATAGGAGGAGCTCTGTGTTTATGTGTAGATATTTTCTGCTTTAGCTTGACAGTGAATGCAGTTAATGGCAGAACTTAAGTGAGACTGACGTAACTTAAGCTAACACTGATTAACTCCATCAAACACAGAGACGCAGCCGTTAATCGCTTTTGCCGTTACGATGGTGTTTGATGGTGTAGTTCACGTGTCAGGCTCCCATCCTCGCGGGCCGAAACACTGCAGACCTCAGCTCACTGCCTCTTTAATCACACCTGATTCAGCTCTTCAGCTAATTAAGGCCTTCGTTAAATTAATTCAGAGTGTTAGATGAGAGTAAACGCAGATCTCCACAGCACTTTGGCCTGGAAGGTCCCCAGTTTGACATGCCTGGTGTAGTTGATGGTAAAGACAGAATATCACTGTCTCTTCTGCTGCGGTATTGAAGGACAACCAGGACTAGATAACTAGATAACTTATTGATAACTAGATAACTTATTGATTTAGTATGGATCAACACCTCTGATCAAACCGACTTTTTCTTCATATCTTTAAAAGCCATAGCTGGCACTGACCACTCGTACACGTTATACTGAGAGAATGTCAACAAAACAGACGCTTTTTCCAGGTTTTGTGAGTATTATCTGTATTATCAGTCTAACTGAGGTGTACTTCCAGTTCTCTACACTGGATTTAATTTTATTTTTACTCTGTATGGTAAAGGTGGAGTTTAGTAACTCGGCCCATTCATGTAAATGTGAAACGGGACACGAGGCGACTGTTGGGTCATTCTGCCATCGCGGAGTCAAACGGTGTCCCACAACTAAAACCTTGAACATGAGCTCACAAATTTGTCCCTTTTCATAGCAGCCATTAAATGCAGTTTTAGCTTGTTTTTGCAGGTCCCTCCGTTCAGCACTGACGTTTATTATTTTTAGATTCAATTAGAATTTTTACAAAACATTTTATTTACATTTTAATCGTAATCATTGGATTAAAGAATTAATGACAATTATCAATTTCCGTTGCTTCCACTAGGATGGCCAGCAGAAAAGGGGTTAACCAACAAAAATTATCCAATAAAATAATGATTTTTTCTGAATTTTTATTCTAGTGATTTTTAGTGTTCTGCATCAGCATCACAGCAGGGACTTTAAAGATGCTAAGGTATTATTTTTGTGTAATTCAACAATTTCCATGTTTGTTTTTCAGTTTAGATTGTAAAAATGCATTGTCCTATGTTAGAATTTAAAAGTAAAGTATTAAAAGTATATATAAATATAACTGCATTTTGATAAAAAGTTTTTTGGTCAGTGGTGTTACAGAAACAGAAAATGTCATTTAAAAAATGAAATAATATGAATGCAGTATTTTTCATTTTCTACATTCAGTGTGACTTTGAGCCTAAAGTGTCGGTGGACTGTGTTTTAGAAACGCTC
This sequence comes from Colossoma macropomum, assembly GCF_904425465.1. Lineage (NCBI taxonomy): Eukaryota > Metazoa > Chordata > Actinopteri > Characiformes > Serrasalmidae > Colossoma > Colossoma macropomum. Next base: position 32,694,467 of record NW_023494807.1, read on the forward strand.
AGAGGAGTTAGAGCTCTACTGTGACTGACCGCAGTGGTAGAATGACCCTTTCTGGTGCCTTTTGGTTTGGCGTTTGGGTGAGTTCATTCAGTGCGATTGGGGACGAGGCCACCTTGTGGCAGACTCGATTATAAAAATTACCTCCAGCAGCATCCTGCGATCTTCCGGCTGAAAGGTGTCCAGTGTCGTATCAGTCACGCTTCACTTTGGGTGATTTATTGCCGGGACTGTTGGCTTTTTTCCAGCGGCCAGCGCACAGTTTCAGCAGGAAACAGCAGAAAACCTAATCTAGCCTGCGCCTCCGGCTGCAGTGCCCCGTGTTAGAGTGGAGCTCAGTGATCAGCGAGGAGGAACCAGCAGGCGGGTCCAGATGTCGCTGCTGAAGTTGTGCAGAGAATCCTAAAAATTTTTGCTTACATTGTCATATAGTGAGCGAGCTCTGTGCACCGGGGAAATACTTCTGCTTCTGTGGGGGAAACGAAGCATCTGTCGCTATTGTTTTGTGAGCCTTTGTGTGGTAGACAGAAGCTGCTGCTGCCCTGAAAGGTGTCCTATAATAGAGTCGGGGCAGGGAGGAGAAGAGAGAGAGTGCAGGTTGAGGAAATCAGACTCTCCTCTAATCCCATTAGCTCTGCTCTGTGTGGATGATGGTGTTAATCTGTCTCTCTGCCATCACGCTGGGGAAATAAAGCTCCTCCTTCAGTGCTTTAATTATATCTGAAGCTGCGCTGCCTTTGCTGTGGCTGTGTGGGCAGAGCAAAGCAGAAGAAGTTACACCAGAACAGCTCAACTGAAACCAGACTGAACCAAACCAGAAAAGGCTAAAACCAAAATAGAACAAAACCAAATTAGAAGAAACCAAATCGGGCCAGTTTCTACCAAACCAATCCAGACTGGACCAGAATAGACCAGACAAGACCGAACCAAAATGAACTCAGCCCATCTCAACCAAACAAACCTGAACAAACCAAACCAGACGGTCCCTAACCGGACCAAACAAATGAGACTAAACAAAACGAGAAGGTCAGACAGACCAGGCCAAACAAATGAGACTAAACAAAACCAGAAGGTCAGACAGACCAGGCCAAACCAATGAGACTAAACAAAACCAGAACGTCAGACAGACCAGGCCAAACCAATGAGACTAAACAAAACCAGAACGTCAGACAGACCAGGCCAAACAAAATGAGAACAGAACAAAAACAGACCAGATCAAACCAGAACAAAACCAAAGCAGAAGAAACTAAATTGAGCAAAACTCTACCAAGCCAATCAAGACTGGATCAAACCAAAGACCAAACAAAAATGAACCCAGTCCATCTCAACCAAACAAACCTGAGCAAACCAAACCAGAAAGACCCCAACAAGATCAGACCAAACAAAACCAGATGAAGCTCAGGCAGACTAGACCAGAACAAACCAAAACAGATCAGACTAAACCAGAACAAAACCAAATCAGAAAAGAACTAAATCAGGCCAAATGAAACCAATCCAGACCAGACAAGACCAAACCGAAAGGAACCCAAACTATCTCGACCGAACTAACTAGAGCAAACCAAATCAGAAGTACAAACAGACCAGACCAAACAAACCAGACAAAAAAGCCATAAGAAGCCAAAACAGAGCAGACCAAACAAAACCAGAATGGGCCAAAACAGACCAGATCAAATCAGAACAAAACCACATCAAAATACTTCAAACCAGCACAGACCGTGTCAAACTTTAATACTGGAGTATACCAAACCAGGTCATACCAAACCAAACCAGAGCACACCAATACAAACCATATCAAAACAAACCAGAGCACACCAATACAAACCATATCAAAACAAACCAGAGCATACCAATACAAACCAGAGCATACCAATACAAACCACATCAAACCAAACCAGAGCATACCAATTCAAACCACATCAAACCAAACCAGAGCATACCAATACAAACCATATCAAAACAAACCAGAGCATACCAATACAAACCAGAGCATACCAATACAGACCAGAGCATACCAATACAAACCAGAGCATACCAATACAGACCAGAGCATACCAATACAAACCATATCAAACCAAACCAGAGCATACCAATACAAACCAGAGCATACCAATACAAACCAGAGCATACCAATACAGACCAGAGCATACCAATACAAACCATATCAAACCAAACCAGAGCATACCAAACCAAACCAGAGCATACCAATACAAACCAGAGTATACCAATACAAACCATGACATACCAAAACAGATGGTAACATACCAAACCAGTCCAGTCCAGACCAGACAAAACTAAAATAAGCCAGTCCAAACCAGATCACACCAAACCAGACCAGACCAAAATAAACCAAACCAGACCAGACCAGATCTATAAAACTGATCGCTCCCTCTCAGATGTCCTTTACAATAATATATAAACAAACCCAAAACATTGCATGAAAGTCGAGATGCTTAACGTCTGTTTCACAGTCAAAGCAGTGAACCTGCTTAAATAAACCTCGATTACTGATCGTTATGATTGATTAGATTCTGAGTGAATGGCTGTCATGCTGCACTACAATTAATGCAACAGTTAAAAGGAAAATGTGAAAGCAGGATAGAAATAAAGTGAAGAAGGGACAGGAAGTGGACAGGAAGGGACAGGAAGTGGACACATTAAAACAATCCTGAAATACACAGAAATCTGTACAGTAACAGACAGCTGAGGCAGCCAATCAGAGCGCGAGGATGTGAGAGGATACAGAGAGCGGCTGTGATTCTGCATCCTCTCCTCCTCCCTCCTATCTCGCTCTCTCTCGCTCGCTCGCTCGCTCGCTCTGCTGCTGAGGCCCAGCCTCCTCTACTCCCGTATCCAGGATACGCTTCACAGCCCTGCAGTCTCATTGGCTGGCAGAGATAAGGAGGAAAAAAGAGAAAAACACACACAGAGAGGAGCGAGTGATGGAGATGGACGGATGATTCCCTCACAAACAGCAGCGTCCATTTTTAGGCCTCTCAGTTTTCCGTCTGAGCGACTGAGCGAGCGAGATAACCGGAACGAGGGATTTACAGAGAGGAGAGGAACGACCGGGAGCGGATCTGTGGCGACGGAGAGAAGGAGAGAGAGGGAGAGAGAGAGAGAGGGAGAGGGAGAGGGAGAGGGAGAGGGAGAGGGAGAGGGGGGAGAGCGAGGTTTGATGGAGATTTAGAGGCACAACCACTCCTGCTTCTGACATCATCAGGAAAAGAGGAAGAGGAAAAGGAGGAAAAGGAAAAACGAAAGAGGAAGTGAACGGAGAAGTGTGGACGTGGAAGCTCTTTTTTTCTCTCCCTTCATCTTCTCCCTCCCTCTCTCTGTATTCCTTTGTTGTCTCTTATAATTCCTCTCTTTTCTTGGTTCCTTTGTTCTCCTCTTCTCCCTCCGCTCTCTCTCTCCTTTTCATTTTTCCTTTTTTGTCTCTCTTTATTTCTCTCGCTCTCCTTTTTCATCCTTCCTTTTTTATTTCTTGTTTTACCCCTTTTTTCTCTCTTTCTCTTTCCCGTTACTCTATTTTTTTTACGTGTCTTCCTTTTCTCCCTCCATTTCTCTCACGTTTAATTCTGTTTCTCTTTCCTTATTTCATTTCTTTTCTCTCTCTCTCTCCATCGTCCTCCCTCTTCTGTTCATCCTCGTACTTGGTGACATATACTGACTGTATCCGGGTCGCCCCCCCCCCCGCACCACTGCCAGAGAGCGAGTGAGTGAGTGAGCAAGTGAGAGTAAATAAGTGAGTGAGACAGCGAGTGAGACAGTGAGGGAGCGAGTGAGTGAGTGACTGAGTGAGCGAGAGAGTGAGCGAGCGAGCGAACGAGTGAGCGAGAAAGCAAGTGAGAGAGCGAGCGAGTGAGACAGCGAGCAAGTGAGCCAGCGAGTGAGACATTGAGTGAGGGAGTGAGTGAGACAGTGAATGAGACAGTGAGTGAGACAGCGAATGAGACAGTGAGTGAGACAGCGAATGAGACAGTGAGTGAGCGAGCGAGTGAGACAGTGAGTGAGCGAGTGAGTGAGCGAGTGAGCGAGTGATGATGGCTCGGGGGCTCCAGCGCTCCACTCTCAGCGATTTCCTCCTGCGCTGTAACCTCAGCCCTGAGGCCCAGAAGGTGGTGGTGTTCTTCATCATGATGCTCCTCATCATCATCAACGTGGTGCTCATGTTCCTGCTCGCCTTTCAGTAGAGAGAGAGAGAGAGAGTGGGAGGGAGAGAGAGGGAGGGGGAGGGAACGAGGGAGGAGAGAAAGAGGGAAAGTTATTCCCTCGCTCACTCTGCGTGGATGGGTGTGCAGAATGCAGCCGGCGCACTGCAGGTAACTGAACTGACCGTTATAACGGCTATTACAGTGTTTTAATATGTTCTTTACATTTTTATTTATATTAATATTAATATCATTGCTGTCATAGCAAAACTCATATCTATGGTTAGTATAAACTTACAAAATTTTATTGTAGGTCATTTTGGATCATTTCTGTTGGTCCATTCATCATAAGATGCCCATACGTTCTGGACAGCTGGTCAAATGGTGTGAGAGGTTTTGATTTGACAGCAGTGAGATCTGTGTATTTTTTAATGATGATACATGACATTTTAGTAGAGCTGAGGACGTTTTGCTGGTCCTCGCAGGAAAAACTGCTGCTTTTCACCATAAATGCAGCTTTAAAACAAGCAAACAAACAGAAACTGAGAGAGACTTGGTTACTGAGGTTCAGACTGGACGGGTTTAGAAGCAGATCTTAAGGCTGATTTATTCTTCCGCAAAGAGGAACGTATCTAGGCCTGTCTGCATGCACCTGCAACTAGAGCTCAACGATTTGGAGGAAATTTTTAATTGCGATTTTTTCTGCAATATTCAATATTGTGACTGTGATTCAAATCGTGGTTATTTTCTATTAATCTGTAGATTTATTGCTCACTTATATGGAGCATTTTCAAGTGAGTTCTGGCCCTAAATGTTCAGTTTTACTCCACGTGAGCTGCATAAAACCTCCTCCGGAGGCTGTTTGAGTGGGAAGTGGGAAAAAATCCATAGTTGCACATTGAGCTATAGACCCTGAGTTTAAGCTTCAGCATTTCAGTTTTGTCATAGCTGGAAAGTTTAAATTTAAATGTACAGCTTTACATTCATCCCTTAAGCATTTAACCTGAGACGTTTTGAACAAGCTGCCACAGGCCTGTCATTTTGGCCAAGACCTACAGAATGTCCTTTTTCTGGATTTGCTGCCTGTCAGTTGTGGTTGTGATGTCGCTGGCACATTGGTCTTTGTTTGCTCTTGATTGGTCGAATCTACGAGCAGCTCACAAGCTGCAAGTCATTGGTTTAAAATTCTCCACTTAAAACATAAACAGACAGCAGTGCTGATAATATTGGGTTATAATGTAATTCGCAGCTCTTGCAATTTGAAGATTATTCAGAGCTGAAACACGTTTGGGACGTTTAACTGATCCTGGACTGCAGTTCTCCTGCTTTGAGTGACCCTGTACCTTAATTATACTTATTTTATTGAAATGATTTAATATTCCATTCGGTCTCTACCAAAACAATCATAACGCGACACAAACTGTACCAAATGTGTCAGTAGTGACTGTTTCAGTAGTGACTGTTTCAGTAGTGACTGTTTCAGTAGCGTCTGTTTCAGTAGTGTCTGTGTCAGTAGTGGCTGTTTCAGTAGTGTCTGTGTCAGTAGTGGCTGTTTCAGTAGTGACTGTTTCAGTAGTGGCTGTTTCAGTAGTGTCTGTGTCAGTAGTGGCTGTTTCAGTAGTGACTGTTTCAGTAGTGGCTGTTTCAGTAGTGTCTGTTTCAGTAGTGACTGTTTCAGTAGTGACTGTTTCAGTAGTGGCTGTTTCAGTAGTGACTGTTTCAGTAGTGGCTGTTTCAGTAGTGTCTGTTTCAGTAGTGACTGTTTCAGTAGTGACTGTTTCAGTAGTGGCTGTTTCAGTAGTGACTGTTTCAGTAGTGTCTGTTTCAGTAGTGTCTGTTTCAGTAGTGACTGTTTCAGTAGTGACTGTTTCAGCTCATTTGAGCTCAGAAACTCAGCAGTTCATGACCAGCAAACACAGCTCTGAACAGCTGTTCGCACAGAAAATCATCATATTTTACATTAAAACACTAAAAAGTGCTGAACTGCAGAAAATATGACGATTCTTAATGTTCCACACTGATTTTCAGACTTTGGGACTCATTTACTTCAAAACAATGGGATCTAACTGCTCACCATGTGGCCATGAGGGACAGGGATGCAGCCTTACCTCCTGCTCTGAAATGAAGGGGCGTGGCTAAAATAAGGCCCCGCCTACAGACTAAAACTCTGTGTTTTGGTAATGAGATGCAAATGTGGGACAGCATTTTTTAAATAAAGGGTTTTTTATTTAAAATCTGAACTCATGACAAATTTAAATGTTTCAGCTTCAGAAGGTCTTTAAAAAACATCATAAAAAAATACAAAAAAAATGTAAGTATTATTTTTAGAAGTGTAAATTTGGAGGTTAGGGTTTGGGACAGACTCCTCCCAACAGAAAGTACCCTATAAAAGATATGTCTCTGTTAGTATATTGGGTTAAAGTAGATCAGTAAACCTTGAAAATATATAAAAATATTTTTTCTTGCTGTTTTACAGCAAATTGAAGTGAGTATGAATTTTTGGGAAAAAATGACTTGAATGATTTGAGTTCTCAGATACAGAAGATTAATCCGGCCTTTACTCAGCCATAGTGTGTTGGGTCGGTGTGTGTAGCACTGAAGCAGATATAATGTGCTGAAGCAGAGCTGTTAATTATTTACAGACTGTAGTAGACGACGGGGTCAGTCTGCCGCACTGTGAAAATACAGACGGTCACAGGTTCATTTAAGGCCCATGTGTCAAACACAAGGCATGTGGACCGAGTCAGGCCCGTGGCCCAAACCTATACGGCCCGCAAAATTATCTAAAATTTCGATTAATATTGGCCCATTTCACTATGAGCTGCACTACAGTTCCCAGCATGCACTGTAACATAATGTGTGCTCCCACCCCCTCCCCAACAACGATCTATGGGACAGCACCACCAAAAAAAAAAAAAGCCAGGTGTCCAGTTCAAGCGAATGGGCAGCTTGCTGTACACTGGGGACATTTAAAGTGATCTAACAGTGATCTGCAGATAATGTAGTCGACTGTTTTAAATAAAACACTTACCCGATTTAAAAGTAGTTAAAGGCCACAAACTGAATTTTCCCCACTTTTTAAAATAAAAAAGTTTTATATAGTATATAAACATTCCTAAAATTTCAAAATATACCGTTCACTCTCCCTCCAGCCCATACAGTCCGTAAATGGAAACTAAGCTGCACAGCTAATCAGATCAAACAGAGCTCATTAACAAATACGGAATATTTTTGGTAAATAAAACCACATCAACTTTAACCCTAAGAAACCTACAATTTTGGGGAATTTTTGTTGGTATTTTTTGGGTCAGTTACACTTACAATTGCAATTATAAAGTATTTACGTGTAACAGTCACACATGCCATGTGTTGTTATTAATGGGCTACTCAGATATGCCATTGTCTGACATGTAAATGCTAACAGAAATTTGATATCTTTATGAATTTGGGTCATTTCTGATCAAAAATCTACCTAGTGCCTGCTAAATTTTGTATTTTTTTAAATTATAGAGATCTTAAAAACAAGTGCAGTTGTAGTTATCTTTTCAGAAATGGTTAGTCTGGAGTGTCTGTGAGCTGCAAGTGCAATAATTTTGATGGTGATTCATTCTGTTGGTTATTATGAGTAAAAATAAACAATTAGCATAAGGCGGTCATGTGTTTTATTGATTTTCTGTCCTCTTGGATTCAGGCTGAGTCCTAAAACTCTGACACACAGCAAGACTGGCTTTATTTTTAATTACAAATTGAGTTGCATATTTAATACCAGATATTTTTAATACTCATATGAAGGATATTTTAATACAATATGAAGGCTAAAAAGCAGAACAGTAATATCAGAATTTAGGTGATTTTCTGAGCCAAATTACTCACTGATGCTGACACCTCAGCTCGATGACATCATGCTTGGTAGTTAGGGGAGGGTCTGCTGAATGTCCTGATATGTGGATCATGTTTGTATCTTTAACCGTTCTGAAGTCATGAAGGCTAGAAGTGACCTACCGTTTTGCCGTTCTCCGGGTCCTAAGGGTTAACAGACATCAAACTGAATATAAAATCCTGCGTTTTTACACAGTGATATATTCATATAACACATTTTAATATGTTCACTGTCAGCCGTGCTCTGGTTTTAAGTGTTTGTCAGTTCTGGTGTCTCTTTCATCGCCTACATTTGATTTGTAGCCCTGAGGGTTGCAGCGTTTAGTATCTGAGCCAGAGCTGATGATTTGAGGGTTTTTACCCGTGAGGATAGAGGGCAGAGTGTCTTTAGGCCAAAGCACTGTGCTGGTCAGTAGAACGGTCAGACTGAGTCTCAGTAGAGATAAGATAAGATAAGATAAGATAATCCTTTATTAATCCCACAACGGGGAAATTTGCGGTGATGCAGTGAACGCTAGTAAACCGTGGTCCTCCAGATCAGACAGGTTTACTGTCTGAAGTTTGCTTCTTTAGTTTTGGCACTGGAGCCACGAGGCTTATGAAGCTAACAGCCAATGTGAGCTTATAGGCTGAGAATAAGCATCGAGCTAAACAAAAGCACAGAGCACGGCTTAAAACAGTGGCAGCCAACTGGAAGCCTGAATTTCGTCTGTCCTGTTCCGTTTCCATTTTGTGGCTAACACATTTGCTTGCTACATTGGACTCATAACTGCAGTGTCCTTCAGGAGTTGATGCCTCTCAGTGGTTCTTCATCTCGCTCTTAGGGAGTTTTCCCATAGATATACATACCTAGATGCCGCGTTGGGTTCAGCCAGGCACGTCAACGGTCCCTCCATTTTGGGGCGGTCAACATCGCTGCTGGACTGCATTCAGTACCATTACAGAGCGGCAGTTTAATAAAGATACTGTCCAAAATTACACTATTTCAGGAATATCACACTCAGAAAGTGGGATAGGATTATATAACGGAGGGAACGCAGTGATCCACACTCATGTCTGTGTGATGCGTATTGTCTGTGTGATGTTTGTGTAGATATGAGGCACAGAGAACCTGTTGATGTGATTGTTTTTCCTCTGGTTTTATATTAAGCTTATTTCATTTAATAGTCTATTCAGGAGGATTTTAACTTTATGTAGGATTTATTTTTTTCCTGTTTCACCTTAAATGGTGCAGCTTCAGGCATCAGAAAGTGACTGCTGCGCCATTTAAGGTGGAACCGGAAAACTCGAACAAGAAGCTGGCAAAGAGGAGGCCAACTTCAGTTTCGTCCTTCTGTGTGTAAAGATTAGAAGTGATTCAGTCATTGTTGGATTTGCTGATGTGTCTGATTGTGTTTCTCGTGCTAAACTCGGTTTTTAACGTCAGTGCAGACTGAATACTGTCCTGCTGGTCCGGACGGCTAATTATCACGATCAGTTATTAAAGTAATAAAAGCTACCGAGAGCAGATCCGTGCAGCCTGGATTAATCTGTGTCTGAGGATTATAACTAAACAGATTTGGTGAAAATCAGTTGAGTAATAAGGAAGTTGTTGCTGATTTAATCCTGAGACTCTTCGTCTCTCAGTACAAGTGAGTTTGTGCGGATCTTGACCTCTCCAACATGGCGGACGTGCAGACGTACCGCCTCGGATAGAGAAAAGCAGACAGCGCAGCATCTAGCGGGGTAGATCTATGGTTTTTCCGGACACGGTTTCCCCTGGCGACGTCAGAGATGTTATAAAGGAGGAGTCACTGGTTGAAAAAGCAATGGAAACGCTTGTAACGCACAACATGGCGTCTGTTTGTGGAAAAAATCCCGCTATACAAGTAAAAGAGCCAATCAGCTCGCTGGTAACGCCCCCCACCAACCAAACCCAGTAGTATCCAACTGCAAACCCACAGTGCTGCACTTTCAGACCTGCACTATCAGCTCCTTACAAGTGCGCCTCCAGTGGTTCATTTCAGAATTGCAGTCAAACTTTTCTGCCCTTATGAGAGAATTTTAACATGGCATTTTTGTTTTTTTAGCACCAAAGCGCAAACAGTTTGTAGTAATGCTGCTTTCAAGTGCCAGTGAGGCGAAGTGAGTTGTGTACGAGGAGGAACTCGTTAACCTGCTGTGCTCCTTCAGGTGTTTTTTGTGACAGATAAAGAGATACTGAGGTTGTGAAATGGGTGTTTATTAGCTTGCTGATGTATCAGTTTTGGCCTGTTTTAATGGTGTTTTGAACCCATGCAAGGTTCTTCAAGTAAGGGAAATGGTTCTGTTCAGAACTTTGAGTTCTACATAGTTCTTGGTGAAGTGGTTCTTCAGATTGATATCTGAGGGTTTCTTCAACATTATGCAGTGATAGCAGAGCCGGTTCTCTGGTTAATAGGTATCTGTATGTTCGTCTCCTGAGCTCTCCATGTCACAAATGGCAGCCTCTTCACCTTTACGTGACATCTTATCCGGAACTGAGAGTGCTGGGCTGAAAGCGCGGTACTGCGGTTCTGCAGCTAGTTCTTACCCTTCGTACTAAACCCCCCCCCGGGCACTGCAGCAAGAACAGCCCGGAAAACCATGTTTTTTGTGTGTTATTAAGCCGAACGCTACAAAATAATGTCAGTGATTTCATTGTGCAGCACTGGGCTCCCACAGGTACATGGTTTTCTATAATTATGTTCACTTTTGCGTCGTTACTGTTTATGGTTAGTGAGTTTGCTAGCTTGCTAACTGCTCCTGCGTGGAGGATTGTAGCCTCAGCTCCTCACTGAGCTGCAAAAGTGTAATGTAACTGCAGCTTCAGGCGGCTCTGCCCTCAGTGACTGTTGGAGAAAAGCCATACCAGTAAAACTGAACTGAACTGAACTGAAATTCCACCCAGAAATCTTGTTATATTTGACCTGATTGGTGCTGATGAGATTAACCCTGTTCTGAACCCTCAGAGGAAGAAAGAAAACGCTAATCTGATAGATTTGACTCAGTTAGCCAATGAGAGTGCAGTCAAGCTGAAAACAGATCCTATTGGTGGCTTTATTTCCAAAACTGTTAAAGATTCTTGGGAAGTATTTTAAGTTTCTCTCAGGCGAATATCGTTTCTGTCAGAACAAAACCTCATATCTCCATTTTTGTTGTTTTTCAGTTTTTGCCATAATTTGAAAATGCCCTTTGTTCTTTATGCTGTGTGTTAATTTTATGATGAATGGACCAAAATAAATGACCCAGAATGACTTGGAAAAAAGTCTGGTTCCATTGACTTACATTAAAAATAGAATAAGTGTTTTCTGTCTCCTGTAAAGTTCTCATTTTGGAGATACAAGGTTTTGTTCCAACAACAGTGATTACGTATACACGCACTCAATAATCCGATCATAATCTGATTTCTGCAGTTATCCGATTATTTAAATGGTCATGTAAACACCATACTCTGATCTAGAAATCTGATTAAGAAATCTGATAAAGAGGCTGGATTTTAGCTCAGTAATCTGATTTCTCAGTGCATGTAAACTCTTACTCTGATTTCTGTCGGATTTCTCAGTCTGCGCGAGATCAGACGGTTGTCGCGAGACGCAGCAGAACACTGCTGGAGCGGCGCTGAAACCAAACCTCATGTAGACCTGGAGTTTCCCATTATCTGATTACTCACGTGCATGTAAACGT